>NW_027175402.1:0-313000 GCF_028021215.1 Eschrichtius robustus
CAAGTCTTTAATCCATGGGACTGTTGATTAGAAGAGTCCAAAGAGATTCAGCAGACTAGTGTCAACCTTGAGTGAATCCTGGTGCAGAACTGAAAAAAAAAACAAAACAAAACACAACAACTATAAAGAACAGTCCTGGGATAATAGGTGAAATCTGAATATGGACTGGGTATTAGAAGACATTAGAGAACTGTTAAATTTTTGGGTGTGAAAGTGCTTTTGTAGAAGAATGTCTTGATTCTTAAGAGACACATGCTGAAGTATTTAATTAAGAAATGTCATGATGTCTTACTTTGAACTTACTTTGTAATTTCCTTTTTCTTTTATGCATTTGTCAGGTCTTATAACAGGGTTATTCTGGCCTCCTGAAACAAGTTAGAAAGTATTTCCTGTTCCTCGATTTTCTGAAAGAGTTTTGTAACATTAATATTATTTCTTTTTAACTGTTTGATAGAATTCACCAGTGAAACCGTCTAGTCTTGGGGTTTTCTTTGTGGGAAGATTTTTTAAATTATGAATGTAATTTCTTGAATAGATATAAGGCTGTTCTGATTTTCTGTTTCTTACTGAGTCAGTTTTAGTAAGGCATGTTTTTCAAGGAAATCGTCCATTTTCTTTCAGTTGCCAAATGCACTGGCATAAATGCAAATATTCATAATATTTTCCTTTTTCTTCTTTAATGTCTGTAGAATATACAGTATTATTTCCTTTTTCATTTATTTTAGTGGTAATTTCTATTTGCTCTATTTTTTCTCAATTATTCTTGCTAATGGCTTATCAATTTTATTTATCTGGTCAAAGAATCAACTTTTTCCCCCTAGCTTCTTTAGGTGAAAACTTAGATCTTTGATTTTAAATCTTTCTTCTTTTCAAATATATGTTTCTAACAGAAATTTACCTTTAAGTACCAGTTTAGCAGCATGCCACAGATTTTGATGTGTTCATTATCACTGTTAAAAATTTTTTAGATTTCCAGAATGATTTTTTTTTTGACCTGTAAGATATTTGTTATTTATAAATGTGTTAGTATCCAATACTTGGGATTGTCTAGGGTTTTTTTTGGTTTGTTTGTTTGTTTGTTCTTTTTTGCTTCCTGATTAAATTCTAATGTTGTTGAAAAACATTCTATAAGATTGCAATCTCCTGAAATTAATTGAGAATTATGTTATGGTCTAGCAAATTGGTCTATCTTTGTGAACATTTCACATGCACTCAGAAGAAACGTGTATTTTGCAGACGACCCAGGCTTGAATCCAGGTCTGCTATTTACTAGCCATGTGAGTTAAGCAATAAATACAGCTTCTCTGAGCCTCAGTTTCTCCAAATATAAAATGGGAGTAAATGATGATATAACTGACCTAACAGTGTTGTGGTGGGAATGAAATAAAAGGCTCTTAGCACCCTGAAGTCTCGTTCTCTGTTAGCTGTCCTCTGTTTCCTCCTCCGGCTTCTTCTCATTGTTATTATTACTGTTATGGCCATAATCATTATTGTTGCTATTGTTGCTGTCACGTAGTTGTAATCTTTTTTTTTTTAAACATCTCTCTTGGAGTATAATCGCTTTACAACGGTGTGTTAGTTGCTGCTGTGTAACAAAGTGTATCAGCTATACATACATACATACGTCCCCATATCTCCTCCCTCTTGAGTGCCCCTCCCACCCGCCCTATCCCACCCCAAATCATCTTTAATTGAACTTCTGAGACTGCTGTTGAGCTGTGCTCCCAGGGGAGTTTCCAGTGGCTTATTTTACAATCCGTTACAAAGCTATTCTCACCATGATGATGATTATCACTCTCAAAACTAAACTGCATGCTTTACATTCCACCTGGAGGTGACTGTGGATGGAGGCCAGCCCTGCCATATTCTTGAAGCCACAGGGGTCTCCCTGGCACAGATGAGTGAGGTCTTCTGAGCTGACCAGCCTTCTGGGCACACCTGGTGTTTGATAACACAACTTTCTCATTGTTGACTTCTTTGATTTGCTACTTTTGCGGTGGCCTAGATGGTGTGTCTTTGGATGATTATCTTCTGTAGGGCACATGGATTGGAGGTCCTGATGAGACAGGCTGGGACCTGGGACCTGGGACCCTTTGCTGCAGTGCTTGCACCTGGACAAACGTCTCCTAGAGCAATAAAATAAATAAACAAATAAATAAACTATAAGGGACTAAAAATAACTGTGTGCATGTGCAGTCAGGGCAAATTATGGACAACAAGATACAAAAAGACCAAAAAAACCCAACTGCCACTTCTGAGGAGTCAGGAGCAAAAACAGGGTGTTGGGGGCAAAAACAGGGTCCTGCGCACGCCCCCCGCACTCAGCACCACAAAGGGGTGGACAGACCACCTCAGCCACCCCTCCGCCCAACCCCTGGACACAGCCCTACCTTCACTCCGTGCAAAGAACCAGCTTCTACCCACCTCGGGGAGTGAACAAGGGAATCTGTTACTTGTTCTTGCTCCCCCTGCTGTAGCAGGAGCCCCAGTAAAGCCTTGCCTGAATTTCTTGTCTGGCCTCTTATCAATTTCTATTGATTGCGGAAGGCCAAGAACCCTGGTCGGTATCACTGATCTCTTGCATATTAGAAGGCATTTTTCAGTTGTCTTCACTGGTGCCAGGGGATCCGGTTGGGTGTAATATCTCAGGCTGTGAACTTTCTCCTACAAAATTGCCTGTCCACGGCTCTATTGCCTTCTGACATTGGAAACAGCAGAACAGAACTCTAAGGTTAGCCTGATTCTTGTTCCTTGGGATAGAACTCTTATTTTTCTGCCTAGTAGCTTAAGATTTTCTTCCTTCATAACACAATCCCCAAAGTTTTGCATGGTATAAGTATAAACATCTTTCTTGATCCTTTTTGATCCACACACACAGCTCTCTAGCTGGGAAATCTCTTTTTGATAATATATTGATCACTCTTTCCACATGTTCATTTATTCAAAAATTATTTATTGAGTACTTAGTTTCCAGGCACTGAAAATACAGCAGTGAAGAATATAAAAACAGCAGTGAAGAAGATAAAACTCCTGCCCTCAGGGAGCTTCCAGATGATAAGGGAAACAGTCAATAAACAATAAATGAAAATGATAAACAAGAGCTCAGGCAGCAGCAAGCAGGTCTTTGGAGGATAATAAAACAGCGTGAGGGATGGAGAATGCAGCGGGCAGGGAGTTCTGCCTGGAGTGGGGTGGGGGATGGCTGGAATTTCAGCCTCTTCCTTCCTTAGGAATGTCTATTCTAGTTCACGATGGAATTGGATCTCTTTTCTGCCCTTGATGCCAAAAGCTCAGCCTCTGTGCACCTGTGCTGAATGAATCTCAGAGACAGAGTTTTGGGTGAAGTAGAAAATAATAGCTTTATTGCTTTGCCAGGCAAAGGAGGACACAGAGGGCTTGTACCCTGAAAAACTGTGTGTCCCAACCCAGGGCGGGGTTGGGGGTGGATTTGGTGAGGAGTTTATAGCAGTGGTTCAAGGGTGGGGTTGCTGAGAAGGATCAGGGTGTGTGTTGGGCCTGCGCTCCTTTAATCTGGCCTCAGGTGGTCTCCTGATGAGCTTCTGTGGGTCTGGAGGTTGTCAAACTGTGACCTTCTCTCTGCAATGAACAATGTTTCATCAAGTAGTTAACCTCTTCCATTTGTTGGGGGTTTTACTTCTGCAGAAGAGCTCAAAGATACTGTTCTGTGTATCCCTTGAGGCGGGGCCAGGACCCTGCCCCAAGGCTGCACTGTTGTTCCTTGACTGCCCCTCCCTTATCTCTGCATCCCCTCCCTTCCCTGATTAGCAGCTGTTTGAACCTGCCCTTAGGAACGCAGGGAAGGTCATGGAGGCTGAATGAAGCCTATTTCCTACAAACAAGAAACAGGGGGACACAGAAAGTCTTCCGTGCCCAGGAGCCCCACAGGGTCCTGCTTGGTTTCACCTTCAATATGTAGTTTTAAAATTTTTATCATTTGCTTCTATTTTTTTCCCCAGCAATCTGGGAGAAGTTGCCAAGGTGTCCTCCATGCATCAACTGTGCCATCAATTCAATTTTCCCCAGTCCCTTGTGCTCTTTTCTGCCTCTGGTGAGGACCCTGAGTCATCAGAATGATTTCAACTTTCTCTTACTGTGTGGTCTTTTTCCATGGGTCTCATATAGAAGTCTACTCTTCTAGGCTCAGCCTTGCGTGTGGGTTACGAAGTCCCTCTGTGTCCCCTTCAGTGAAGGTCAGTGGGCAGGATGGAAGGGTAGCCCTCTCTGCACCATGTCCCATGGGCTGCGGGGCTGGGACACAGCCCGCCTGGATGACAGGTGGGTGCAGGTCGATGGACACGGCACCCAGTCCCATCCCTGAGAGCACAGGACGAGGGCAGCCCTGTCTGGAAACGCCCCACTGCCTCGGGCAGTCACGCCAAACAGATGGATCCCATAGACACTCCCGGTGGCTAGAAAACGCTGCCACTGTGGTACCCACCTCTGCCTTGACTTGCGGGAGGGAATTTGGAGGGGCAGATAATTGCACAAAACCACATACTGTTCTGCCTTGAAGTTTCTCTTCTGAGCGCCCAGAAGCCCCAGGGCTGGAGAGGTTATTTATGTTAACCTCCTATTTAGAAATTAAGTTCCGATTTAGAAATTAAGGATTGTAATTTAGCATTAACTCAGATGTCAAGACATAATGAGACACACTGTGGGGGAAATTGGATTCCACTTTGCCAAAGACCCATTTTATTTATAATAACCAGCCACTCACATTCTGCCAATATTGATGGATCATATGTTTAAAATTTTGATAGCTCATTCATTTCTATAATTACATTTATTTCAAATTAAATAAGTCTCGTACACCCTTGATATACAAAGAGACAAAATTAATTTGTGGATCAGAATTAATCTGCCATTCAACCCCTGGAACTGTCCTTCCTAGAAGCCCTTGGAGAGCGACATTCTGCCATTTCACAGGTGACGATTTGCATATGAACTATTTTTAACCTGGAAGGGGCTTGTCCTGGGGCTTGAAGGGAAGTGTCATTGCAAAGGGGATGGGGTTCCTCACTCATCAATAGGCCCAGATATGGAGACGGGGCCATTTGCCAATAGAGCCGATCTGCCTGGAAAACAGCAAAAGCAATGAAGGGGCAGCTGCCTGGTGTTGCAGGTAAGGTGTGAGCGTTGGCACTTGTCCCCAATCCTCTAGTTACTGGTGAGCGACCTTGAGCAGGATTCACACAACTGCCCTTTCCTGAGCAGGGTGGTAAGGATGCCCACTGCTTCCTGCTTGACCCCACCCCTTGCGGGAGGACCGTCTCCTGGCCACAACTGGCTTGACCGAGAGTGGAGTCAAGGGCAATGTGGCCGATCCGCTGGGCCTGGAGACGCTGAACAGCTGGGCTGCGTGAATGACATTGAGGGGCACTTCCTGTGTGGTCAGCCTGAGTTCACACCATGTACACTATGGGGAAGCTGGTCCCGAGGAAAGATGGAGTTGCCTTGCAGAGCTGGGCAGAAGTGGTACGGGGCAGATCGGGGGGTGGGAGGGGGAAAGAGAGAGAGAGAGAGAGAGATAGAGAGAGAGAGAGAAATGGAGAGAGAGAGAGAAGGATGGAGAGAGAGAGGGAGAGAGAAAGAGATAGAGAGAGAGAGGAGGATGGGAAGAGAGAGAGCAGGATGGAGAGAGAGAGAGATGGAAAGGGGGAGGGAGAGGCATTTGCCCTTGACTCTGGCTCCAGCTCCCCTGCACCCCAGCTGCCCTTGGTTCCCTGTCCTTGACCATCCGAGCTTGCTCTACATTTGCTCAGGACACCCTCCTTCGAGCCTGCAGACTGTGACAGGCTTTGGCTCTGAGCTAAGCCCCGGATTCAGGGCAAGGCCTCTGCCTCGGTGAACGTACCCTCTAGGGCAAGAGTCATCCCAAGTACCACACAGTGTTCCCCAGCTATGGCTCAGGGCGCCCACCCTGCTCTGAGCTTCAGTGCTATCGCCTGCGACATGGACCTAACATTTTCCTGGCAGGAGCCGTGTAAAGATAAGGGGAATGTGTACGGAACATCAGCCCGGTCCTGGTGCATCTTAGGTGCTCCACAAGTGGCAAAAGAAAAACAGACAAGGCTGTCAACACAGAGACATTGGGGGAAGGGGGATCGTGATGGAGGCCCCTGACTTTGGGAGGAGAAAGGAGCAGAAGAGGGCAGCCATTCCTGGATTAGCTGGGGCTGAGAAATGTGGAACCCCGCACGTCCCAGCGTGATGGTAAAATGTGGGAAAGACTGCAGGGTAGCAACCAGGTCTCAGATGTGGCCCTGGAGAATGACCTGTCCATGGAGTGGCCTGGGAGGCCCACGTATTTTCACAGGCCTGGAGTGGGGAGCTGAGGTTACTGAGGGGTAAGTCCATGAGACCTGCCGGGGTCCTGGGTCCAGAAACAGCAGAGAGGGTTGCCCGGGAGATGGGAGGAGGGCTTGGTTCTATCCCAGGACTATCATGGGGGGTCAAGGTGGAGCCCACAGACTGTGGCGAGAGAGCACTGGCCGTGGCCTGAGCCGAGGCTGGACAGGACATGACACACCTTGGTCCTTTACAGGGGCCAGCCAGACGGCCACTGAGACATGGAAGCACCTTCAGGACACCTGCCTAATCTCCTCTCCCTCCCCCATTTCATCCTGCTCCCAGGGGTTGGGGGTTGGGGGGAATTTTGAAATGATAGAGTTTTAAACCCACAATGGCTAAAAAAATTGATTTTGACTCCGTTTACTTGTAAGTAACTAGGAGCCATCCAACAGAACGGGGCTGAGCATCGGAAATTAAGTGACGCACAGACATAGAGAACAGACCTGTGGTTCCCAAGGGGGAGGGGGTGGGGGAGGGATGGAGCGGGAGTTTGGGATTCACAGATGCAAACTATTCTATAGAGAATGGATAAACAACAAGGTCTTACTGCATAGCACAGGGAACTATATTCAACATCCTGTGATAAACCATCATGGAAAAGGATATGAAAAAGAAGGTATATATATATATATATATATATGTGTGTGTGTGTGTATAACTGAATTGCTTTGCTGTCTAGCAGAAATTAACACAACATTGTAATTCAACTATACTCCAATAAAATTTAAAAAATAAAAAAGGAAAACAATGAACTTTAAAAAAATTTAAAAATAAAATCGAATTGTCAAAAAAATAAGAAATTAAGTGATGTAAAAAATAGAGGTTTGCTCTTGTATACTTGACTCTTGTGAGCATGAAACTTAGCCCCTGGAACTGGCATTTCACAGCCTCCCACCCCCTCTCCAGGAGGATAGGAGACTCTCCAGCGCTTCGGAACCATATTTAGCAGGAAAATCTCCACAGAGGCACGTGACTGTCTTCAAAGGTTTGAAGGGTTGGTACGTGGCAGAGGGAATTGGTGCCTCCTTTTCAGAGGATCAAGGTGTTAGTAGTTACGGGAGGGGAGCCGTTTGCAACTCAGGCTGAGAGATAAAGGTTTCCTGGCACCACCACCACCACCCGCCCCCTGCCGCCGTGCTCTCCGCTTCGGGTGGGCGGTCGGCCCAGGGATGGAGGACCATGTGTTAGGGGCTGCAAAGAAGAAAGTGTTTCCTGGTCCTCTCTAACTTAGAGGTGGACAACTGCCTACCCAGAGCTGCTGTCCTTTGTGCAGCTCTAGAATGAAAGAGTGAAGAGAATCCAAGGCCAGGCCCTGGGGACTCACGGGGTCAGCACCGCAGGGAAAGTGACATTCCTTAATCCACTCCTGCAGTCCCCGCAACAATCCGGTGATATTTGAAGCTATCATCCTGATTTTACAGTCGAAACTGATTCAACGGGAGTAATGCACCTGCCCAAGGTTACCCACTTACTAAGCAGCAGAATCAAAGTGAAATTGCATCCTTGTGTCCTTCCCAAAATTTCCACACCTCTTTAAATGACCTATATTCTAAGAGGGAAAATTTCAGAAGACCAAACTTTTAAAACCTCTTTATTACATTCTGTGGACTTCAGAGAGAATTCTGAAGTGTAAATCAGCTCAGATAAAGCCTCAAGTGGGGACAGGCAAACGCGCGATTGTTTCGGCATCTTTCTGCACTGCCCGGAATCCAGCGCTCTTTGCCTTCCCTCCCCAGAAGTCTCGAGCTCTTGGTACTGTATAAATATTTCAGAACATTTGGGCCTGCAGAAGGAAGAGGGAAGGAGCCCCCCCTTCGTGTGTTTCTGGGACATCGTGGGTGAGGTGCTAGGGACTGCAGGCGGGAGAACAGACCAGGCAATTGATCTGGGCCTCCTGCCCTGTCTCCCAGAGAGGCTCATCCACAGTCGTTGAGTGGTCCATCAGGGCTGAACTGCTCTGGCTGACTCACCTGCTAAGATGCTTTGTGGCTGCTACTTAGAGATGCCATTTAAAACTCAGTACTCTCCGAGGGCTCCGTGCACTGTAGGCTCTGGATAAATGTTGCTTATGAATTTGGGAGGGAAAGAAGCCATAGAATCCAGAGTGTGTTGCCCCCAGGAATCTGACACAGAGAGCCCTGGGTAGGCCACGGGGTCCACGGCGGCCAAGGGTTCGGACCCTACCTTGCCCCCTGGCCGCCCCTCTGTCAAATGAGGCCATCACTGGTCAAGCTGCAGACCCACCAGGGGCCGCGAGCACTGTGGGGGATGGGGAAGGAGGCACCAGGCTGGGGGGACTCTGTAGACTCAGTGTCCATCAGGGTCACCCAGACCTGGCGCTTTGGCCAGTTTTACAGGGAAACAGCTGTTCTTGATGTTTCTGTGAGGGCGTTTATGGGTGCATTTAAATTGGTGGACTTTGAGTAAAGCAGGTTGCCCTCCATAATGTGGGTGGGCCTCATGCAATCAGTTGAAGGCCTGAAGAGCACAAAATGTTGACAAATTCCCGGAGCAGGAGGGAATTCCGCCAGCAGACTGCCTTTGGATTCCAACTGCAACTCTTTCCTGAGTCCTCACTTAACTGGCTTCCCCTCTCAGATTTTGGATTCACCAAGCCTCTGCAATTGTCTGAGTCAATTCCTTAAGATAAATCTTTTTCTCTATATAGTCACCTCCTATTGGTTCTGTTTCTCTGGAGGACGCTGACTAACACAGCATCTAATACTGTACACCTTAGTCTGCTCCTGATTCTTATTTGTTTAATAAATATAAATAAGGTTTAAGAAATAAACCAATATTTATAAATTGAAAAAACAAACAAAAAAAAACTAGGCCTCAAAGATGTCCTTCTCCGGATGGAAGCATCAGAACAGTTTTGTGACTTAGAATTTCCCCACGGATAGGAGGAGAGTTTTGCCCCCCGTGACTGGGGCGAGCCCCAGCGAATGGCCCCTGCTGTGTCCAGGGAGCTGTTTCAGTGCCAAGTGGAAGGGGTCAGAAGCAGTTCGGCACAGGCCTCGTGTGCTGGCTTCTAGCACCTTCCCCAAGACAGTACTTTGGAGAGTAATTGTCAGGGCATTTTCAGCTACGAGTAAGAGAAACTCTGACTCCACCTGGCTGAAGCAACCACATGAAACTCATCAGCTCCTCTAACTGAAAAGGCCCACGGGGCCATCTTCAGACAGATGAGGGTTGGTCCAGGCATGGAGAGCCCGGCTATTCCCATGACAATGCTTTTCATGTCACGGTGGCAACTTCATCCTCTGTTTGCTAAGGCTCCTGTAACAGATGACCTCCAACTGCGTGGCTTAAAATAACAAAGGTTTATTCTCTCAGAGATTGGAGGCTAGAAGTCTGAAATCCAGGTGTTCAGGGCCGGGCTCCCTCTGCAACTCTGGGCAAAATCCTTCCTTGCCTCTTCAGCTTCTGCTGGCTCCCAGCAAGCCCTGCCGTTCCTTGGCTTGTAGCCGCATCCCTCTGATCTCTGCCTCTATCTTCCTTCTGTGTTTTCTTATCAAGACATCAGTGACATGGCATTTAGGGCCTACCTAATCCAGGATGACCTCAATTTATTACGTCTCCAGAGACCCTCATTCCCAGTATTTCCCAACCACATTCTGAGGTTCCAGGATTGCAGGGGGTACGCTTCACCCCACTCTGGTTGCCTGCCTTTGCAGATACAGGAGAGCTGGAATAACAAATGAGGAGACAGGGCCTGGTGGACATGCAGGTGTCTTCCCAACTATGGAATGAAAGCTTGAGGGTGGGTATTGTGGGGACCCTACCCAGACCTCCTGGATCCTTTCCACCGATTCTGTGTGCCTCTGCCTTTAAGTGCCTATACTTGACACTCTGTAGAGGCTGCCTTTGGGTCGCTGGTGAGGCTCATGAGAAGAACTGGGGGTACTTGAGAGTTTGCATTCCCAGGGGGCAGTCCTTTGCAAGCTCAGCTCCCTTGCTTCAGGGGAGGGTAACTCACACCTGAGTTCCCCTGTAGAACCAGCCACCTTCTGCAGCTACCTTCCCAAGACCTTACCTGAAGTCACACCCTGGCTTGGCTTCCCCCGTCCCCCCACTGATCCCCCCAGGAACACTTCCATCAGTGGGAATCCTTGTTTCAGGGTCTGCATCTGGGTAGGGTTGCCAGATTCAGCAAATAAAGATATAATAATAAAAATAAAATAGAGATTAGTAATACTTAATAACAATAAGTAAAATTAAAATAGTTCATTTTATTTTAAAATTTTTTTAATTTTAATTTTTTAACCATTTTTAAAATTGAAGTATAGTTAATTTACAATGTTGTGTTAGCTTCAGGTGTACAGCAAAGCGATTCAGTTATTCATGTATATCTATTCTTTTTCAGATTTTTTTCCATTATAGGTTATTACAAGACCATGAATATACAGTAAATCAATAAAAGCCCAGTGAAATTTGAATTTCACATCAACAACAAATTAATCTTAGTATAAATATGTCCCATGAAATATTTAAGACATACTTATATGAAAAAATAATTTGTTGTTTATCTGAAATTCAAATGTTAGTGGGTGTCCAGTATGAGGCTCCCAACTTCTGGGGAACCTAATTTCAGACAAACTGTGCTATGGGTGAACCAGCTTAGGACACGATCTTGTTCCTGAACCAAATCACTGTAACAGGAGACAGAGGATCCTGTCAGGATCCAGCCTGGGTCTGTGGGTGACACTAAGTCCACCTAAACTGTAGGGCTGTGTGCTCCATGTCGGGGAGGCAGGTGACCACAAGGACTGTTACCACATGTAAGTGATCTTGTTGTCTCATTGTTGGCAGTAGTTGTAGTCTAGAACATCACAGTGAATGCTGAGTTATAGCACTGAAGCATCGCTCCCAGGGAAAATACAGGATCAGGGTCCTGAGCCTGCAGTCACCACATTTTTGTCAACCAATCAATACAGAACCTTGAGTGTTTCTGTGTAAAGACACCTCATCTAATCTACACTGTGGATTCATTCACACTCAACTCACGGCCAACAGCGCTGTAACTCACAACTAAAAGAAACTCATCTAACGCACATATTTTCTCCAAAAGGCACACACAGCCTTCTCGTGCTCGGGACACTAGACAGCATTTCAGCACGTGCCGGAGGGCTGTTTCAAACAGTGAAATCACCCACAGAAAGCACAAAAATGTGACATTAAACAGACCATGAAAAGGACACTAGTTTACAGTCTGAGCTGAAACGAGAAGGCAAACCCTCATTTTGTCTGACTCCAGCTGGGAATGGGCACATTGAGTGACTCAGATTTTTGCCCCTGTGCTCATGTCCACAAATGACCCCAAAAGCAAGCACTGCGAGTATTGATTTAGGGGTTACAAGTACATTTTAGCAAGTAGTCAAATTCACAAATACAGAATCTGCGAACACTAGTATATATAAAATAGACGACCAAAAAGAACCTACTGTATAGCACAGGGAACTATATTCAATATCTTGCAATAACCTATAAGGGAAAAGAATCTGAAAAAGAATAGACATATATGTATATGTGTATAACTGAATCACTTGGCTGTACTCCTGACACTAACACAACACTGTAAATCAACTCTACTCCAATAAAAATAAAATAAAAAGAATGAGGATGGACCGTACCTGTAAAACTTCATTAGTGGCTGTTTGCAGAGTTACCTGTGCTGGTTTCAAGCGTACTCATATTACGTTTACCCTTCGGAGAATCCCCTGCTATGAAAATAGAGGGGCCAGCTAGGTAAACACAGAATGCGGACAAACAGCCTATCACAAGGCATTGTTTGCACAGCTATCAACGTGCAGCCTTTACTCACTCTGTGAAGGTGGCACCTAGCCATGCACTCGGTGTACACACAGTAACCGAGCGCCAGGCGCCACATTTGCCTGTCTCTTTAGTACCTGTAAGATACGAAATTCCTGAACTCAGCCCATAGCTGCGTTCATCTGTAAACAGAGCTGCTTGCTTTTTTTAAAAGCAGGGGAAAAGCCATGCCCTGAGCCACTTTACAAGTTGCTGCTACTATGTACGCAGTCATCTGCTAGCAGCTCGTCTCACATATCCGAGGTCCTGGCGGGACTGTTTAAGCAAGAGTCATGATTTTCAGGGTTTGGAAGGGATCATCCCCCCAAGCCTTTATTTATCTCTTGAAAAGTTTTTTCTTTCAGATTGACTGTTTGCCCAAAACAATCAAAACATCAAGAAGTTTTCCTTGGCTAGAGGGATGAATTGGGAGTTTGGGGTTAGCAGATGCAAACTATCATATAGAGAACGGATAAACAAAGTCCTACTGTAGAGCACAGGGAACTATATTCAGTACCCTGTGATAAACCATAAAGGAAAAGAATATAAAAAAGAATGTATGGGCTTCCCTGGTGGCGCAGTGGTTGAGAATCTGCCTGCCAATGCGGGGGACACGGGTTCGAGCCCTGGTCTGGGAAGATCCCACATGCCACGGAGCAACTGGGCCCGTGAGCCACAATTACTGAGTCTGCGCATCTGGAGCCTGTGCTCCGCAACAAGAGAGGCCGCGATGGTGAGAGGCCCGCGCACCGCGATGAAGAGTGGTCCCCACTTGCTGCAAGTAGAGAAAGCCCTCGCACAGAAACGAAGACTCAACACAGTCATAAATAAATAAATAAAAGAACGTGAATTTCTTTAAAAAAAAAAAAAAGAATGTATGTACATGTATAACTGAGTCACTCTGCTGTATACCAGAAACTAACACAACATTGTAAATTAACTATACCTCAATAAAATGAATTGGAAAAAAAAATGTTTTTTTCCTTAGCGAGAGCTGGGAGGCTTCTCCCACAGAGCTCTGCTCAAATGTCCATCTGTTTTCCCAGACACTAGAAGGGTATCTTGGCAGAACTGTATTGGGGCGGGGAGGTGGGGTTTGGCATGGTCAGATGTTGTCATGGCAGGCCTCCCACAAAAAGAGTTCCTAATTTTTTATTTTCCCCAGTTTTTAAATTTCAATTAATTTCACCCTTTTAAAATTCCTTTTATCTTTCCCCCAGATTGTATATACATACAGTTTTGGAATCAGCTGTTACTAAAAGGCTTGCCCAGCTGCCCCCTAACCCCCAGCCCCTCCCCCGACAAGGCAACTGCTTTGGACCCTGTGAGCCATTTCTTCAGGCACTGATCACCTTCTTGTTAATAAGATGCTTCTATCTTATTGATTGACCCATCCTGGCGTTACGTGTTCATTTCCTGTCGGGTAGCTGAGTCTGTAGCTCTCCCGACCCACGTGCATGTCCCTTCTCCACCCCCTGAATATAATTATATCATTACTCCAAGTTAAGTCAATAGTATTTATTTCCATCGTTATAATCATATAAATAGTGTTTGCGGCAGAGCATGATTTTTGTTTCTTTTCCCTGAACATCTTTTCTTCTTCTTTAATAACCGACAAATTTTTTCACCAGCCTAATTTTCTAGGGACTTCTTGCTGGTTTCTCTTTTCAAATGCTCCACAGGCCTGACGCATGTCAGTAATAGTTTGTTTGTTTTTTTAATATTTGTTTGTTTATTTGGTTACACTGGGTCTTAGTTGCAGCAGGGGGGCTCCTTACTTGTGGCACATGGGCTCCTTAGTTGTGGCACGCAACTAGTAGTTGTGGCATGCATGTGGGATCTAGTTCCCTGACTAGGGATCGAACCCAGGCCCCCTGCATTGGGAGCGCAGAGTCTTCACCACTGCGCCACCAGGGACGTCCCCAGTAATAGGTTTTTTGCAAACCTCAAGCCCAGTTCTAACAGTGCCTTTCTACCTGGACTAGGCATCTCCCTGGCGTCCTCCCACCCTGGGGCTCCCATGCCCCACCCCCTGCTTTGAGACCCCCACAGCCTCCTCATTCTCAGTCTAGACCCTTCCTTTGCTAAAGCACATCCTCGGGTAGTTTCCTCGGGAAGGGTGGCTGGGAAGTGGATTTTCTGAGGTTTTCGAGGCTGACGATAATTCTATTCTACTGTCACATTTAAATCATCATTTGGCTGGGTAGCCCATTCTAGGCTGGAAATAAATGTCCACCGTGTTGGAACCAGGGGTCCATTTTCTTTAGCGCCAGGTGCTGCTTGGAGCAGACCACTGCGATTCCCGTTCCTGGGGATCTGACCAAGTGTTTTTAATTTGGAGGCTCCAAGAATCCTCTCTCCTGTCCATAAGGATCATGCATTCCCACACTTCATCGTCCAGGCGGGAAACCTGGGGTCCAGAGGGGAATCCTCGCCACGCCGCGCCCCGGCTTGGATGGGTGCAGGCTTCCTCCCTACCACGTGTTCTGGGCATCTCCCTGCCTCAGTCTCACTTGCTAGCGTTTTGCAGCCTGGGCTCCACCCTTGGGGACAAAGACTTGCCACCTTAGAAGCTGTTTTATAAGACATGAGGCCAGGGCGGTATGTGCATCCCAAAGAATGGGGAGCCAAGCAAGAGATGGTGCCGGTATCAGAATGTGTGCATCAGACAGGGTCTGATCTGTGCCTCCGAGGGCGGGGATACCCGGCCCGCACTGCGCAGTCTCTGTGCCAGGTCAGCATGGCCAGGCTGGACCACAGTCCCCAGAATGCCACTTCCAGTTTGCTTCCCGTCACACTGGGCCACAAGGGCTATCCTCTCGGGGTATGGAAGCGGTCGTGGCCACTTTGTAGCGTATACACACCTTCCCCCAATTGTTCAGCACATCCTGTCTAGCTGCTGGGGGAAGGAATCCTGCAGATGAGGTTAAAGTCCATCATCAGCTGACCTTAAATAATCAAAAGGGGGAAATTTCTGCGTGGGCCTGACTTAACCAGTTAGCAGACCTTTGGGAGGACTTAGGTGGCACCAAGCCAGAGACTCCAAACCACAGCGGGGGCTCCACTTGCTCTCCTTTCCCCTGGGTCCTCCCTCCTGACGGCTGCCTGGGACCACAAGCCTCCGCTGCTGGTCCCCGGGGGGGCCAGCCTGCTCCTCATAGGCCCTTCCTGACCTCCGGCCTCTGGACTTTGACCTGCTTAGTCAGTCCCGGTGATGGAGTAAGCTGACTCCCTGTAATAAATCCTGTAATTTACATACATATCTCCCATGGCTCTGCTTCTGGGTTGAGCCCTGATACTGATTCCAGCAAGAACCCGCCTTCCCCTGGGGGCGCTGCTGGGCTCAGGCCTCCACTGTTCGGCTGGGTCCCCTGGGGCAAGCGCAGGGGCGGCCCAGGACAGTGTGCTCCCAGACCATCCTCTGGGACCTAGAAAGCCGAGTTCGCCACCCATTCCCAGAGACTCAAGTCTGAAAACTGCGGCTCTCGGGGAATCGAGGTGTCGCACCCTCTGCTGATTTCTGTTCAGGTGCCCACGTGGGGTGAGCTGGCTGTGCCAACCAGGCCCGGGACACCCTCAGGCTCTCTTTCCTGTCTGCAAACCAGCCCAGGGATCTGCCCCCAGAGCCTTGTCCTTAGAGGCACAAGATACTAAACGGAGCCCAGGCTCTGAAAGTCAGGCCTGCCCCTGCCCCTTACAGTGTGAGGACTTCCATCTGAAGGCTGCCCAGGGTTCTCAGAATGAGGCCAAGCTCACGGTGTCATGAGGAGGCCCCTCCCGGTCCCTCCAGCTCCTCACCCCCCACCCTCTCCAGTCACCTGCTCCCAGGGCCTTTGCACCTGCTGCCCCCCTGCCGAGGGCTCCCTTTCTTCACTGGGGACGCCTGCTCATCTTCACTCTCAGCCCTGATGTCACCTCCCCAGGCCTTTCCCCACCAGGGATTTTCCCAGCATCCTATGTGTTTCCACTCATCACAGCTTGGGATGATATATTTGTTCTATTTTTCCATATTTATCATCTATATTAACAGCTATCTTCCCATCGGCTCACCCAGGACAGACCCCCACGCCCTAGGAGGTTCTTCTGGATAAAAGTTTGTTAAATGGATAAACGGTCCTTCGTGCGTCACTCCACATCTCCGAGGTTCAGTGTTTTTAGGAGGGAAACAGGGCTGATGATGTCCACCTTGCAGGGCTACTCTGAGGATGAAATGAGATGACAGTCCCTGGCCCCGTGTGTGGCCTGCAGGGGGCGCTCAAGAGTCCCAGCAGGTGTGGCTGGCGGTTGACGCCCTCCCCTCAACTTGGCTAATCCCCACCACAGGCTAGAAGTGCCCTTCCCTCTGTGCCTGCCACTCAGCCCCCGGAATCTGCTCCCCATCTGTCTCCACCACTCCCTAAAGCTCCTCATGCACAGGATCTGTCCCTTCATCATTTTCATCCCATTGCTGGGTATGGTGCCAGCACAGAAGGGACCCCAGGGGTCTTAGGTGGGGCTCCCCAGAAGCAGGTCCTGGGACCAAGGACCCCTGAGCGGGAGATTTATTGAGGACCTGCTCCCATTAGAAGCCAGTGGGAAAACTGAACAAGGAAGAAAGAAAGGGGAGGGGGCCGAGCCAGGGTGGAGCTTCAGCTTGACCTCAAGAGGGGCCCCCACCTGAGGCCAAAGAGCTGGGCTTTCATTCCAGGCACCGGCTAAGGGTGGGAGGGCGGCAGCTCCCAGGTGCTTCGATTCTCTGGGCTGGGGCCGAGGACTCCAAGGGGCTGAGGTCAGGCACTCCTCCCAGGAAGAGCTGCGGGAGCTGTGTGTAAATGCAAAAGTATGAGGCGGGGCAGAGGAGGGCACGCAGATGGTGGGAGGACCCAGAGGGGGCTGGGAGAGCCCCACCCACACATCACGCTCCACAAAGCTTCCTCCCGCTTTCCCGAAGGATTGCCCTGACGTGAGAAGGAGTCTCTTGAAGACTGCAAAGGAACAGCTCTCTGTCTGGCGATTCTGTTAGGATGGCCAGCTGGAGAAAAGCGAGCTATGCTTGCTTGGACAGTGGGTCAGCCCCCAGCCTGGCAAACTCCACTCGCCTCTGTGGCCCAGCCTGGCCCCTGGTGGCTCTGGGGCCCCTGGCTTGTGGGTGGGAGAAGGACCAGGAAGCCTGGCGTCCACTGCGGCCTGAGAAGTGACCACCGCTGCTCAGGTGAGAGATGGCTTGGTAGACCTTTTTCCAAGGAGAGGGTGGAAAAAGCCAGATGGAAAATCCTGACTTGGCCAATTAATACGAGCAGCAGGAAAATCCCTCAGTTGATTCCCTAACAACCAATCTCTGTTCCCAGGTCCATAGGAAGGCAGGAAAAAATGGATCCCACGTGAAGGAAAATTGAAGTGTGCCCAAAAGTTCATCAGGACTTTTCTGTCTTCCCTCTCTGGGTTCCCGGCAAAAGTTGCAAGAACATGTCTCCTTGTTTAAACAAGGTAATTTGATCCGGGCAATAATCATCATAAATATTCATGGTTTCGCCTTAACATTAGGATAACATCTGTTTCCAAACATCTGCAATCTGTTTTCAATGCTTCAGTAAAATGTAAATTAGCTCTAACTAATACAATAAAGCACTAATGGGGATAATGGTAATGAAAGCTGCCCATTAGGGCGGGAGTCCAGCCCCGTCTCCAGTGGCCAGTTTTCTGGAATTCTCCAGAATTTCCCTCAAATGGAAGGGGCTTAGAAAGCCTCTCCTGGCCTCCTGGCTTGCTGCCTAAACCAGCTAACTCTGCACTGGCCAGGGCCCCCTCTGGGCCTCACCCTTCTCCAGAGGATGCTCACAGATCTTTCTAGAAGTCGCGTCCACCTAGGCAGGTCCCAAGCACAGAGCCCTCTCATGCTGCAGAACAAGGTCCAGTCTCTTGGCCTGCAAACCAGCCCTGTCACCTGTCCCAGCCCCAGCTCTTGCTAGCATCCCTAACCCCAGCCCCAGAATGCCCAGCACTCTCCGTTCCTCCAAGTCCCTAACACCCCTTCTCTTTTGTTTGTCCTTTACCACTAGGTCATTGGCCCCATGCGGAGAGCACCCACAACACAGTGAGGAGACCAGCTGACAGTTGTGAAACAGACTGGGCCCTCCCAGAAGAAATGCTGATAGTTTATAATTTCACTCTCACTAGTCATAATTATTTTATTTTATTGAAGTTTAGTTGATTTACAATGTTGTGTTAATTTCTGCTGTACATCACAGTGATTCAGTTATACACATATATACATTCTTTTTCATATTTTTTCCATTATGGTTTATCACAAGATATTGAGTATAGTTCCCTGTGCTCTACAGTCAGACCTTGTTGTTTATCCATTCTGTATATAATAGTTTGCATCCGCTAATCCCAAACTCCCAGTCCAAGCTTCCCCCACCCCCTCCCCTTTGGCAACCACAAGTCTGTTCTCCATGTCTGTGAGTCTGTTTCTGTCTCATAGATAAGTTCATTTGTGCCATATTTTAGATTCCACATATAAGTGATATCATACAGTATTTGTCTTTCTCTGTCTGGCTTACTTCATTAGTATGATCATCTCTAGGTCCTTCCATGTTGCTGCAAATGGCATCATTTCATTATTTCTTATGGCTGAGTTATATTCCATTGTATGTATGTACCACATCTTCTTTATCCATTTCTCTGTCCATGGACATTAAGGTTGTTCCCACGTCTTGGCTATTGTAAATTCACTAATCATAATTTAAAACAAATTAAAACAATGATGAACAATAAATAATAGTATGGGTTTATGTTGTTAGGTGACATAGCTAAGTTGCAAAAGCAATTAGTGTCAGATGATTCTACTCTCTTTTATTTAAAAATAGGTATACATATTGGGGAAAACTCTGAGGAAAATAGGGATGCAAATGCATCTCTTAAGAGATGCAACTCTTAGCCAAATCGTTAAGAGTTACATTTGAGACACAGAATTGGGGGAGGTGACTTTGTTTTCTTATTTGAATTTGTTACAGAAATATGTACTGTATTTTTTAAAGAAAGCCACTTATTAGTTTCAAAGGGGGAAAATAGAAACTTTATTATGAACCAATCTGGAGGCTACCCTCTTAACCAAGTTATCAAAATGAGCGTCACCATCAATGGGACAAGCTGACATCATGTACCTCCTGACATGATGTGCCAAGGAGGACATAACGTCCCTTCTGCGGTCTCCCTGACAAAATGCACAGCCTGGTCTCCCCACCATGGTCCTCTCCCCGACAACTCTGTGAGGGCCTTCTGCTCTGACCCTTGGCAGTGGGGAACCTGGGGGCTGAGGGCCCTTAGCCAATCAAGTTCATCCACGTGGCAGCTGGAGTGGGGGCGGAGCCAATGGGAGGTAGAGGCTGAGGAGGAGCCAGCCCAACACGGTGGAGTCTTGGCTTTAGCCCAGCGGCTGAGTGGCTCGGGGCAAGTTCCTGAATCTCTTAAGCCTCACATGGGTCAAGGTCTCAAGGTAACCAGTACAGTCTCTGGCACATTCTGGAAGTTCAACGACTCATCATCTACCCCTTCTTTCACTTCCTTCTCTGGTGAAGACTGTCCAAAGCATTCAAAGTGAGGCTGAGCGATAGCTCTTTCCCTCAATTTCAGTAGTTAGTCAATGAAAATACGTTTGCATGTCGTCAAGCATGTGTGTTTGAATTTTAGATGATTTAAATCCTTGCTAAAAGTTCTAGTCACTAAGGATAGTTTTTTTTAATGGCATAAAAGAAGTGATTAAGTGAAGATTCACTGTAAGAGTTACTGGCATGTCTCGTGGTATGTGGACCTGAGTCAGTCACGTTACCTGCATGTCCCTTAACTTCAGCCTTTGGTTTCTATTCATGGATGGTGTGAATGTTGCCTTCCTATATCTAAACTTAATTTCTGTTTTGAGCCCCTACTGCACTGCTGGTGTAAACTTAGGTTCAGTCCATTCAGAATACCCTATTTCTTTCCTGGGGGCCTGACGTCACAACTAGCCCACTCTGGCATCACAGGGACATCTTAATTCTGGCTGCTGTTGGGTTGCCAGGCTGGCCCAAGACTTCAAATCCCCTCTCCAACACCAGGAAGCACCACTACTCCCTTGAGCCTGGGCTCAGGGAACCTCTGAGGACTCAGGCCCATCTGCCCATGCAGACCTCTTAAGTAGCCACTTCCCTGGGGTCTGGCCACCTCCCAGGAATTCTGCCTGGGAAGGGGAACCCTGTGGTCATTAGCTCTGATCACCAAGCATCCCCAGGTCTCCTTCCAGGCACTCCTCTGCCCCCTTGTATTAGATGTGGACTCTGACGTGCTTTAACGAATGAAAATTGAGAAGTGACAAGTGGTACCACCTGGCAGAAGCTTTGAGAGCCAGACTGCGATTGGCTGTACTTCTCTTTTCCTCTGTCGTGGACATTAGTGTGACAGTGGCTGCTCCATCAGCCTGAGTCTTGTAGTGAGAAGCTGCGGGCAGGATCCCCAGCCTGGGTCCTGGGGTGAGAAGAGAGCTCCCAGTCTACCCATGATGGATGTGGAGTGACCGTGAGACATTAACCTTATTTTGTTAAGCCAAGGAGATTTGGCCTTGTTGTTACTGCAGCAAGGCCTACCTATCCTGACTGCTACAGACACAAGTTTCCTCTGCACTTGACCTTCAAAAACAACCTAGTGTCTAACATGCATCCTTGCTCAGCCAAGTAGAGCAGGGCAGGAGGCCCTCTCCTCAGGGACTCCTGGCTTCTCAACCAGGGGGATTTTTCTTTGATGCCACCCTGTTTCTTGTTGGTTTTTCGCTCCCTGGCCTGGCGTCCATCCCCTCAAGGCTGGACTTTTGAAACTTAAAAAGCAAGAAATGACTCTATTTTCTCTATTGTCCTGCTGTCCTTCTCTGAGGCAACAAATGCAAACTGACTAGGGGAAGACCAGGGGTGACAGTGGGATGGAGAGTGAGAAATGGGATGGATTGGGAATAGAGAACGTGAGAGGCTGAATAATAACCCCTCAAAGATGTTCATGTCCCAACCCCCAGAACCTGTGAATAGGTTGCCTTAGGGAAAGGGGCCTTTGCAGAGTGATTAGGTTAAGGGTTTTGAGAGACAGGGGGATTATCCTGGGTCATCTGGGTCATCCCAGTGCAATCACTAGGGTTCTTGTAAGATAGAGGTAGGAGAATCAGAGTCAGAAGGAGACATGAGGACAGGAGCAGAGGTTTTAGTGGGGAACTTGGAAGAAGGAGGAAGGGCCCATGAACCCAGGAGTGTAGGCAACCAGTGGAAGTTGGAAGAAAGGCAAGAAAACAGATTCTCCTCTGGAGCCCCCAGAAGGAATGCAGCCCTGCCAACACCCCAATTTTAGCCCTGTGAGATCCAAGTTGACTTCTAACCTACAGAGCTGTAAGATAATAAATCTGTGTTGTTTAGGCCACCAAGTTGGTAGTGATTTGCTACAGCAGCAATAGGAAACTAATACTCTTGGTTACTAGTTAAAATATTATCCTGCCCCATATGCAGCCCAAGTGGGGTCACCAGGGTCTGTCTGCTCTTGTCATCAGCTTCACACAAGCCCAGCTGTGTTTTGCCCCCACACTGCTCTCACCCAGCCCACTCCACTTCCTCTTCCCTGATTTCTTTCCCCAGTATTCCAGCCTTCTGGACCCCTGTATCTTCTTCAGACTGAGGATCTACCTACTTGTTTTGAAAACCCGAAAGACCTACTTCTTTGCCTTCTGCTTCCTCTGCTGGGGTGGACCCTGGTCTCCGCTCCTCGTCTGAGTTCCAACACAGCAGCTACTCCAGAAGGAGAGGCCCTTTCTGCCACCCCTTCTTCAGCCCCCAACCCCAGCTGTTTCCTCTCTAAGGGTGTATCCAACCCCCACCACCTCCAGCCTTGACAGAGCAGGGATGCCCGGGTCGCAGGTTTGATCTTTCTGGGCTCCTCTAGGGCTGCAGTGCCCAGAATGGTAGCCACTACTCCATGTGGTTATGCATATTTAAATGAAATTAACGAAAAGAAAAGTCTCCGTGACCCAGTCAGGTTAGTCACACTTCAAGTGCTTGATACCAACACAGGGCAATGGCTACTGTATTGGACGGCAAAGATATGGAAATTTCCACCATTGCAAAAACTTCCATTGGACAGCCCTGCTCTGAGGCATTCTTCTTTCCCTTTAATGCCTTTAAAGCCCTGGTCAGCTTAGAGAAAGGAACACCTGTTTACATTTACACCTGTATTCTCTCTCCTCAGAGCATTTGTATTTTCTGCTTCTTCTCTGCCTAGGGAGTGGCTGTTTCCAGCCCATAATAAAGGATTTCCAATATGTAGGATGAGGCCATGGGCCTTCCCCTACTGTAGAGATTTGAAAGCTTAAACTGCATTTCCCAGACACCCTTGCAGTTAGAAGCTTTTACATGAGGTTAGAAAACAGAAAGGAGATGGAGGTCATCTTCCTAAGGCTTTGAGCTGTTCTCTTCTGACAAAAAAGAAAGAGCAGGGTCCAGTCCCTACTGCATGGTGCTGAGAGGTGGCTGCAGCAGTGGCTGGAATCAGCCACCAGCCACCAGCTTCACAAATCACGAGACAGATTCTCCACGACCAGTGTGTAGGCAGTAGGCACAGCTTCCTCTGCCCAACACCCTGGTCCCTGGGTCACAGCTGTGGCAGTGTGTTCCTGGAATCAATTTCCTGTTCTGTGGTGTCCTGGTACTCATTCCTGGAGACCAAGGCTGGAACCTACCCCTCTACCCCATCAAATGACTTTGTAAATCTTTAATTCCCTGTATTAGATCCCTTCCCACTGAAAATACCTAGTGTGGTTTCTGTTCCCTGCACTGAACCCTGAGTATTCAGCAAGGAGCCAGGGAACAGCTGGGTCAGGTAAATTCTAGATCAAGGTGGCCATCTGGGCATCTCGAAAGTATAAGGTGTCTGTGGTCCAAATGATTTGTCCCGGGAGCAATGGTTCCCAACCTCCATTGCCATTGCTCAGCAGAGGTGGAGCAGTTGACACCTGACTTCATTTTATGAAATGGTTTTTATAGCCCAGCTCTTCTGGAACCCAAAAAAAAGGGGTCAAGGAGCCAAGACAGCTTCAAACACCATAGCTAGTGAAAAAACAGGTTTTTACTTCAAGCTAGATTTCAAAGAAGTAGAGCTATAGGTCCAATGCTACAGTCAAAATGTGATTAAACTGTCAAAAGTACATGAAATCAGCCACAGAACATTGTGAAGCACAAGTCACAGTTATATTTGTTCCGTGGGTGTGGAAAAACAATTTTTTTTCATCATGTTGGAAAAACAACCAAAAGACTGAGTGCCTGGTCTGATGTGTCTCCCTGCCACTCTGACCTCTGCTGTCCTACTCACCTGTCCACACCATCTAGTTCACTCCTGTGGCTACTTACGTGGCTTTGCCTCCCTGATCCACACGTGTTTTACTCTGCATCCATGATTCAATAATTCCAGCGCAGTAAGTGTGGTTTCTTCCCCAGGAGCAGCAATTCTTTGGAAATCATGTCTCAATAAGCTCACCGTTATCTCCTTGGCAATCTCTTCACAGCAAAGACAGCTGAGAGCCTCCACCCACGTGATCACCAAATATTTACTGGACACCGCTGTAGGTGAATAGTGACCCCCCCCCAAATCGGTTGAAGTCTTAACCCCCAGTACCTCACAATGTGACCTGATTTGGAAATAAGGTCACTCCAGATGTAATTAGTTAAGATGAGGTCATACTGGAGCAGGATGGGCCCCAAAGCCGAATGACCAGTGTCCTTATAAGATGACCTCTTGCCTTCTGAGATGGCCCACACTCTGTCCGTGCAGTTTTTCTCCCAGGGACACTTTCACCTTCTGAGACAGACCTCATTCTCTCTATGGAGTGTGTATCTCTCTAAGTAAATCCAATTCTTACCCAAAAAAAAAAAAAAAAAAAAAAAAAGGAAGAAAGATGAAGGCCATGTGAAGACAAAGGCAGAGATTGGAGTGATGCAGTGCAAACCAAGGAACACCAAAGATGGCCGGCAACCCACAGAATCTAGAAAGAGGCAAAATAAATAGCTTTCAGGGGAGCATGGCCCTGCTGATACCTTGATTTTGGACTTCCAGCTTCCAGAACTGTGAGACCATAAACTTCTGTTGTTTTTAACAACCGGTTTATAGTACGTGGTTATGGCAGTCCTAGAAAACTAATACCAGGCAATAGTCTGGGAGCCGGGGTCCGGGGGGAAGGACGTGGTGTGATCTCCATCCTCTGGGAGTTCCGAGGCTCTCCTTCCCCATCTCTCTCAGGGCCTCCTTCCTCCCATCTCCCCACGGCCTCCTCCTTCAGCCCCTCTGGGGGAAGGATGGGCAGCAGCTTTCAGCGCCGGTGTTGAGAAACCAAATAACAAGCCCACCTGGCCAGCCGTCACTGTGATTTCAGCCCTGAGGCCATAGTCTCCGGCACTTTGGCTTTGAGTGCGCTACTTTAGTCCTGCTCTGATTCTAATCGGGGGTCCTAATTTTATAGATGGCCTGGGGCTGAAGTGACTTGGCCAAGGTCAGGTTGGTTAGCGCTGGAATCAGAGCTGGTGCCAAGGCCCCAGACCCCAGTCTGGGTGTCCTGACCCCTCTGAGGCCCAGCGAGAGCCTGGGAGCAAAGCCTCCCTCTTCCCAGAGACCATGTGTCCTCAGCCAGCGCTCCATCTCCGGGGAGCCCTGGGACTCCATAGCAAGCCCTGCCTTCTTCTTCCCATGCACAGCTCCAGACCCTGCTGGCCCCAACTCCCAACCCCCAGTCCGCTGGGGCTCCCTGACCGCCTGCGCTGAGACTTCTCCCGGGCTGGATGGACATCCACCCCCTGAACCAGATGTGTTCTACCTGGAACTCCTGGAGCAGAACCTCAGTGAGGACGTGGGGGCTGAGGGCTGGGCTGGAGGCCTGGGTCAGACACAGAGCACAGCTGTGGATGCTGGTGATGTGGAAGTGAGTTTGCTTACGCAGCAGACAGCCGGCAGGGACACGTGCATTCGACACATCAGTGCCTCCCAGCCTGTGTGGGGCCCCAGGCCCTTTAAGAATCTCCTGAAACCTATAAATCCTCCCTTATAAATGAGATGTTCAGACATACACAGAAAGCTCTGCACACACTTTTTCAGGGGATTGCTAGCCACCAGAGTCCATCTGTATCCTCCTTAGAGGTCCACAGAATCCAGGTGAAGACCCCAGGCTAAAGGCATGCAGGTGTGTGAATACAGATGTACGCACCACATGTTGACAGATATATTCACATTTAAAGGTGGTATTTATTCTAGGACTTACCTTCCTTAGGAGTACTTAGAGCCAGAAATCTGTAAAGTTACGTGTGTTGAATGAAGAGGAAAGAACTCAGGCTTTGGGTACCACAGATCTGTGTTAAAATTCCACTCTCCTAGCCATGTGATGCTGGACATGTGAATTCACTTGTCTGAGCCTCAGTTTCCAAATGTGGATACGTGTGAGGTTGAGAAGTAGATTTTAAATGCTCAGTAGAAGAATAAGCAGCAATTTAAAAATTAACCAAGGACTTACCTTGGTGGCACAACGGTTGAGAATCCGCCTACCAATGCAGGGGACACGGGTTTAAGCCCTGGTCCAGGAAGATCCCACATGCCGCGGAGCAACTAAGCGCGTGCGCCACAACTACTGAGCCTGCGCTCTAGAGCCCGCGAGCCACAACTACTGAAGCCCACGTGCCTAGAGCCTGTGCTCCACAATAAGAGAAGCCACCACAATGAGAAACCCGTGCAGCGCAACGAAGCGTAGCCCCCGCTTGCCACAACTAGAGAAAGCCCGCGTGCAGCAACGGAGACCCAACACAGCCAAAAAATAAATTAACTAATTAAAAAAAAAAAACTCATTAAAAAAAAAATTAACCAAAAAAGTCCATTATATAGTGATCCTTTTTCTCTCTTTCTCTCCCTCCCTCTTTGTCTATATATAATATGCCATATATATCTGAAAAGATATTCACCCAAGTGTTACCAGTGCAGAGACTTAGATAGAACTAGAGATGATTGAATGTACTTTTCTGTATTCAACAAAGAACATTTATTCTTTGGGTATAGACAAGAAAAAATAAACATTATTATTTTTTCAAAGGAAGTGCCTAATACAGTGTTTGTCAGAGAGTAGCTGGCCAATAAATAATGCTTATTATTACGTTTATGTGTTGCAGGAAATATGTTTCCATATCATATGAAGTGTATTATTAAAGAATTACTGTGTTCATTCATTCACAAGACATCTGTGGAGTACCGATGACATGTGTATAAGGTGTTGTCTTGGACCTAGGGGATGGGGTGTGTGCAGAAAAGAAAGAATCTTACAGGATGAGAAAGGGATGAGACCAGACAGATAACCCAAAGTGCCACATGCCAGGGCAAGTCTCCCAGACTGCCTGGGGAGGGTGCGGGCATGGGAGTGTGTATCGGGGTCTAGGAGGCAAGCGTTGTGTGCACAAGCAACATCTCAGCTGCCCTTGAGGGCAGGGAGGGAGGAGGGATTTCCAAGGAGGAGATGGAAGGGTAGAGGAGCTTCCTGAGGGGAGAAGGAGCCAAGTATAATTAGGAACGAGAAGGGCAGCAGCAAGCAAAACCCTCTGACCTGGGGGCACAGAGGGGAGTGGGTACAGACCACAGAATTCTGGCCTTGAGTTCCGGGCTGATGCATTTTGACATCATTCAACAGAAGATGGGCATCGGTGTGCTGCCTCTTGAGCAGGGAGTGATCTAATCAAAGCTTTATGTTTTCAGTTAGGACACCTGTCATTTGCAAGTAGCAGAAAATGGACCACAGTAGCTCAACCAAATAGGGTTTTTCTTTCTTTCTTTTTTTAAAAAATATTTGTTTATTTATTTTTGGCTGCGCTGGGTCTTCGTTGCTGTGCGCGGGCTTTCTCTAGTTGCGGCGAGTGGGGGCTACACTTCGTTGCAGTGAGCAGGCTTATCATTGCAGTGGCTTCTCTTGTTGCGGAGCACGGGCTCTAGGTGCGAGGCTTCAGTAGTTGCAGCACTTGGGCTCAATAGTTGTGGCTCGTGGGCTCTAGAGCACAGGCTCAGTAGTTGTGGTGCAAGGGCTTAGTGGCTCCGCGGCATGTGGGATCTTCCTGGACCAGGGCTCGAACCCATGTCCCCTGCATTGGCTGGCAGATTCTTAACCACTGCGCCACCAGGGAAGCCCCCAAATAGGGTTTTTCTTATTTGCTTTGTTTTGGGGTTTTTTTCACAGAACATGGAATCTGAACGTATAAGGTCCAAATCTGGCTGTAGGCTCTACTATGTTATGAATGAGGTAGGTGCCTTTTTCCTTTCTGCTCTATCATCTCTGGAGTGTGGCTTTCATCCTGAGGTTGCCTCATGGTTACAAAATGGCTGCTACCCCTCCAGCCTATGTCCGTAGTCTAGGCAGGCAGACAGGAGGAGGAGGGGCAGGGAAAGGAAGAAGGAAGATGGGGAAGAGGATGTGGCGGAGGGGAAATACCCTTCCTGAGAGTCCACAGGAGGCCCCGTGGGAGGGAGGGCAGGATGGAGAGGACCAGATGGGTCTGGGGACTCCTTGGCAGCCGCAGACCCTAGAGGGAGTTCAGGTCCAGGCCCGAGTTGCATCCTTGTGGTTCAGGGCAGATCTAGATGCAGATGGGAACCTGATGGAGCCCTGGCCCGCTGCCCCATCTGAATCATGCTCCCGGTGGGTTGCCCTGAGCAGTCCTCATTCATTCATATTCATCTATTTGCTCATTCACTCAATGAGCCATTCACTTAGCAAACATCCCGTGGTTTCCACTTTGTGCTTCCCATCCCCCATCCCCACAGATGCCCTCTTTCTCACGACTTTGTTCACTCATCTTGCAGCTATTAGCGAGCACCTACTACGTGCCAGGCAGTATGATAGGTGCTAGGCTCCAGGTGGATAGGACAGACAAAATCCCTGCCCTCTCAGCAATGAACAGACTCACTGAAAGAAAAAAAAAATTCTACTGTCTTATACTATACAGATAAAGTCCTATGCTTCTAGTTCTTATGCAACAATATAACTCGAATGAATTTTCAAATGTAATAGAAATCAAACGCTAAAACTAATAACAACATAAATGTTTTTCTGCATCCAGATTCTGACTTGCAGTGAGGATGGGCCCTGTAAAACCAGCCCTTCCTCCACATTTTCTATCCCAGTTCCTGCTCCGTGATGTCACGGGGGCAGAAGGGCAGGGGGCAGAGGGCTCATAGGGCCGGCCTCTCCCGGCCGGGGTGGGACAGGTGCGGAGTCCTGAGGGGGTCACGAGCAGGAGCAGGAGCCGAGCTCAGCAGGTGGAACTGGGGAGATGGTACCCGCTCAGGTCCAGGAGCAGGAGTGTGCGAGCTGGCTGGGTGGGCCGGAGGGTCTAGCAGTGGGAGGGGAAGGAGGCAGCGGGTGGTCCCTGGAGAGCCTGAAAACCTGACTGCCAGGACCTTGGGCATTGTCCTTGGCAGTGCAGAGTCTCCAAGGGCTGTGACCTCGTTTCTGTTTAGCAGGACCATGCTGGCTGCAATGCAAGGGTGGAAGGGAAGACAGACAAGGTAGGAAGTTAGTGCCATGGTGGGACGTCCAGGTGGGAGGTCTTGGATGCCAGGCTGAACCCGGGAAAGAGGCCTGGGCTGGACACCTATCTGGGCATCAGCAGTGGTGGCCAGGGGCAGCCAGGCCCCCGGCCTGGGCACAGGGACAAAGAGGGAAGGCCTCAGGGAATCAGGCTCCTGAAGAAGCGTTGTGGTGGAGGAAAGGAGAGGGAACTTGGTGGGTCTCAGAGGAGGGCACTCGGCGCTGTGCTGGGGTCCAGCCGTGGCCAGCGGGCTCCGAGCTCCCAGGCCCTGACACCCCCACGGGCAGCCTTTGCTTCCTGGGCAGGGCCTCGTTCCCCAGCATCAGGGATGGACTCGGGCCCGGAGGAAACAGATGCCCACCTTCCCAGGCCTGTTTTCCATTCCGGTGCCCCCATAAATTGCCTGGAGCTGCCCCCACTATCCCCGGCTGCTGCTTTGCAGTCGGGGTGTATCAGTCATGATAAGACATTACTTAAAGCACCGGTGACAGGGCCTAATCAGTCTTTTGAAATATAGACTTCTCCCCACACTGCGGGCAGGGCCGACATTAATACACATTTATGCAAAGCAAGAGCTGTAGCTGTCGGGGGCTAATCTTTACAAGTATGATAAATGATGTTTATTTTCCATGATGGAACGAAACACCCCAGCCGACAGTAATTGTAATAAAAAGGACAGATCAACTTCTATAAAGTGATTGAATTACCCTTCGATTGCATTAATGTCCACACTCCATTGTGTCACCGGCATCCTCGAGGTTCCGAGGAGAGTGAGCAGGACGGTCACCCCTTCAAGTCAGTGCCTGCCCTTCACCCGGGCTGCTGGGGCCAAGGGGACCGCCTGCGGGGAGCGATGGGTCCAGCTCCTCCAGCCCAGACTGTCATCTCCCCGTGTGTGAGGCATGTGAGCTGGGACGTACACAGCACCCAGCATCAGCCTGGAAGGGCCGGGAAGCGGGGTGGCAGGGGAGCAGGAGGGGGCCACCCTGCACGGCCAACCTTTGGGAGCAGAAAACAGGGTGCTTTGTCTAATTCTCCCCATGGCCCTGAGGGGTGGGTGCTATTATTATTCTGCCTTTGCAGGTGAGGAAGGGGGAGCTCGGAAAGGTTAAGTGGCTTGGCCAGGGTCGCACAGCTAGTGTGTGTCAAAAATGGGGTTCAGGGACCTCCCTGGTTGTCCAGTGGTTAAGACTCCGCACTTCCAATGCAGGGGGCGCAGTTTCGATCCCTGGTCAGGGAGCTAAGACCCCACAAGCTGCGTGCCGCGGCCAAAAATAAATAAAAAAATAAAATAAAAATTTAAAAAATGGGGTTCACATCCAGGAGTGTTTAACAGATTGCTCTTGAGGCGCCTGAGGGGACACCTGGCTCACCAGATCTTCCTCTGATGTGGGACCAGGTACCCGCCCAGCTCCACAGAGGACTGAGGGTTAGGCTGGTCCATGTTCAAGGCAGAGTTGTGGACACCAGGAGGCCCAGACCAGAGATGCTGGGTGCCATCTTCTAGAACCACAGCCCGGGGTGATGTGCCGGCGGGGAAGCGCACGGGGTTAGCAGGCTGATGAGTCTTACACTCTTTTGAGACCTCAGTCTTTCTACCTGTAAAATGGAGCTAAGAGCAGCAACTTCTCACAGAGTTGGTCACCAGTTCAGTGAGAACAGGGTCCCACGAGGGTCTCTACTGGGTTGTCCCCCAGAGTCGGACATCTCGGGAGATCCAGTGACCCTGTGGGGGTGAGGGCTGCCGGGGCCCCAAGGAAAAGGGAAAGGCATCCCTGACCTATTATCCCCAGAGACGCCAAAGTCTTCTAGATAAAGTGCATCTTGTAATAAAGTGCACGGCTCTTATTACTCACTTGGCTAAAGCCATCCAGTGGCCTCCACTGAATTCAGAATAAAATGCCAGCTCCTTAATCCACAGTTTGTCCCTGTGTACATGGCACTTTGTTCAAGCCACCAAAAGGGCAATTTCATAGTGGTCCATCAAAGAACAGTTTCTGAGACTTGTGGTTGCTAAGGGGGAGGGTATATGGAGGAGGGATGTATTGGGAGTTTGGGATTAGCAGACGCAAACTATTATCTATAGGATGGATAAACAACAAGGTCCTATTGTAGAGCACAGGGAACTATATTCCATATCCCATAATAAACCATAATGGAAAAGAATATGAAAAAGAATATATATATATATATATATATATATATATATAACCCTAACCCTAACCAAGTCACTTTGCTGTACAGCAGAAGTTAACGCAACATTGTAAATCAACTAGACTTCAATAAATTTTTATAAAAGAGCAGCTTCTCTTTATGGAGCCTGGTTCCAGTGCTCTTTACTTACCCTCACCACGGCCCTTCACAGGCGGGGACCTGAGGCTTAGGGAGGGGAGAGCACTTGCTGGTTAGTGACAGAGGCAGGCTATACACCCAGAGCAGCAGCACTAAAGCCTGCTGGACCCCCGCCCCTGCTGCCTTGCCCGGGGCCCTCCCCTGCCCAACTGCCTTTGGGGGCATCCACTCTGAACCAACAGGTGGTCTGACCAAAGAGAATATTTTCAAAATGATGCACTGTTATTACATTTAAGCTGAAATCTAACCGACTGGAAATGTTTCTGAGCACAGCCCTGCAGGGTGGCCGTAAGGCATGCAGATGGGGATCTTGGGTGGTTAGCAGCGCCCCGGTGTGGGCTCTGCAGGCGTCTGCAGTGGGTGGCCAGAGGTGGGGTGGGGCAGCATGCTGGGGGAGGTGATGGGCAGCCCCCAGGGGTCTCAGTCCCCAGCACTGCTTGGTGGTGGTTCTCCAACTTGGGAGTGCACGAGATTCCCCTGGAGGGCTTGTTGAAACACAGATCAACATGGTCTAACCAAACAGCGGAATCTTGTTCGACCCTACAAAGGGATCTAGTACTGATGCAAGGTGGATGAATCCCAAAAAGGTGATGATAAGTGAAAGAAGCTGAACACGAAAGGCCACACATCATGTGATTCCATTGATATGAAATATCCAGAATAGGCAAATCCGTAGAGACGGAAAGTAGATTGATTGGGTTGCCAAGGGCTGAATGAGGAATAATTGCTTCATAGGGATAGGGTTCCTTTTGGGGGGGATGAAACTGTTTTGGAACTAGAGAGGGGTGCTGGTTGCAGAAACATCGGGAGTTCACTGAATGTCACTGAACTGTGCGCTTTAAAACTTCATTTGATGATGTGTGAATTTCACTTCAGTACACACCCAGGCACACAGCTTGCTGGGCCCCTAACCTGCACAGTTTCTGATTCAGGGGGTCTGGCTGGGGCCCAGAATGACCATTTCTAACCAGTTCCCAGGCGCTGCTGATTCCCAGACCATACTTTGAGACTCCATACAAGGTAACTCAGGACCTCCGGGAGGCCCCGGCTTGGATCAGACCCTGCTGGAGCCGACCACTAGCAGGAGACCACGGGAGAGCCCGTCTGACACCAGATTGATGGGGATTATCGACCGCCTCCCATTAAGAATTTGGGGCCAGTGGTTATTCCCCTGTTTGTTTGGGGTTTTTTAAGGATAAAAACAGAATTTTAAATTAACTTCTCCATAATTCATAGATTTAAGGATTTGTGATGGTCTCAAACCGTCTTCTGGAATTCCAAGGAAACGATGACTCAGATTTCATCAATAAACATGGAAAACTACGTGTTTCTGAGAAATTCTTGAGAAATTTCTACCTAATGTGATTTTTTTTTTTTTTTTGGAAACCATAATGAACCTGTTTATTGTTTGTACCTTCTTGTTTAAAACAATGTGTGTGTATCTCTATCTATCTATATCTACATATATACAGATATTTAAACATTTTCCTATCCTGTCCATAGCTAATTACACTTCTTTTTTTTTTTTATTCCCCTGTTGAGTTCTCATTTCATGTTTATGTTCATAGTTTGTTCTTCATTTTGAATATCCCTCATATTTTAGCTAAAACAGGACTGTCTTTCACATAAGGGTTTTAAAAACAGGACTGCTTGTTTTTAGAACTGGTTTGGAATACGCCCCTCTACCTCTTGGAATCAGTGGGGGGCGGAGGGAGGCCGAGGAGCCCAGCCGGGCGGCAGAGCCCTGGACCCCGAGTACCCCCGCCATACCCGCCTCCGGCTTCCCCCAGTTCCCAGCTTCAACCCTGGCGACACTCTGGGCGGCACCACAGTCCCTGCCGCTCTCCCTGGAGGACACTGGGTCAGCCTCTTCCTCAAGCCTGGGCCCGTCCAGGCTTTCCCATCGGTCCCTCTGTGGAAGCTGGGCAGGCAGGGGCATCCCTGACTCTGCCTGTTCTTGACCCTCCCTGGCCCACTCCCCACCCACTGCCGCACACCGCTTTACTCACCGCCCCCAGCTCTCCCCAGGACCAAGGTAGAGGGAGTCCTCACTTGTCCTCTGCACCTGCCCTTGGTCCTGCCTGTGGTTCTCTGCCCCACAGCCAGCGAACCTGACATGCTTCCCTCGTATCCACGGTAACCACCAGCACTCTGAGGTCACCCACAGCCCCACCACGCTTCCCATCACTCTGAGCTGCTCCACGTCGTCAGGCTCCAGCCGCCCCGGCCCTCAGCACAGACAGCTCCCTCGTCCTGCAGCCTCACCCCTACTCTCATGGCCCACCGCCACCGCCACCCCATGCAGGAAACACTACACAGCCTCAGCCCATCCTCCTTCAAAAGCTACTCTGTCAGGGACGCCTTCCCTGGCCCAGACGAGGCTAGGCCCCTGCCAAACTTTCTTCTATCACCCGCTCCTTTCCTTCATCGTGCCTCTATTTTTTCTTTATTGTTTGTGATTTCTGTGTGTGTGTGTGTTTAAGGTCTACCTCTCTCCACTGTGGAGGATTCACCAAGGCCCAGGCAGTGAGTAGTTTGCTTGGGGCTGCATCAGCCCCGGGCCCGGGGCCTGGCCCCGGAGAGACGCTCCAAAAATGCCTGCTGACCCGGCGAACGGAGGAACTGCTTTTGTCTTCTGGCGTGGATGGGGCGGGGGGGGGGGGGGGGCGGGGGGGTTGTTTTGCCGCGGAATAATACTGAGTGTTTAAAAATGCTGTTAACTGCCGAGTTCTTGCTGCGCCTGTGTGTGTGCACGTGGGTGTGCCCACACACGTGTGCCTCTCTGGACCCTGGACAGAGACGAGACAGAAAGAGCAAACATTCTTGGCATCGGCTCCCAGATGCATGACCCTGTGGAGGAGAGACACAGGGTGGGTTCCTGTCGTTCCTGGCATTCCATGGAGTGGGCAGGGTGCTCTGTTTCCCTGGGACTAGCCTGGCCCCTGGCCCCCAGGACACACCTCCCTGCTGGAATTCGGAAGACACCATCATCTTCTTTTCTGGCTTCTTTTCCTCATTTTCTCAGAGAGTGAATCCTCACCAGACTCTTCCCCACCGTCCTCCCCTTGGGCCGGGAAAGGGACAATCAAATCCTTCCCCTTTTCAACTGAGGCGTTCCAAGGGAAGAGGAGCCCTCATCTATGTCCCCCCGACCTCCTGCTGTCAGACAAGCCTGCAGATCACTGTCAAAGACCCTGCAGACACAGAAATTTTACAAAAAGCCCGGCTACTCTGATCCCATCCAGGTCTGGAAGGCTGGACCATCATCAACCTTCTGCTGCCCCAGTGACTCCTGGGCTGTGGCCGTTGTCTTCGTGGTGCTAAGCCCTTGGCCGTGTCTCTGTTGCAGGTAAAGGCAAGTGTGGCCGATGTCTTCAAGAAGAGGGGCACCACTGACCACCCTTGAGCCAATTCTAGGAGCTGAGCTTGGATCCTGTGAACTTTTAGCCAAAGGGAAGACATTAAGATGTTAACATTCTATTATTTCTGAAATTCCTCATCCAAGCATCCTGTACCTCACATAGATTCATTAAACAAACTGAATAAGGCCGACTTGAGGCCCAGCACTGAGCCCTTGACCTCGGAGAGAGAAACATGAAACAGACATGAGAACTCCATCTGAGAGGCTGTGACGGGGAGCTCAAGGGAGCAGCCTGCCTGGTGGGGAGCAGGGGGGGCGGTGTCAATTAGGAAAGGTGCCCAGATGAGGGTGCGAGAGCTGAGTGACAGCTGAGAGGGCTTGGGGTGGGGGGTGGGGCGGTGAATGGTGGGTGGCGAGGAAGGACTCCCCTAAAGGAAGAACACAGACCAAAGGCACAGAGGGGGGCTGGCTCGTGCTTTCCAGAGCAGAGGTGGTAGCAGTGTTTGGTTTCTCATTACTCCACCTCCAAGCCATCTCCGCCAGCCCTTGAACTCCCAGCAACCACCAGCAGATGCTGGTTAGGGGGGGTCGGAGCCGTTTGCCAGGGTGGCGGTGCTGCAGGGCCGGCACTCCTGGTCCTGAGCCAGGTTGGACGGGCTGCAGAGATGGGGGGGCAGGGGAAAGGTGCCCAATAGGTGGTTCTTAATGATTATTATTACTTTTTATCAGGAGCCCCGGCTGTCCAGACCATAAGGACGTGTGCCCCCCACCTCCGCTGGAGTATCATTAGGGGATGCATTTGGGTGAGACTAATGAGGTTGGCTCAGGGAAGGACCAGAAGCAAACCAGGGCGCCGCTGGTTGGTGCAGCAGGGTTTCAGCCGCACTTGTATTTTTGTCAGCAGACCGCTGCTCACTGAGGCGTTTGTGCATGTGCCCCTGTTGCCTCTGGGCTCAGGCTCTGTTACAATTTGTTATGATTATCAGGGCCGTGAGGTGGGGAGGTCAGGTGGAATTTCCACCCTCATAATGAGGAAGGCGGCCCTGGCCTCTGGGACCCTCCTCGGATATCCCAGGGGGCTGCAGGTGGGACCCACGGTGGGGCCCAGCCCCATCTTTGAACCTTGCAGTACTTTCTCTCTCCTCTATGCAGAGGGCATCACCTAGCCCAGTCCAGTCCGTCCAGAGAGAAGAAACTATTATCCCGAATGTGACGTAAGCAGCTATAGCACAAGACCACCACCTTCACTTGAAAACCTGCTCTACCCCCACCTCCTACAGGAAGACCTCCCTGATAATACACAGACATTAATTTCCATCCCCTCTGTCTGTCTGGGTACCTACTTGTAGGGCGGCTCTTGGCATACTCTTGTGTCATTTACTTGTCACATGCCAGTCTCTCTAGCTGGGTTGTGAGGACCCAGAGAGCAGGGACTGTCTTTTGATTGCCTTCGTACATCCAAGGCCCAGACACTCAGTGCACGTACAAAATTTTCAAGATGTTTGTGAGGTAGAGTTGACCTGAGCTGGGAGCACTTATGTTCCGGCATAGCCACTGTCCAAGGGCAGGACATCGGGGACAAAGGCAGAAAGACAGAGCAAAAGAGACTGAGGGTTAGGCAGACTTTCAGAGGTCCAAGTGAGCACCCTGGAGAAAGGTCCAGAGACAGGCCAAGTGGTGTCAGAGTCTGCGTCACCAGGAGCCAGCCACTTATACCCCCCAGATGTGACCTCCCTCAGGAGTTTCTGTGGTTTGTCGCTGACCAGATAGGGCAACGTCCTGAAAAGGCGATAGAAGACAATGATTCTTGGGGCAAGTAGCCTTGCCCTAGCCAGGCAAGGGCTACTTCTCAAAGCTGTTCTGCTGAACTGGGTTGGGGTGAGGGGGGGCCTTGGGGTGGGGTTGAGCAGAGGTGTGCCCACAGCCAGGTACACAAAGATGCCGCAGAGACACAGGCCACAGTTCCCTGACCACCTGTTCTACACAGGATGGGGGCATGAAACCATCCTTTTGATACCAAAACAAAGACAGACATGTTGTAAAGTAAGGTGCCAATTTTGGCTATTTTTTAGACAAAGTTTGAAACATCTAAGCAATGTCACACTTCTGACTCTCTTTCTCAGCCAGCAGGGCACAGGGGTTTGTTTGTTCTTTTCTCCTTTGCCCCTCTGGGGTGTAAGTGGTTGGGAAACCCCACAGAGAGGAGGGAGAAAATCAGAGACTTTGGCTGAAGAGGGAGGTGAGGGCTCCGTGTGGAGGGGATGCTGGCTCAGGAGTGCCCTGTCCAGCCGGTGGGAGTGGTGCTCTGCCTTTCCCTCTGTGTGGGCTCCTTTCCGCAGACACCACCTAGCGGGGGAGCCCAGAGGAAGAAACGGGGTCCCCAGCTCCGGGACGCTGGCAGGATATGTTAATGGGAAAGTCGCACAGGCGTGAGAATGGGCAGCACACTGGGGCCCTCTCCGTGAGCCTCCCCACTTCCTTCTCTCCTCTGGGGGGCTCAGTGGGGCACCTTCCTGTGGGCAGGAACCTTCCCATGGTCCCCAGGTGCACCCCCAGTGGGGTCTACTGCAGTGGGCTCTCTCGCCCCCAGCTGGCAAGGGGGCGCCCAGGCTTGTGAAGGGAGGGAGGGCAGGGGAGGCCAGATGTTTACCCTCTCCCCACTCCACCCACTGGTTCCCTCCATCTGTGGTCGCTTCAAGGTAGCTGCATCTCTTAACCAGAAGTCACAACGCAATGCAGCTTTCTCCTTTGGGGTTTCCTGCCTCTCCAGGTGGAGGGTGGACACAGCTCTCCCGCTCTGCATCTTGGAGGGTGCACTACCTCTTGGGTTACCCCTCACCTGCCTATTAACATCTCCCCTTGTTTATCCCGTGTGGCTAGACAGTGGGAGGATGGGATGGGCAAACGAGAGATCAGCTTAGACATTTGGGTGAGCAGTGGATTCTAGATGGCCAGTTTTGCTCAGCTGTTTTGGGGAGCCTGATACATCGTCCTGAAGACAACTCTGATGCCATATCCCGGATTAGCAGCTGGAAAGTGCTGTGATCCATTAGTAATGTCTGCCATGGGAGCAAAGGCTGGGAGTAGGGACACGTGTGCCCTGTATTCTACCATCTTAGAGGGCACTGAGCTGCAGGAAAAGGGACTTGGGTCTCTCTATATGCTTTGGTGGGAGGGAAGAAGAGGTCATCAAAGTCATTTTGAATAGAGAAGCACAGTCCTCACTTTTTCTCTTCTGCAGCATGGTGTTGAGGGATGTGGAAAGAGGGGAATTAGTGAGGGGCCACTGCCGTGGGCACGAGGAGGTCAGAAATAGGAACATGCAGTGAATGAAGAAGGAGGGAAATACTGGGGAGGGTGAGAGAGATTTTGAGGTCAGATTCCTAGGACTTGATGGCTTGTTGATTACCAGGGTTGATAAAGAGCAAGATTGGGATGAATCTTATAATCAGGCTACAGGGAGGATGTAGGTACCATTATGGGAACAGGAGACCCAAAAGGATCGGGAAGAGGTGGGGGAGAGAAGTTGGGAAAGTGTAAGTAGTTCTTATTGTCTTAATACAAACCCCGGGCTCTGAACACCCTTCGACAGGTGTGCTCTGGGGTGGACTGGTGGCCATTCCCAGTCTCCACTCCCCCCCAGCTGGCCAGTAATGAGGCAGTTCTAATTGGAATCACGGTGGTGGCACCATCTGGCCTCCAGGAGTGAGTGACAGCAGGGGGAGGGGCGGCAGCCGGTCAGGGAGGGGTGAGGGGCGTGCAAATGCCGCACGGGTGCCTGGGGGTCTCCCTACCTGGGGCCAGCTCAGAAGCCCACCCCCACCCTGCTCCTGCCGGGACCTTGTCTTCTCAGTGACACCACTCTGTCCTTATCCCCTTAGCCTGGCCTCCCAGTTTTCCTGGTTATTTTTTCTTCCAATTCTAAAATCCACAAGTGCTCTTTGTAGAAAATTAGAAAAACAGAGCTCACTCCTAAGAAGAAGGGAAATCCACCCTAAGCCCACCTGCAGGGAGAGGGGCTGGTAAGAGCTGGTCTATTCCCTCCAGATTATTTTCTTTCTTTTCTTTTCTCAGCATGTTTGTGGTGGACTCCAAGGCCACCAACCTGGGTCTGCAGGAAGCAGTGCGTCACATCGGGCTGGAAATCAGCTTCGTGGGGTTCTAAGCTCCGCCCCCCACTGGCTGGTGCCCTGTCCTGGGCCTCACAGGTGCCAAGGTGTGTGTGAGTGCGGAGGGCCGCCCAGGGGCCCTGGGTCCGCATGAGTAACTCCGGAGAGAGACGGGGACTCTGGCTGCGCGTGCATCCCTCTTGGACTTGGGGGTATTGGAGAGTTGGGAGAGGGGCCCCCTGTGACCGCTGATGTCTGGGGCCTTCCCTGGGGCCTCTGGGCCCCTGACCTCCCCCTACCCCGCCCAGCCCTTGTCTAGGGGGAGCTCCTCCTCCCACTTTGTCCTTCCCTAATAGACTCGGGAAGCCACAAAATCCAGAGGCTAACTCATTTACAGCCGGAAACAAGCTCCTCTTCACGGCAGGGGCAGGTAAGGCAAAATCTTCCGGGAGGTGAAGGAGGCTGGAAAGAGAAAAAGAGAACTCCTGCCATAAATAAGTCCCCATCCTAAAGCAGTCTGAGCGGTTGCATCCTCACAGACACACGCACTTTTCTTACAGAATCGAGATTATAACATACGTACTGAGTGCCTTCTCAGTGTTTCCCTCCTCCTTACACTGTGGACATTTTCTCATGTCTTTGGAAAATGTGATTTTTGATGGTGGCTTCTAAGGTTAACGTAGTCAATGAGCCAGAACCAGGGGGCCCAGGGGGTTAGGGACCCGTCGTGGATGTGAGCAGAGACTTGTAGCAACAACCTGTTTCCTTCCTCTCTCTCTTTCCTCAGCCCATCCCAACCCGGCGCCCTTCCCTGCGGCCACTGCCTCACTCAAGGACCTACCCTGGCTCCCTGCTTTTATCACATCAAGTGTAAACTCTGGCTCCAAACCTCTCCATAACGGGGCAGGCCCCTTCTCTCCTCTGCCGGCTAAGGCCCCCAAGCTCACGCCGTGGGTACCCCCTCTCTCTGGGACACCAGTCTCCGGAAGCTCTCCCCCCACATCCCCCTCCTTGCTCTCCCTTGGCCAGCTAGCCCCCACCCCCTCCGAGCAGCCCCCGCTGCCCTCTCCAGGCACTCCCACCTCCCTCTCTGCCGAAGCATCTCCTGAGGGTGCGAATCACTGCCACCCTTGGGGAAGCGCTGAGTTCCCTGGGGGACAGGGCCCCTCCCTCCCTGAGCCTTGAGGCCAGGCGCTTAGGGCGGGGTGGGTTTGGGTCTGATGAAGGGGTCCATGACAACGGCATCTTTCCGAGGAAGGGCTGTGCCCACTGCTGGGCGTCAGGGGGCCTGGCTCTGGTTAGGACTGTTTTGTTGTCCAGAGCCAGCCAGGAGCCGGGCCCAAGCCCCACCTGGTTGTGGGGAGAGGGGACAAGGGGTTCCAGCAGCCAGCCCGACAGCGCCCCCTGGCGGGAGCATCGCATGTCCACCAGTCCGGGTGCCACAGGGCTTCCCCACCCTCACTCAGAATGTCATCCCAGAGCCCTCCACCCATTTCCGGCTGTTACCCCATCCTTCACACCTCGCAGATGAGAAAAACGAAGCCGGGCAGGGAAAGTGGCCAGTCCCAGGTCACAGAGGACACTTCCAGGGTGGACATTGCTGTGTCACTTGATCCTCACCCCAGCCTGAGAGACAGGGGCTCTGACGGGGTCCCTGCCCAAGCCATTCAGCTGCGGGGTGCTAAAGGCACCAGTGAGTGACCTGCACGGCAGAACTTCAGAAGTTCTGGGATTTGACCAGTAGCCAAGGGTGAAACAGACCCTCAGGGCCGAGGCATAGAGTGGAGCATTCAGGGTGGCCTTCCTGGAGGAGGGTGGCTGATCTGCATTTGGCAGGGCAGGAAACATCTGGATCTGGACAAGAGACCATGAGGAATATTCCAGTGGGGGGACCAAGAAGAGCGGCCGAAAAAGAAATTTCTTTCTTGGGCTTTAGAAAAGGCAGAGGCTCTGCAAAGACAGTCCGTCCCGGGTCACAGTTTTGTTTTGTTTTGTTTTTCATTTTAATAATATATATTTTTTAACCCATATTTGTTGGGGTTCCCAAGACCACTCCCAAGGGAGCTGATTCACTAGGAGGACTCAGCATACAGTTGTACCCATGGCTAAGTTGTCTTTTTGTTTTGTTTTGTTTTGTTTTGTTGGGTTTTTTTTTTTTACAGCAAAAGGATACAGACTGAACCAACACGGGGAAAAGGTGTGTGGGGTGAAGTCCAGAGGAAACCAGACTTGAGCTTCCCGGAGCTTCTCCGAGTGCAGTCACACAGGACACACTGAATTCCTGTAGCTGTGACAACACACGTGAAATACCGTCCACCAGGAAAGCTCCTTAGAGACTCAGTGCTGGGTTTTTACTGGGGCTGTAGGAACCTCTGCCAGCACAAACCCAAATTCCAGACTCCCCAGAAAGGGAAGAGCAGGAATTTAGCATAAACCACGTTTTTGTGCAGACAGTTGAGGCCCAGTGAGCCACTCTCACCGTTTAGGGGATGGTGGGAACCCTCCCAGGTCACAGGTGTCCAACAATTGCTCTGGACTCTTACACTATTTCAGATGATTTGCCATTAGACAAAGAGCGAACCTCTATGCAAGGCACACTCGTCTTTCTGCTTTTCCTCCTGCCTTGCTGGCTCTTCCTTTAGGTCTCCTTCACTGGTTCCTTGACCTCTCAGTTTTGGGGGTCCCTGGCTCAGCCTCCCCATCTCTCCTCCTGTCACTCTTACACCCATCTCGGGGTCTTTCAATCCCGTCCATCGTTCAGGTGTCTCTCTCCGTTCAGCCCTCTCTGCATCCAGACGTCAGACAAGCACCTGGAACCTCACGTGACCGTCACCATGACCCTCATCTCTTCCCCGCCCCAAGACCCCCTTCTCCATCCATGGGATCATCACCCACCCAGACACCAAGCCATACACGGGAATCTCCCTGGTTTGTCCCTCCTTCCCCACATCAGCACCACTCACGAGACCTCTCTCTGTTATCTCAAGCTGCATCCTTCTCTACCCACTCCTGTTTTCCCTCCATCCAGACTCCTCCACTGCCACCACTGGGATGGCCGTAGTGACCTGTCTGGTCCATCTGCCTGCTCTCCTGTCCTCTTAGAGACCACGGTCCACACAGTGGCCAGAGGGAGCTCTTTATTTTATTTAATTATTATTATTTTTGGCCGCGCCTCGCGGCTTGCAGGATCTTAGTTCCCCGACCAGGGATTGAGCCTGCGCCCTTGGCAGTGAAAGCGAGGAGTCCTAATCACTGGACCGCCAGCCAGGGAATTCCCTGCAGGGAGCTCTTTAAAATGTGTGTCTTGCATCCCTCCCACAAGGACTGCCTGGCCCTGCCCGCCTCTTTTCACTGGTCCCCTGTTCTTGCTTCAGCCAGCTGGGCCTTCTTCCACCAGCACCAAGCTCATCCCAGCCCAGCGCCTTGGCATTTGCTGTCTCTCCCAAACCTTCCCAGGTGAGGGTGACAGCCTACAGGAGGCTGTGGCTGATGGGTCCAGAGCCAGCAGGACAGGCACAGGGGGGAGGGAAGATGGCTGTGGGTGGGGACAGCAGGGACACACAGAACCTGACAGGCTAAGCTGGAGCCCAGGAGGAAGGACCGGGCCCCAAGTTCATCTGTTCCATCTCCGAGCCTATACTATTAATGATGGAGTGACCTGCAGGGGATGCTGGAGCCTTCTTCACAGAGCTAAGCACACACCCAGCCCAGGAGTGGAGAAGGCTCAGGGCGGGGAGGGAGGAGGTCTGGTGGGAGCTCGAGGAGCTGCGGCCCCACGGCCTGGCACCATCTCTGTCCCCTGCAGCCCTCTAGGGCCAAGGCGGGCGGCACCATCTTCTGAGTGTCAGAGGGATGTGACTGCCACCCCCTTCCACCTTCATTCATATCGCGTGCAAACGCTCTCTTGGGGCCCAGCTTAACCCGAACTACCCAGGGAAGAGAGTTCTGGGAATGGCATTTCATCTTAGGTGAGGTGACCGGGTACAGATCTGTCACATCACCCCAGCGTCTGACCCTGTGCTGGGCCCTGGGGCTGCAGGTCCCACCTTCGGGGAATCTGTTATCCTCGTGAAGAAGGACAAGTCAAACGCGACTTAATACACATGTCAGGAAGTGCGGGCAAGGCGGTGGAGAGCCTGGACTGGTCCCCAGGGAGGGACATCCGGGCTGGATGGGGGGGCATGGAAGGAGGCTGACCGTGCAGGGCCAGGATCCTGGGGAGGGGCCAGCCCAAGCCAGCAGCCAGGACTGTCACTTCTGGTCGTTGGCTTGGGCGATGCTCCCCTTGAGAGGGCAGAGGCTTTGGAGTGGAAGCAGCCAGGGAGAATGACTGTGGCCACCTGGCTCCGGGGGTGGCCTTGACTTTGCAGAGCCTCACACGCCCCTCTGGAAAATGGGGCTGTTGGAAGAATTCAGGACAACCCAGGTACACACAGCACCATGCCTCGCCTCCAACCCTAAGCTGGCTCTTCCTAAAATGGATGTTATCAGATCCTGAAAAGTTCAAGGGGACGAGGAGATTTCCTGGGTCTTCCCAGCGGGCACTTTTTAAAAAAATGTTTAAATTTTAGTTCTAAGTGGTTTTCTTTGGCTGCGTTGGGTCTCCGTTCCTGTGCGCGGGCTTTATCTAGTTGTGGTGAGCGGGGGCTACTCTTCGTTGCAGCGCGTGGCCTTCTCTTGTGGAGCATGGGCTCTAGGAGTTGCAGCACGCAGGCTCAGTAGTTGCAGCACGCAGGCTCAGTAGTTTTGGCATGCAGCCTCTAGGGCTCGTGGGCTTCAGTAGTTGTGGCGCACGGACTTAGTTGCTCTGCAGCATGTGGGATCTTCCCAGACCGGGGCTCGAACCCATGCTCCCTGCATTGGCCAGGTGGATTCTTAAGCACTGAGCCACCAGGGGAGTCCCGTCACAGACTCTCTTGAACCTGGGAATTGCCTGAGTGCAGAGGGGCTGGGGCCCAAGGTTTGCGAGTGGGCCCCTCCTTCCGGGGTGTCCCCCGACCCCCACTCCGTCCTACCCGTACTACCTCATTCCCCACAAGGGCCTGCGGCCGCCCCTGCCAGCTGTCCTGATTTATAGAAAAGGGCCGTGATTAATCAGCCAGTCAGCGCCGAGTGCGGCCGTGTTCTTTCATTTCCCTGCCCCCTGACCCCCAGCGCAGTCCCAGGCAGCGCTGGGCAAGTGTATTAATCATGCACTTTAAAAATATTTAAAGGAGGAGCTGGGCCGGGAGCAGAGTCTCCTTTAATGGACTTGTTTTCAGCGGAGGGTGAGTATGCTAATTAGGAGATAAAACAAACTGGCTGTTTGAAATGCAAATGAGCCGGTGAGGCGCTCCTGGGGCCTTCGTCCCCAGCCGCTGCTTTGGAAGCTAAATCTTACATCTCCAGCCACTTCCTGCCATCGATTTTTAACCAAAAAAGATAGTGGCTAATTCTGAAACTGAGAGGCGCTGGGTCTTGTTTTCTTCCCCTCTTCTTCTTTTATCAGGAACAAGGATAAAAGTCCCCCTGCGGCCCCGTGTGCGGAGAGACCCAAGAAGAGGCAGCAGCTCTGCATGCCTGTGGACCCCCACCCTGCCCCTCAAGCCCCTTCCTCTCCTTTCCCTCCGCCTCTGCCTGGATCCGGGTTCCCCGACTGTCTCCCGTCTGCCTTCCTGCCCAGTTAAACCCTCTCCAACCTTTAAGCTGCCGGTGGGAGCCTCCGGGAGGTATCGGAACACTTCCCAGCCTCCGGCATTTCCCTTTCGGAGGCCTCCGCTAGCCCCTCCCGCCCACCACCAAGTCTAAACCCCCCCTCTGGTCGGGCCTCCCCAAGCCCACCCCATCCCAAAGGGCCTGACCCTCCAGGTCCTCCTCGAGTGCCCCTGACCCTCCTCCAGCTCCCACTCATCCACAGGACTCGGGGTGAATGTCACCTCCTCCAGGAAGCCCTCTCAGATCTCCTCCTGTGCCTGTTAGGTCCCTGGATGTGACACCTGTCTTGGGCGTGGCAGAGGACCTCTGTGTTCCTGTATTTGTCATCCCCCTAGGACCAAGGGCTCCCTGGCGCAGGAGCTGTTTTCTTCCCAACTCGGCCCCCGCCTGCTGGTCCAAAGCTGGCATTTAGTAAATCCTATTGAGCTGGGCTGACCACAGGGGAGGCCCACGAGCTCCCTCTACCCAGTGACAGGCATCCTGCCGGCCCAGGGATGACCGCCTGCAGCAAGACAGGTCTTGGAGAAGCGCAGAAGTGCATTCATCCAAGAGGTGCATAAATCCACCTCCTTGAAGACACAGCGCTTCACCTGCAGGGACCTGCTCCAAGTCTGCCCCTGTCGATCCATCAGGCAAGTCTCACCCCTTGCTTCTTCTCTAGATGTCAAGATTGAGTCTGCACTCCCAGGCACGGTCCAGTCAGCCTGCCTCTTGGTGGGTACAGGGGCAGAGCCCTCTTCTCCCAGCTCTACCTGGGCAACCCTGCCCTTCCCCCTCCCACCTGTGGGGTCTCTCCAACATTCCCGAATCCCAGTTGCTCCGAGTACGGCCTCCACCTTCCCCGGGCGGGTGCCCAATAGGAATATTAGGACATTAATACCATCTTCGTTTCCTCCCCCTCCCGCAACCCCAGTCTCTCCCCCGACTCTGTCCAATCCACTGCATCTCACTCCTGCCAAGTCCTGATCAGACTGTGTCAGGTTGGATGGTCTGGGAAGCAGATGCTGAGAGGCAGTTAAGGTGCAAAAGTTTATGTGGGAGTCTCACTTAGGGAAGCAGAGGGAAGAAGCAGGGAGGGGGGGGAGGACCCTCAGACCGCTATGCAGACCCCAAAGGACCTGTGCCCCCCGGCCCGTGGGCACTGGAGCAAAGCGTGTCCATCCCAGGAGACCCGTCCTGGGGACAGTTATGGCTGGGGCCACCCCGTTAGTGTGACTTCCGCTCGAAAGCCGATGACACTAACGGCTGGATGCCGAAGGCTAAACACTGCCCCCAGGTGGACAGCAGCGCTTTATCCGAGGGGCTCTGAGCGGGCCCCCTCCTCAGGTCGTAGGCAGGGCTCCCCAGAGAGCGGGGCTTGTACAGGGAGGGGAAAGAAGGCTGGGAGGGCCACTCCCAGGTGCTTGTGAAGTCAGCTGCTCCACGGGCACTGGTGCTTGAGCTTGGGACCTCCCGAAGGGCATCACGGGATGCATGTCAGACCCATCGCCTGGCTATGAAGGAGGGAGGATTCATCCAGCCACGGTGGCCCCATGGGGGTTCGCTTCCCCCCACACTTCCTGGGTGCTTAGGCTTGGTGCTGAGCAGTTTCCACCAACACCCCCTGTCCCTTGTGGACCAGAGGCAAGACGCCGTCCAGTTGCACCTGTGTAACGGTGACCAAGGCAGCAAGGCACTGGTCAGGCAGCAGAAGAGATGGGAGACGGCACCTTGTCCAGGGCCAGGGGCAGATAGAGCTTGTTTGGGGACCTTAGCAAACTTCAGGGGCTTATATGCACATCCGGGAGGAGAAGTCATATCAGGATGTCTCTTTAACCATCTGTAGTTGGGGAGATGCCAGACTGCAGACATAAATGTGGGACCATACGAAAAGCCATGGAGGGGCCAAGCTCACCTAACGAGGGAAAAGACAATATGTATTTGGACTGAGATGTCAGGGCTCCCTCCAGGTCGAGAGATGAGGAGGAACAAGTCAAGGAGACCAGGAGACTCTGCAGAGGCAGGACAGCCAGGAGAGCAGCAGCCCTGTGGTCCAGGTATGGAGGGAGGCCGGTCTCGGATGGGGGCTTCCCTTTAACTGCAGGGAGAGCAGAGGATCTGGCTGTCCAGTGGGCGTATTTGGTAGTGGGAGGGCTGTTTTCTTCCGATGCTCTTTCCGTGCTCTTTTCTCGGTGTAATAAGAGGCAAAAAGTTGGGAGAAATTCGAGGAAGCTGTTGGGACTTTGAGGAAAGAGTGAAGATGAGAAAGTCTCCCAGGACATGGTGGGAAGCGGATGCTGTGGGTTCTCTTTCATTCAGCCTGTGTGTGTGTGTGTGTGTGTGTGTGTGTGTGTATGCACGCCCCAGGGATCCTCACCCAGGGTTATTCCCAGGCTGGAGTCAGGAGGCTGGTGGGGTGTTGTAATGAGGCTCAGGGTAGAGCTTCGTTCAGTGGAGAGCATCTGGGGTCACATCTAGTCCTGGCTGTGCTTGTCACGTAGAAAAGTCACTTTCAGCCTGTTGTGCCTCTGTTTCCTCACCTGTAAAAGGCACGTGCTGGGCTCCTGGAGTCCAGCTCCATCTCGCAGGTCTAGGAGACCACACCTATGCTACACGGACAAAGCGGTCATACGCTGTTCCGGCTTTGATCGTAGACGGTGTTAATTGCACCTGCACAGAAGCTGTTCCCATCACTGGAGCAGCCCCCAGAAAAACCAGAATCCGTGAGGTTTAGGGAGGACCGTGGCTACCAAACTCCAGCTTGCACGGATTGCGGGGGGGGGGGAGGCACCGCCCAGAGCAGAGGGGGCGTCTTCCGGGACTCCTCCCTGAAAAGCTCTTCCAGCTCCGGAAGGCCGTGTAGCCACAGGCTAACAGCTCACTCTCCAGGGATGGGACACGGTCAGCCCTGCTGGGTGAGTGGTCAGCCTGCACACTGCATCTGCCCCCCTGCTGCTCACAGCTCCAGTGGGGGGATGGTCCGGATGCTGTTTGTTACGTGCTCAGCACGGTACAGGGCACACGTAGGGTCCAGCGCCCGTTCGCTGAAGGGCTGGACAAGGGCAAGGCGTCTGGGGGGTGACTCGGTGTAACTCTCTGTCTTGTCTCCCTCCCCCTCTGTTTCCCCTTCTCTGGTCTTTGCCAGCACATCCCGCTGTGTCCCTCTGATAAATGGCCAGCCCCTTGTTCACAGGAGGGCCATTTGGGGGGCCCTGCAGGGAGCTGTGTAGGGCCTTGTTCTGCCTGACACCTTTATTAATCGCTCGCCACAAAGATAAACAGCTTGTTAATTAAATTTGCAGATGTTGCTAAATTCGGAGGTGTTTTGATTGTTCAGTCCCAGGAAGATAGAATGGTCCCACACTGGGCCCGGGAGGAGTCAGCCTGAGCTGGGCCAGGACACGGGTGATTAGGCTGCGTGGTCACGGTAAGAATCACGGCCAGCTTTGCTGCCCACTTGCTCTGTGCCAGACACGGCAGGAACTGGGAACTGGGGGCTGGGTGCCAGCTGCTCACACCCCGGGGGCTTGGAGCAAGTTTCTTCCCTTCTCCAGGCTGCGATTTGCTCATCTCTGCAAGATGGGACCTTCAAGGCTGTGGCCTTTGTGAGCCCCAGTCCAGGGGTGGTCAGCATCCACTGCCCCAGCACACAGCTCCCCTAGGGAGCCTCTCTGGGGAAGTGGGGGGCAGCCAGCCAACCCGGATCTTAGTGGGAACCTCGGGGACCTGGTAGGTTTGGGGAGGGTTGAAGATTCAGGTCTTAGCTGTTTGTAGGGGTGTGGAGGTCTAGAGGTCTGTGGGTCTAGGAGATCAGGGGTGTCTGGGGAGTCTGAGGGTTCTGAGGAATCTGGGGTCTCAGGAGTCTAGAAGGGTCTGAAGATGGGGGACAGCTTGTAGGGTTGTAGACCCTGGTAAGCTGAGGATCTGAGGAGTTAGGGTCTGAGGACTGGGGTTTGGGAAAGCTGGAAGTGCTGGGGGTCTGGGAGATCTGGGGGCCCTTGGGGATCTGGGTCTGAGGATTTAGGGGGTTGGAAGATATGGAGCCTTGGGCTGTCTGAGGGTCAGAGTCTTAGGGTCTGGGGCTCCAGGGTGGTTTAAGATTTGGGAATCTAGTGTCTGGGGAATTGCTGGATCCGGGGGTTCCAGAATTTAGGGGTGGGGACCCTGGGGGAACAGGGATCCTGGGATCTGAGATCTAAAGGTGCCTGGGGGTTAGGGGTCTGCGGTCTCTTAGTCTTGGGGGTCTGGGAAGCCGAAGGCTCTGGGAGGGTTTGAAGGGGTGAGGTCTGTAGAAGCCGGAGTTGAAAGCGGAATGTGGCCCAATATCGCCACCTAGTGCGCCTCCCTCTGCATTACAGCCAGCGAGGTGGAGGCGGCGGGGGCGGGGAGCGGCCAGGATCGCAGCTGTCCAGCCCTCCAGGCATCTCCTCTCCCCTCTCGGGGCCTGGAACCTCCCAGGTGCTCAGCGCCCTGCAGGGAGGAGGAGAGCGAGCAGAATCTCCAGGTTTACAAACGTGCAGGCCGGGAGCGCTGAGGTCTGGTTCACCGATGCGCCTCCAGCGCCTGGAACAGCACGTGGCTGTGGACGCGCAATTCGTTATTTGTTGAACCAGGAAACGTGGCATTTTCCAAGCAGTTCATCTGACAAGGGCAGCGCTTACCACCTCTGCATGTGCACACGCAGACACACCTTGCTTTGAAAGTCAGGTGTCGTGCAGCTGCTGAATTGGAACGGGATTTTGGAGACATTATCCTAAGATTCTGCCCTAAGGACTGCCCACTCCCCCGCCCCCAGGGTGTCTGCCGTCCACCTAGTTCAGAGCCTGTGGCCCGGCAGGGCTCACGTGACAAGTCTTAGTTTCAGCGCTGCTTCCCAAGCTCCTGGGCTGTGCAGGACCTGGGTCTCCGTTCTGTCTCGGCTACGAGAGGAGAGGGGCCCAGCAAGCAGGGACCGTCCCGCAGTGTGGACCGGGTGGTGACAGGCACACAGGTGGATGGGAAGAGAGGGGGCGGGACTTCGGCACCTCCAGGGAGTCGGCCCCTCACAGGAGAGGCAATACCAGAGCAAGAATGAGCAATTCAGAGAGAAGGTGGGTAGAAGGAACAGCAGGAGCAAAGACTTCCTTGGAGTCACTGTAGAGCAGCGCGGGGGGGTTGGAAAGGCTGCGAAGAGGCAAGAGGCGGGAGTTGAGGCTGAAGGGAGGCTGGGGCCAGGCCTGGGGCGGAGGATCCCTGGGAGACAAGGGACTGGGATGTGGTGGGAGAATTCCTTTAGAGGGAGTCCTGGTTGCTGGGAGGGAAGTGGATGGGCAGGGAGGCTGAAGACGGGCCCAGACCAGGGGCTACGCATTCATCTGAGAAGAGATGACAGAGGTCCTATAATAATCAGCGTAATAATATATTTTTTAAATTTTTAAAAATTTTATGAAGTTTAGTTGATTTACAGTGTTGTGTTAATTTCTGCCGTACAGCAAAGTGACTCAGTTATATATATCTTCTTTTTCATATTCTTTTCCATTATGGTTTATCCCAGGATATTGAATATACTTTCAATATAGTGCTAAACAGAAAGATAGTAATGCTATCAATAATTATGCTAACAAGTACTGAGTGCTTACTGGGTTCACTTACTGGGTTCATTTACTGCTTTCAACATCTCCCTGTTGTTGAGGTTAAGCCACTTGTGCAAAGTCACCCAGCTGTGTGGCTCCGGAGCCCGTAATCCCTCCGAGCTACTGAGCTGAAGAGGAAGGGACACCTGGGGACACCTGCAGTGGCCTTATGCCCTCCAGCACAGCGTCCTAGCCTTCTTTTCCCTTTGTCATGCCTGCCACCTGTAAGTTTCCTTCTACAGGATCGACTCCTCAGGCTTGTATGCAGATGTGTTTACCAGGACCCACTCACTGCCAATGCTGTGAGCCCGCCCTCCCAGTCCCCCTGGATTTAGAGGGAAGGCTGTATTTTACCAAGGAGCGGGGATGCCAGCCATCTCTCTGTCATGCAAGACAGACCAGGGATGGCAGAGGATTAAATTCCTATGGGTGTGAAGTGTAAAATGCAAGTTAATTTCCTGCAGGGAAGGAAATCCTTGACACCTCAGCCAGATGATGAGTAGGTCTCCAGATTGGGGTGGGGGGGGGAGGTGAGCTATGAAGGCAGCGAGAAGGTGGGGAGCTGGCTGCCTCAGCATTTGTCATGACCCAAAACAGACTTTTCCGATGGGACGCACGTGAGTAGATCAAGTGACAGAGATGCTGCTCAGAGACCCCAAGTCCTCCTCCCCTCTTTTGACAGCTCTCGTGGGCTTGGCCTCCACGAGATACAGGGACTTATCTAAGGCGCTGTATTAGCTCTAAACGGTGGAAAGGAAACTCCTGGGGTTTCCAGGATGTAATGAGCAGGAGGGCAGAACAGCACCGATTTCACATGAAAATATTTTGGGGGAAAAATCAATTGTAAGAATTTAACATGCGTGTATTATAGATATTTTTTAAACGGTTTTCAGAGGAAAACCACATTATTTTCTTCATGTTGATATAATATACAGTATTCTTAAGTCCAGGAAGAAATCATGGCTTTTTGATACACACACCATTGATCAGAGGTTCCCAGAGAATGTGAAATGCTCACCTTGGCTGGGGTGGTTTGTGTGGCTCATCTGTGCCACTAGAGGGCAGCAGCACCCGTGGTTTTAACCCTAAGGTCTTGGCCTTCTGTCCTTGGTGAGGGGGGCAGGATACGTGGGGGATTTTGAAGGGAGAGCAAGAGGGCAGTGCATCTTGATTACCAACCAAGATGGTAAAAGTTTTACTTTTGTGCACCAGAAACTACGATATGTCATTTAAGCATCATTATAAGCCCATGAGGAAGGTATTTTGAGGGTTAGAGAAGTTAAGGAGTTTGCCTGAGGTCACTCAGCTAGTAACTGACAGAGCTGGGATTTGAACCCAGGTCTGCCCGACCCCGAGGTCGGAGCTCTTCTTCACCAAGGGCCCTCTGCCCGCAGGTCAAGGTCAACATAAAGATCCCTGGACCCCCGGTCTTTCTGCAGTGCAGTCTTCTTCCATAATCTGATGCAAATGTGCATCTCAGCCCTCTGCTTGCCCCTACACCGGGCCCAGCTGGGGAGCAGCAGCAGGATCCCTGAGTAAAACAAAAGCCAAAGCAAAGTGCAGGAGCTGACGCAGTTCCTGTCTCCTCTCCCCTGGCAAACCAGCCGGGCTCTGCTGGCAGCACCACTGGCCTGAGTGCAGGGAGCTCCAGGCCGTGCCGTGGGCCATTTGGGCAGACCTTCACCCTGCCTTTGACCACATCAAGGGCCAAGCTGCATCTCATGCTGACGGGACTAGGGCAAGAGCAGGCAATAGTTTCCCCCATGAAATAAACAAGTGATGGAGGATGGAGGGAATTCCTTTTCAAGCCTCTGTCAAGAATTCCTTGGTGGGTCCCCAGTTTCTGTTAAAAGCAGCCTCAACACATGAAAAGATGCTTAATATCGCTAATTATTAGCGAAATGCAAATCAGAACTACAGTGAGGTACTACCTCGCACCAGTCAGAATGGCCATCGTGGAAAGTCTACAAATAATAAATGCTAGAGAGGGTGTAGAGAAAAGGGAACCCTCCTACACTGTTGGTGGGAATGTAAGTTGGTGCAGCCACTATAGAGAACTCTATAGTTCTCTATAGTGGTTAAGGAACCACTGTAGAGATTCCTTAAAAAACTAAAAATAGAACTACCATATGATCCAACAATTCCACTTCTGGGTATTTATCTGGAAAAAATGAAAACACTAATTTGAAAAGATACATGCACCCCAATGTTTATTGCAGCCCTATTTACAATAGCCAAGACATGGAAACAACCTAAATGTCCATCGACAGATGAGTGGATAAAGAAGGTGTGAGATATATATACAGTGGAATACTACTCAGCCATAAAAAAATGAAATCATGCCATTTATAGCAATATGGCTGGACCTAGAGATTACCATACTAAGTAAGTCAGAAAGAGAAAGACAAATACCATATGATATAGCTTATATGTGGAATCTAAAATATGACGCAAATGAACTTATCTACGAAACAGAGACAGACTCACAAAGAGAACAGACTTGTGGTTCCCAAGGGGGAGGAGAGTGGGGGAGGGAAGGACTGGGAGTTTGGGATTAGCAGATGCAAACTATTATATAGAGAATGGATAGACAACAAGGTCCTATCGTATAGCACAGGGAACTGTATTCAGTATCCTGTGAAAGTGACTCCTGATGGTCCAGTGGTAAAGAATCTGCCTACCAATGCAGGGGACACGGGTTCGATCCCTGGTGGGGAAACTAAGATCCCACATGCCGCGGGGCAACTAAGCCCGCTCGCAGCAGCTATAGAGCCCGCGCGGCACAACTACAGAGAAGACTGTGTGCCTCAACGAAAGATCCCGCATGCCGCAATGAAGATCCCATGTGTCGCAACTAAGACCCAAAACAGCCAAAAATAAATAAATAAATAAATAAATAAATAAATAAATAAATAAATAAATAAAATATTTTTTAAAATCCTGTGATAAACCATAATGGAAAAGACTATGAATAAAAAAGCAGCCTCAGCCCTCCAGCTGAGTCTGAACAAACAGGTGACCAGGCAGCCTGGGGTGAGAAGCATGGAAGGGGGAGCAGGCAGGGCTGGGGGGGTGGGTGCCATGCTCTGAGCAAGAGCCTTTGGAACTAGGGAGTGAATGGAAGGGACGAGAGAAGCAGAGGGAGGAGAAGGGCCATGAAGGAGAGAGCATTTTCCACCTCCAGCGTGATAACTGCCCCCACTCAGGGACACCCCGCTGCCGGCACCATGCTGGGCTCTGAGCCTGCTGGATTGCCTCTCCCCCAAACTTGGGGTGTCCTATCCCCATTTTACAGATAAGAGGACTGAAACGCAGGCAGACGTGTTAACCTGCTCAAGGTCAAACACCACCAGGCTCTGTCATCCTGCAGGCCTCTCCTACCCATCCAGCCTGTTGTGCTCAACCAAGCGCGTGTGCAAAACTCCTCCACCATGAGGGTCAGGTCTTCTCTCCAGAAAACTCCTCCATCCTTCCTGCAAATCGATCCTTGGTGGGGACAACACATCCGTATTCTCAACACGCCAGAGCATCCCTGAACCCGAGCTAGGACGCCTGATACAAACTCTCTCACCACCATCCCCTCCCTCCCGGCAGCCAGGGCTCCTTGGATCTGCTTCCTGCCAGGGTGTGAGTGGCCTGGCCCGACCTCGATGCCCAGGCAACCCAGGGTGTAACTAGCCCTGATCTGAGGCTGAAGGGTTGGGGCAGGGGGTTGGCCTTGAGAGAGGAGCATTCCACGGGGTGATGGGCTTGGTGAGTCTCAGGAATCAAGACCAGGGCCCCGTTATGACTGTCATGGGCCCCATGCACTTGAAATAGCAAACATTGCATTTGAAGACTGCACTGGTATAAAAACAAATATAATCCAGACCGGATTCATTAGTATAGATTGGTTATGAGTCTATTCTTTTTCCCTCTGATGTAAAAATCCATTGAAATGAAAATATTTTCAGGGGGCCTAGAAGTGACTGGTCCTAGGCCTGTGTGCCCAGCGGAGCCCTGGCGGCCGGGACCGGGGTGGGGAGGGAGGGGTCACGGCCAGGTGAGGAGGACACGGTGGTGCCCGGAGAGCACCTGGGGCCACAGCCCTGCCACACCCTCGTGAGCTGTGCGGCGAGTACGGCTGGAGTGCATTCTTGCCCTCTCTGAGCCTCTCATTTTGCCTACCAGGTAGACTAGGGCAGAGGTGACAGGAGAGCCTGGGGACAGGGGGGCACGTGCTGGGTACACAGGTGAGGGCAACACAGTCTGGGATCCCTCCCCTCCCCCCCAGCAGAGGAGGAAAGGGGGCCCATGGTGAGAATGCTCTTTGTCCCGTGGGGCCTGGCAGGCTCTGGTGAGGGAGGTGGCATCCTGGCTGGGTGGACGGGCACACGCCGGGGACCTGTCAAACACCACCCCCCCTCCACCGACACCACCTCTCTGAGCCTGGACTTGGCAGTGGCCGTGCCCTCCGCAGATGTCTGGGCAGCTGCGTGCTCCTCCCGGCCACCCCTCAGCAGCACCCCCGGGGTCTGCCCGGCCCTCGGCCGGATTTCAGGCTGTTGTGACTTCATTCATCACGGGCGCTCGGGGATGCCCAGGCCAGAGGCCCCGGTCAGGCTTGTGCAGGAGGCTGAGCAGGGGCTCACACACGGCCTCTGGAGGGCCATCTTTGGACCACACAGGTCAGGCTCAGGGACCCAGGACACCTGGTCCTTCCTGCACGGGCCAGGAGCCCTCCGTCCCTCACCAGAAGCCTGCAACCTGGGCAAAGTGATGCTGACAGTCCTATTGAGAAGGCAGGTGGGGACAGAGACCAGCAAAGACCTGCCAGATGCTGGCGGGAGGCTTCGGCAAGGAGAGGCAGCTGCCAGAAGCAGCGGGAACTGTCCCCCCAGGCTCAGCTCTGGCTGGGGGGTGCTCTGTGCCAGCCACTCACTCAACACCCAGGGAGAGCCTCTGGGGCTACCGTGGAGATGGGCACCTGGGTGGACGAGGCAGGCTCACTTCCAGGCAACAGCTGAGGACAGAATAAACTGGTTGGTTAGAAATCAGGGGTCATATGGAAGGGTCCAGACAGCCAATAAGGTGATAATAATAATAATAGTTACTACTGATTCATCGTATGCCAGGTGCCAGACAGTGGATCAAGCACTTTGCACATTTTCTCTCGTTTAGTCCTGATAATAACCCAAGGAGGAGAAAACCGAGTCAGTGGGAGACTAACGTCAAACAACTTGTAAATGGCCAAGCCAGCGTCCCAGCCTAACTGCTGCCCTCCACCCCCACCTCTGCCCCTCACTCTGAATAAAGAGACAGAGCCGAGAAGGGAGAAGAGAACAGGTAAAGAGAAGGGAAGGACAAGGAGGGGTGCGGCAGTAGCCTGAGAGGGAGCTCAGAGGAGGCGCTGCCAGAGGGGAAACTCCAAGTGCCAGGTGTCTGTGATGCCCTCCAAATGGAGGTTGATGAATCCAGATGAAAGGGGGCCGGGGCGATGCTCACACCAACATCCTGCTCAGCACAGGTGAGAACACAGGTGAGACAAGAGGCAGAACACACCTGGCTGTGGCCCCTCCCAGATGACTCCCCGCCCCCTCCTAGAGGGTCACAGATACTGGCGTGAACATGCAAAAGGATGAAGTTGACCCTTATCTAACACCACAAACAACAATGAACTCTACATGGATCAAAGACTTAAATGGAAGAAATAAAACTAGAACACTCTGTAAAGAAAACGTAGGGCAAAAACTTTGCAACATTGGATCTGGCAATGACTTCTTGTATTTGACCCGAAAAGCACAGGCAACAGAAGAAAACATAGACACACTGGACTTCTTGAAAATTTTTAAATGTTGTGTATCAGAAGAAAATATTAACAGAATAAAAAGGCAACCCACAGAATGGAAGAAAATCTCTGCAAATCATAGACCTGGCAAGGGGTTAACATCCTGAATATAGAGAGAAGTCCTAAAACTCAACCACAACAAAACAAACAACCCAACCAAAAAGGGGCAAAAGACTTGAATAGACATTTCCCCAAAGATGATATACAAATGGCCAATGAGCACATGAAAAGATGTGCAACATCACTAGTCATTAGGGAAGTGCAAATCAAAACTACAGTAAGGGCTTCCCCGGTGGCGCAGTGGTTGAGAATCTGCCTGCCAATGCAGGGGACACGGGTTCGAGCCCTGGTCTGGGAAAATCCCACATGCCGCGGAGCAGCTGGGCCCGTGAGTCACAACTACTGAGCCTGCGCGTCTGGAGCCTGTGCTCCGCAACAAGAGAGGCCACGATAGTGAGAGGCCCGTGCACCGCGATGAAGAGTGACCCCCGCTCACCGCGATGAAGAGTGACCCCCGCTCACCGCAACTAGAGAAAGCCCTCTCACAGAAACGAAGACCCAACACAGCCATAAATAAATAAATAAATAAAAAACAAATAATTTAAATTAGTGTACTAAATAAATATTCATTAAAAGACTTACCAGACTTATTAATATTAAAAAAAAAAAACTACAGTAAGATACCACCTCACACTATTAGGATGGCTACTATCAAAAACAAAACAAAACAGAATATAACAACTGTTGGTGAGGATGTGGAGAAATTAGAACCCTTGTGCACTGTTAGTGGGAATGTAAAATGGTACAGTCACTGTGGAAAACAATATTGTGGTTCCTCAAAAAACTAAAAATAGAACTGCCATATGATCCAGCAATCCCATTTCTGAGCATATACCCAAAAGAACTGAAAGCAAGGACTGGAACAGCTATTATTTGGACACCCACGTTCATAGCAGCATTATCACAATGGCAAAAGGTGGAAGCAACCCAAGTGTCCATTGATGGATGAATGGATAAGAACATCCATACAGTGCAATATTATTCAGCCTTACAAAGGAAGGACATTCTGACACTTGCTACAGCATGGATGAACCTTGAGGACATGATGCTGAGTGAAATCATCCAGTCACCAAAAAACGAATACTGTATGATCCCACTTACATTAGGTGCGTAGAGTCGTCAAACCCATAGAAAAAGAAGTAGAAGGGTGGTTGCCAGGGGCTGGGGGAGGGACGCATGGGGAGTTATTGCTTCATGAGGACAGAGTTTCAGTTTTACAAAACGAAAAGTGTTATGAAGATGGCTGGTGATGGTTGCACAACGTAAAGAGTGTATTTAATCCAACTGAACCATACATTTGAAAATGGTTAAGATGGTCAATTTTATGTAGTGTGTATATTACCACAATAAAAACAGTTGGAGAAAAAAATAGTCACAGTGTCTCACAGTTCTGAAGGGGGCAAAGGGGGCAAAGGGGGCAGACCACTTCCCACTCAAAAATGAATAGTAACCAGAAGACGGAGTCATAAGCAAAAAGCAAGTAAGTATGGGGGGCTTCCCTGGTGGAGCAGCGGTTAAGAATCCGCCTGCCAATGCAGGGGACACAGGTTCCAGCCCTGGTCCGGTGAAATCCCACATGCCGCAGAGCAACTAAGCCCGTGCGCCACAACTACTGAAGCCCGCGCTCTAGAGCCCATGCTCCACAACAAGAGAAGCCACCGCAATGAGAAGCCCACGCACCGCAACGAAGAGCAGCCCCTGCACAGCAGCGAAGACCCAACGCAGCCAAAAAAAAAAAAAAAAAAAAAGGCAAGTAAGTATGAATCAGAGGAGGAATTCCATCCAGAGGCCCGAGGGGAATGAGGTAAAGGGAAATCAGATAAGTAGTCCTTCATATTAAAAAAATTAAAGGTAACATGGCTTCTGAGGGAAAAAAAAAAGACAGTAGATATGAAAGAGATTGGAGCAGAGATATAAAAATTACATCAGAAGGAGGGGAAAAATGAACAGGAGGAGCTCAGGAAAGAAATAGAAGAGAAAAAGAAAATTCTTACAGAGAGAAAAGCCACATTAGAAGCAAAATAAAGGGGAGGGGATAGTGCAAGATAAAGTGGAAAAGAACAGTGAACTGAAGTGATTAGGGAGCAGATAAGAGATATAAAGGGATGATTCTTCAGAAAAAGAAAACAGAATAAATGAATTTTAAAAACCAATAAAATGTTAATAGAAGAAAGCCTTCCTGAAATGTGGAAAAGTTGAAATCGTCACAGCAAAAAAGATTCCATTATGTCCCAATGAAAATGACAACAGTCAATGTGAAGACATGCCCTAATAAGTTTGCTAAGCATCCAGAAATGGTCCTGAGAGTTACCTACAATTAGGAGGAGAGGCCAGGATGGGTGAGTAGGCAGACAAAAATCACAACTGCTTACAAAGCAGCTATGGCTGAGAACCACCTGCAGATAAGCAGAAAAGAAGGGGCAGAGATGCTGTACAGTCAGGACCCACACCCCTGGGTGGGCAACCCACAAATGGGATGACAATCACAATGGCAGGGGTTCTCCCCAAGGAGCCAGGGGTCTGAGCCCACATCAGGCTCCCCAGCTCTGGTCCTGCACCAGAAAGACGGGCCCCCAGAACATCTGGTGTTGAAGGTCAGCAGGGCTTGCGTACAGGAGAGCTGGAGGGCTGTGGGAAATAGAGTCTGCTCTGAAAGGGCTCACGAAACATCTCACATGTTTAAATGCTTAGTACAAACAACAAGGTCATACAGTGTAGCACAGGGAACTATATTCAATATGCTGTGACAAACCATAATGGAAAAGAATATATGTATGTACAACAATCACTTTGCTGTACACCAGAAACTAACACAGCATTGTAAATCAACTATACTCCAATAAAATAAATTTTTTTTAAAATGCAAAAAAATGCTTGGAACAAAATCAGAACTTGCACTTGTAGGTTAGATATACTAGAAGCAAAAATTCCAATGCAAATACCTAGGCATGTTGATTAAAATAAAACAAACATCATTTGAAATGACTACCCGAACATATAAGGGATCGAGGAAACCCACTGGGACCAAAAGCTAAGAGGGGCTGAAAATTGAGTGACAGGTGGGCCACACTGGAAATTCCTGAAACCCACAGTCACTCATTTTAACAGCCATACAGAGGGAAGGCCAGGCACTGGGCCCATGAAGGCGAGATGGAGCGTCAGGACTGAGACCCCTGGGAAAAGCTAGGATCCCTGAAGAGCTGTGTCCCCAGGGAAAGGTGTGGGGGGTGGGGCGGGTAGGAGCCAGTAAGAAAAAATAGATAAGGAGGGAGGAGGGGAGGGGGAGGAGGAGGAGGAGGGGGAGGGGAGGGGAGGAGGAGGGGGGAGGAGGAGGAGGAGAAGGAGGGAGGAGGGGAGGGGGAGGTGTAGGAGTAGGGGGCAGGAGGTAGAGAGAGACTTCACCCCCTCCCACCAGCCCGCAGAACATTTAAAGACAGAAACCGGTCCTCACGTGGACATTGTGTCTGAGTTCACACTCCCCCGAAGCACATCCAGGCTGAGAATGATTTCAGTGCACTTCCAAGATGCCGCCCTCCAGGGCTCCTGGTAGAAACCAACCCAGAACTCCCCCAGGATCCACCCCAACCCAGGCTCCTTGGGACCCCACAGACAGAGGCCGGCCCACTGTGAACTCCCCAGGAAAACGGAGCCAATGTAGCAGAAACACTCCATCCCCAGCAAGTGTCAGCAGGATCAGCAAATGTTAGCCTGAGACCACCAACGACGGCGGCATAATGGAATGATCAGGAACTGAGTAAAAAGTAGCACATTTTCAATGCTTACAGAAATGAAGGGGGAAACTGAAAACACAAGCAGGGAACACAAGACAATCGAACAGATTTCACAACCAAATATAACATCTCAAAGTATAATTTATTCATTTTTTAAAAGGGCAGAAATAGCTTAAACATCAAATTAGGCATGTGTGCAAAAGAATTAATGAATTGGGGAAAAGGGTTTGATGGAATGACCCTTAAAGAGATGGAAAATAAGTCGGAATTCCCCTCAGGCCCACTTGGAGAAGAGCCGTCAATACCAACCCGGGTCCTGGGACCCTGTCATTGATGAAATTTTCAACAACTGGTTAGGCTAGATTAGTCCCCATCCTTCAGAGCAGACAAGTCCGGACAGAACAGGCCCTAAGCGGGAGGATGTGGGCAGAGCCACCTCTGCCCCACTAAGCCTCCCCTGGGCCAGCCCCTGAGTCAGCTTTGAGAGGGGACAGGAGATAATTTTAGGGGGTGAGATTGGGCTCTGTGATTGGAACCTCACGCTCCCCCTTAAAATCCTCAGTGTATCTATCATCCAGGAATTTACCTAAACCTAAGCCTTTTGGGAAGAGGTTCCAATTCCAGTCCATTCCGTATGGGCAAATCACTTCTCAGATTTATCTGTGCAATGACCGCATCTCTAGGGGCCCTGCAAGGTCTAATATTCTATTACTTTATGAAAATCTGAGATGATGGATTCCAGATGTGTCCTATTAGCTCAACTGCTATACTCAGGGTGAGTCAGAGACCAAGGGATGCTTAGAAAGATCTCTGCTGACGTCTGCTTATTCACAGAGTCTGAAATTCCACCATTAGAGAGTCATTTGTTTGGAGATAAACATTGCCCCACTTAGATTCCAATTTAAAAATTTTTTTTAATCCAATCGCCCCGGGGAAGGGTTAGATAATAATTAAAGCCAGCATCCATCATAATGCCTTGATATATTTTAACAGATTCTTTTCGACAAAAGCACACTCTCTGAGATGGATTAGATGATGGGAGGATGGAACAGAAGTGTGGTGGATCAGTCCTACCTAGCAGAAGGCGAGAGGCCTGGAGGGACCCTGGGATGCAGGAGCACCAAAATTGAAGGTGAGGGTCCAGAGCCTCCGTCCTGCCCGGGCTTGCGAACCTACTACCCCTCACATCTCGATCTGGACGCCATACCCCACTTGGCCAGCAGGTGGCAGTGCAGGGTTGAAAATGAGCATCTCTGGGGGATTTCAGAGACTATCGGCGTTCACCTGGTTTCTTTCTAAGGCGACCTCTGTGTTCATTCTGGAGGATGGGACCAAAGCGCCCAGGGCAGCCAGATGTGGGATACACTGCAGAAGCCTTGGGGACTCGGACCCTTAGCTCTTGGGAGGTGGGCGTGGCGTCGGCAGGAGGGGAGTGTCCTGTCTGATTGGGGGAGGGTCATCTGGAGGATGAAAGGAGATCTTAGAGGTGGAGACGTTTTACAGCCTTCTTGGGGCTGCACTGGTGTGGGTGGGGGGGGGAGGGCATTACAGGGGGCTCACAGCTTCACACGTGGGGGACCGGGGCTGGGGTGGGGGTGGGGCGCGGCGCTGTGCAGAGCAGCAGGGTGTCCCGTGAGGTCGGTGCTACCCAGGACCTCAGCTCAATGGGTGGAGCGTCGGAGCAGGGGCAGCTTGGACAGGGAACTGGCCTGAGGCTGCTCACGGCCTACCCGCTCTTCTGAGATCCGTCCCATGGCTGTGAACTCTGTTTGGGAGGATAGTCCTTCCCGCCCCATCCTTTTTAAGAGGCTTGGTAACGCCTGCGGCCCTGCGGCGGCCTCTGCCTCCCACATCCCACATCCCACGCGCCTGGCTCTGGAGCCACACCTGGCAACCTTCCTGTCTTCACCTGCCCAGACAGCTCTCTGGATGGAGAGAAGAAAGTGAGCCGCTCTAAGCGGATGCCTCTGTCCAGAGATACCTTCGTTCTTCCCCAGGGAGCCCCAGTCGCAAGCACGAGCCCAGCACACAGGCCGGACGCCCACGTGGACCCCACAGAGCAGTGGAGGCCTGGTCTCCTCTGTTGCCTTCTTGAGGAGCCCACCCAGCACCCTCAGCCGCCCTGTGACGTGAGGCAGGGTTGCCCCCGCACACCTACTTGTGAGGGCTCCGGGCGCTTGTCAGACCTTCGTATCCTAGGGTGGCTGAAGGTCCCATCCCAGCTGAGGGTGGGCATCAGAGTGTCCAACAGGCCTGGGGGATTCTCGCATGTCGGTACCCGTGGGTGTTCTGCATCCAGGCTGGAGATGGAGGGGGCAGAGGCTGGAGCCTGGGGGAGGCTCTCTGGACACCTAACCTAATGGGAGGCACAACGGGTCTAGAGAGAGCCCAGGAAGAGGGAGATGGCATGGCCCCTCTCTTCACCTGGGACGCCCCCCACTTCCCCATGGCCTTGGGGGAGACCAGAGCTCACCCATCTCCGCAGACCCTGCTAACCCCTATGGCCAGGGCCTTTTTTCTGACCCAGAGGTGATTGTGGTGGGCAGAATCATGGCCTCCAAAAATGTCCATGTCCCAACCTCCAGAATCTGGAAGTTGTTACATTACATATTCTGAGAGCCTCCGGGGTGGGGGGAGGGTAACGCAGCCCTGCAGACGCCTTGGTTTAGCCCAGTGAGACGTCTGATCTACTGTAAGATGATAAATTGTGTTGTTTTGAGACAGGAGCCTTGCGGTCGGTCGTGGTCGTTTGTTGCAGGCGCCCTAGGAAACTGATACAATGATTTAGCTGGGAACGTTGTTCCCATCAAAGCCCCTGCTCAGCCTGTGAGGCTAGGGGGCGGGGGCGGGGGGTGGGAGCGGCAGCTTAGAAGCCACAGGCCCTCCTGCTGTGTGACATTGAGTCCTTATTCTCTCCGTCTCCCCACCTGTGAATGGGGGTGGTGATGACACCAACACCACCCCTGCAGGCGAGGCAGGGTCAGCTGGTCGGTCTCAGACCTCCTTTTACCTCCAGCCCCTCCCGTCCACCTGACACCCAATTCCCCGGGCTCCTGGGAGACACTGGAGGAGGTGCGCTCCCCGGGGTGCTGGACCCCTTCCTGCCCTCAGCGCTGACACATGCGGCACCTTGGGGAGTGGTTTTCCTATCCTGGCAGCTCTTCTGAGGGATCGTCACATCATTTGTCGCCCAAATGCTGGGGCCCCAGGCTCCCTCCTGAGGGACTGTCAGCGACAGCATCCCTATCGTGGTTTCCCAGGTAACTCTCACCGTGCGTCCATCGCACCCGATATTCGGAGACCTGTTTGAATTCTTCCCTTGTCCGGGGCCAGTGTCACTTCCCAGAAGCCGCTGAATGGAGGGGAGGGTGGGTGAATTTGTTCAGAGAGGCTTTCCTGGCCTGGGAGCAGGGCAGGCTGTCAGCCAGCTTTGCCCCTTCCCTTACGGGGCGGTCTCTGGAGGGAGGGGCGTCAGTGGAGGGAGGAGGGGCGGCTGGGAGGCGGGGCCCGGCCGGGGTGCAGACATCTCCCCTCAGACCGCTTCTCTCGTGTCTAAGACGCGCTGTTCGTAATCAGATGTAACAGCAGCCTGGACGGGAGGCCGGCCTTGCAGTCAGGCTGATGAAGGTTCAAACCCAGGCTGTGTCATTTACCAGCCAAGGGGCGTACACCCTGCGAGCCTGTTTTCTCGTTAGTTTCCTGTAAATGCATGCAAGCTCCTCTGTTTCCCTTCCTGCCCTCTCTGAAAGGGGCTTCTGATCTCAGGAGGGGTGTGCAGGTTAGCGGGGCCCACTCTCTGAGATCACCTCCCCCCCAACCCCGGCCTCCCCACCCCCACCCCCGCCCCAGGCATCCTCCTGTCCCGTCCACAGATGAGACAGATGGGGTTCAGGGCGAATGAGGGTGAGCTGCGCCCTCTGCTGGCCGAGTCAGGAAAGGCGCCGGTGGGCCCTTCGGAAGGAGGGAGAACCCCAGGCTTGGCTGGGGCATTGCCCAACTCTCCTCAACCTGGACAGAAGCCTGAGATGCCGGCTGGGGTAATAGGGAAAAAAGGATCCAGACTCCGTCCTGGTCCTGCCCTTGATGGTCGCTGCAGCTGCCTGTGGCCACAGCCTTTTTCTTCCTGCACCTCGGTTGCCAGGCAGTCAAGTTTGACAGCATGGGTTTTAAGGGTTATGCCAACTGTGATTTGGGGAACCACTGAGAAGCCGAGAGAAAAAAAGTGTGATAAAAATTACCCAGGGCTACAACCATCAGAACAGGGATCAAAATTCTGGTGTTTTCCATGGCAACATCACATGCTGTGTGCTCTACCAAGGGCCAAGCCATAATGCCCTCTGGCTAGAGGATTTTTTTCCTGTGTTTTATCCTGGAAGCAGGGAATAGGCTGTGCCCGGAAGCAAATGAATGGTTTGTGGGCGGACTGGCCTTGTGGGAAGCTCGAGCCGCCCCGCAGGGCTGGTGGGTGAGATGCAGGGCTCGGGGACGCAGGGCACGGTCTTTGGGCTCAGAGAGTTGCCAGGGGCTTGAAGACCAGGAATAAACACACCTCTGATCATCCCAGAGACCTCAGCATGGTGAAGTCCTCTGTTTTCAGTGAAAAAAAAAAAAATGTGCATTGTAACTAGCTTTAGCCAAGATACAATTTGAAGACCTAGACCATCTTCCAAGCCCTTGATTTGTTCAAAGCTGTTCCACTGCGTCAGGTATCCTTCACCTGGTTGTGTCGACAGCCCTTCTTTGACTGTCTCTTTGTCCTTGGATAGCCTGCCCACGGCAGAACATACACACGCACACATTTACGCATGTACACACACACACCCCAAATGGATGAAGGCCTGAATTATCCCTGTTGGATATTTTAAATTACTATCATCTTTTTTCTACCTAAATTTCACAAGGGATTAAATTTTCTATGGGAAATTTATTAATTCCTTTGCCAAGTGAAAGACTCAGCAAATTATCCTTGGGGGCTAATCCCACTTGCCAAAGGGTGTCCCTAAATGATGCTTTGACAATAATTAGGTATAAGCAACAATGAACCCATTAATCAACACTTGGAATATGTTTTTGTGGGGCTTTTTTTTGCATTATTTGGTGAAAGAAAACTTTGGTCTTCATCTTTCATTGTGATCTTCTTTTTCCAAAAATACTTGTAAGCATAGCTTGGAGCACCAGCTTTGGGGGTGTCTTCCCCAGCATCCGTTGTGTGCATGCGTGTGTGTGCACATGGGGGCATGAGTGGGTGGGGGCAGGTGTTCAAACTTCATCCTGATTCTAAGTCATGGACCATTAATAACGTCTGACTGCAAAACTCAGAAGCCACTAAATATTACACTACTTATCAGCAATCTCTTGCCCAAGCCATAGAGCTACTTAATGAAGCCTTGAATTAATGTGTAACTTATGAAATAGATCATTCCACGAATATAGGCTACCAGAAGCATAATTTAAGCTGTTCTATTTATTTCACTATTTGAACAGATGCTAGAGCAGGGACAATAAGTATACTAATAAATAATAATAAATAAAATGTATTGTGCCAGGCATCGTGCACATTACTTTACATGCGTTATTGCATTTGGTTATCATAATAACCCTATAAGAGACACACCCACTGTTCCCATTTTACAGATACAGAAACTGAGGCTTAGAAAGTTTTCTGTAACTAGTCCAAAGGCATGCAGTGGAATTCAAATCCAAGTGCGTCTGGCTCTTCTAGCCACTGGATACTGCATCTCTGGGGTAGAAAGAGTAAGGCAAAGCATGAGTATATGTGCTAAGATGTCAATTAATTTGCCTGAATGCAAATATGGAGTTTGTTCGCTTAAGGGGTTGATCTTCATTGGTTGGAGAATGCAATGGTACTGGTGAAACTGAGGAGAGCTGTGCAGGTTTTATGGCAAAGAGCTCGGGAGAGACAGTTGGATCCCTGGGTGCCCTGCAAGCTGCAGCTGGTGACCGAGCTTTCTAAACCCTGAAGCCTGGTAGCTGGGATGCCCTGTTCACTAGCCAGAGGAGAGCTCGGTTCAGGGGATTCTAGGGAAGTGTGTGTTTCTAGAGGATGTCCAAGGACCTTCATTCAGGGAAATCCTCCCTGACTCAGCTGGGCTGAACTTCCCAGGGTCCCGTGATGAGGCTGACCCCATGCTGACCTCCACTCAGGGAGGGCTGAGCCCCACCCCCCGGTCACTCCCATCTCCTGGGAGGACACAGATGGAGGCCCTGTTCTGTGGCCCTCAGACGCTTTCTGGTCACCCACGATCATGTACACGGCCCGGGAGTGAGTTCTGCCCGCTGTCTCCGTAGTGTGCACTTGAGGCCTTGAAAGCGGTCTTGTGCAGAGAGGATGCCCTGAAAGACAGCTCAGGGAGTGTGGATGGTGATGGGGTGTCAGGGTCACGCTGGGGGGTGGGGGGGAGAGAGGCTGGTCCATCATCCAGCCTCTGCTCTGGCCTCTGTGCCTCGTTCTTCTGCAGATCATGGACTCATCTGGGAGAGCTGTCATGGGCCTTAAAGATGCTGGTCCCTCAAGGAAGCTACGTCCACGATCATTGTCCCCCTGGCTCATGCCCCAGCTGTGACAGAGCAGACACTCTCCGTTCCTGGCATGTGACTCTTCTTCTCCATTTGATGTATAGTTGATTTACAATGTTGTGCTAATTTCTCCTGTACAGCAAAGTGATCAGTTATACACACACACACACACACACACATATATACACATTCCTTTTTTTTTTATGTTCTTTTCCATTTGACCTATTGAGCCAAACACTTGCCGTGTGGTTAGCGTCATCCCTTTATTTCACCAGGCTGAAAGCTAAAGTCCAGCATCCCCAAGACACAGGGACCCATCAGCAGAGGGCTCAGAGGAGACCTTGTTTATTTAGGACCAGAGCTGCAGGCTAACTTCTGGATCCTGGAGCACCTGGAGCCTCGGGTGACCGAGGGGTTATAGAATCTCAAGTCTGGAAGGAGGGAGGAAACTCAGGTGAAAGGGGCTGGCTCCCCATCGTGTGACTTTCTTGGAGAGGATGTGCCCTGCTCTCCTCTTAGCTGTGGGCAGCTTTCCCAGGCCCTCCGGGCAAGTGCCCTGGGAACTGTCCAGCTCACAGTCTGCTGAACTGCAGGAGCAGCTGCCCCACCTGATAGCCTGAGTCAGTGAACTGGAGACATGTTCGGGGAGTGGGGCCAGTCTGGGGGCCTCAGAGGAGAGCCGCTGCCCATCGCCATGTGTGACCTATAAGCGTTCCTGATGGTTGGTTAATTAAAAATAAGCCCAAGGGCCTAAGGAGGCCCACAGTAGGGTGACAACTTGCTACAGAGAGATGCCAAGCTTCAGACTAAAGAATTAGAGAAGGGATAGCTTATTCAAGCACCTTCTGTTATAGGTGTAAACTTGGAGGCCCCGAAAGGAACAGTGACTAATGCATGGTCACAAAGCTGGTTGAGGTTGAAGCCAGGAGCCAGATCTTGCCCTGACCATAGCCCACTCTCTATAGACAGTAGTTAAGTATATATTTAGACACAGATATAGTTACCCTCAGCTGCTAGTGTGTAGTCTTTCTGTATCATCTCATTTTAATAGTTATTAAGTTTTAATATGTGCCAGCGCCCATTCTAAATGCTTCACATTTATTATCTAACCCGCTGAATCCTCTCAAAAATACTACAATGCAAAAATTATCATCTCCACTTCCCAGATGAAGGAATGGAGGCACAGAGAAGTAAGGTGAGAACTGGGACGCAGCACAGGCAGACCTGACTCCAGAGGCACTGTCCTGACCACTGCATTATGTGGCTTCTTCAAAAATCTTTGCTTTAAGGGCCAGAGTGCACACTTGTGCTTTTATATTTGCAGAAAGTAAAAAGAATGAAGACAGGAAAGAATGTGGGGGAAGGGAAGTTGGTGGAAGGTCTCAAGTGTTCACGTAGAAAGTTTAGCTTTTGATCCACTCGGTAAGAGAGTCCTCGATGGAGGAAGGATGATAGGGAGTTTGGGATTAGCAGATGCAAACTATTGTATGTAAGATGGATAAACAGCAAGATCCTACTGCATAAGACAGGGAACAACATTCAATATCCTGTGATAAACCATCATGGAAAAGAATATAAAAAATATAAAATATAAAATATAATATAAAAAATAATATTATATTATATTATATAAAAAATAATGTATATATATGTATAACTGAATCACTTTGCTGTACAGCAGAAATTAACACAACATTGTAAATCAACTATACTTCAATTTAAAAAAATGATAAATAAAAAAAAGAGAGTCCTTGAAAGACTCAAAACCCATCCCAAATGATGAACACGACAGCTGGTCTGACCCTGGGATCTTTGGGGCCAGTTTCTCTCAGCTGCCAGGTCTGCTGCTCCTCCCCGCACCCACCCTCCCTCCCTCACCCCCTCACAGTGGGGGTTCTCAGTGTGGCTCTGCAGGCTTCCCTCCCAGGACAATGCTCCCTTGTTAGCCGAGGTTTCAGGAAAGCAAAAGAGGCTCCTCTTTGCCTGCAGATGGATACTGGCCACTTATTTGCAAGTGCTGTAGGGGTGACACTCCTTCAGGTTCATGACTGTTCCCTCCACTTTCGTATATGTTTGAGAATGTCCATAACAAAAAGGTTTCCTTAAAATATAACCTAAGATGACTTGTCCTCAGGAAAATGCTGAGGAGTGAACTTGAGTTGGGGTGTAGGAGGGCTTGTGTGACTGGCAACGGGGATCGGAACATGGCAGTGTTACTGAGGATACTTCCTGGTACAAGGTATTCAGTAATAGTTCTCCTAATTTATCTCCACTGAACCAACAGACGCCCTCATTTACCACAAACACATGCTGCTGGAGGCCCTCGCACACTGAATGCTCCGAGCTAAGGGGCTACTCCCTACAACAAGGGTCAGCAAACTGTGGCCCCCGGGCCAAATTAGGCTGACACTGTTTTTACAAATAAAGTTTCCTTGAACACAGCCAGCCCCATTGATTTACGCACTGTCTAGGGCTGCTTTCTTACCATAATGGCAGAGTTAAGAAATTGTTAAAGAGACGGTATGGCACACAAAAGCAAAAAACATATAAGAAAAGTGTCCTGGTCTTCCCAAAAACGTCAAAAACTTATAGTGGAAGTAGGTTTGATTTACAGTGTTGCGTTTCTTTTGGGGAATAATACCTGCCGGCTCTGTATCTTAAGCAGTAACTCGATGTGAGATGCAGCCGGAGCAAACAGCACAATTCACACTTTACACTGCTAGGCCCTGGAAGACGCAGTGCCAAATAGACCTTCCTCATGCCTTCACTCCGTTAGGGAATTTGCCACACTTACAAGTCTGCACAGTAAAAGGTACTTAGCGAAGTTGCCAGGGTTTCGCCATGCTCTCCCTCGGCAGCTCCACTACACAGGGACTCATGTTTGCTGTGAACTAGGAGAGGTGGCCCTGCTTCCAAAAGCAGTCTTTTCCCCTTTGGAAATCTGGATTCTTGTAGCCTCGGAGCTATTTGCGAAAGCCTAGGAAGGCCCAGCTTCTACTTACTGCAGGCACGCCCGGGAAGGAAACGAGTATGTTCCCCCAGAGAAACAGGCTGCTTGCAAGTGTCGAGGGGCGCTTCTCAGGTGCCCAGTGTGTCCCGTTTGTTTCCCTTCGCAGCTCCCATCCTGCAGGTGCTTATGCTGGGTGCTAACAAGGGTAGGTGGCTCTGCCGACAAAAGCAGCCTTTTCCCTTTGGAAGCTTGGATTCTAGTGTCTCAGGGGCTGCTTGCCAAACCTTGAAGTTGCCCAGGTTCTAGCCTCCGCAGGTACGCTTGGGTAGCAAACGAGCACTTTCCCCCGAGAAACCGGGTTCCTGCCACGCTGGAGGAGAGTTAATCCCACAGACCTCGTTCCTCCTGGGAAAGAGCAAGGCCACCCTGAGCCTCAGGGTAGTGCCTAAGTTTCCACCGGGGAAGCTCAGCATGCCTCGGTTTCCATGAGGTCTCCACCGTTGTTGTGCTTCAATGGAACGCGAGGATAGCTTTCAGGACTCCAAGCACTCTGGCCTCCACACCGTTTCCCATGCTACCACACGGATCGCCCCCACGTCTCCTCTCTGCCTGCTGAGCAACAAGCAGCCGTGTAGGCCCTTCGGAACACTTCTTGCATGCAGAGCCCAAGGCGGCACACTGCTGTGTCTCTTCCTTTGGAAACCAAGGTTGCCACAGCTAGCCCCAGCTCACGACGACATTCTGAGCCGGTCTCATGTGCTGGGGAACGTGGACTCAGTGAGGACAAGGGCCTTACCTGCACTCAGAAAAACACTCTGCTCAGCCTTCCATCCAGGAGCTCACACCGACTGGCTCGTTTGATTAGCAGGACGTCGATGTGAGGTCCAAGCTGAGCAAAGAGCAGAATTCCTCCTTTACCCTGCTAGGCCCCCGGAAGAAGTAGAGCCAACTAGGCCTCGCTCAGGCCAGGCCTCCTTCAAGGATCTTGCCACACTTCCAAGCCTGCACAGTAAAAGATACTTAGCGAAGTTGCCAGGGTTTCGCCATGCTCTCCCTTGGCAGCTCCACTACTGCAGGGACTCATGTTTGCAGTGAACTAGGATAGGTGGCCCTGCTTCCAAAAGCAGTCTTTTCCCCTTTGGAAATCTGGATTCTTGTAGCCTCGGAGCTATTTGCGAAAGCCTAGGAAGGCCCAGCTTCTACTTACTGCAGGCACGCCCGGGGAGGAAACGAGTATGTTCCCCCAGAGAAACAGGCTGCTTGCAAGTGTCGAGGGGAGCTTCTCAGGTGCCCAGTGTGTCCCGTTTGTTTCCCTTCGCAGCTCCCATCCTGCAGGTGCTTATGCTGGGTGCTAACAAGGGTAGGTGGCTCTGCCGACAAAAGCAGCCTTTTCCCTTTGGAAGCTTGGATTCTAGTGTCTCAGGGGCTGCTTGCCAAACCTTGAAGTGGCCCAGGTTCTAGCCTCCGCAGGTACGCTTGCGTAGCAAACGAGCACTTTCCCCCGAGAAACCGGGTTCCTGCCACGCTGGAGGAGAGTTAATCCCGCAGACCTCGTTCCTCCTGGGAAAGCGCAAGGCCACCCTGAGCCTCAGGGTAGTGCCTAAGTTTCCACCGGGAAAGCTCTGCGTGCCTCGGTTTCCATGAGGTCTCCACCATTGTTGTGCTTCAATGGAACGCGAGGATAGCTTTCAGGACTCCAAGCACTCTGGCCTCCGCACCGTTTCCCATGCTACCACACGGATCCCCCCCACGTCTCCTCGCTGCCTGCTGAGCAACAATCAGCCGTGTAGGTCCTTCGGAACACTTCTTGCATGCAGAGCCCAAGGCGGCACACTGCTCTCTCACTTCCTTTGGAAACCTAGGTAGCCGCAGCTTGCCCCAGCTCACGAGGACTGTCTGAGCCGGTCTCATGTGCTGGGGAACGTGGATTCAGTGAGGACAAGGGCTTTACATGCACTCAGAAAAACACTCTGCTCAGCCTTCCATCCAGGAGCTCACACAGACTGGCTCGTTGGTTTAGCAGGACGTCGATGTGACGTCCAAGCTGAGCAAAGAGCACAATTCCTCCTTTACACTGCTAGGCCCCCGGAAGAGGTAGAGCCAACTAGTCTCGCTCAGGCCAGCCCTCCTTCAAGGATCTTGCCACACTTCGAAGCCGGCACAGTAAAAGATACATAGCGAAGTTGCCAGGGTTTCGCCATGCTCTCCCTCGGCAGCTCCACTACTGCAGGAACTCATGTTTGCTGTGAACTAGGATAGGTGGCCCTGCTTCCAAAAGCAGACTTTTCCCCTTTGGAAATCTGGATTCTTGTAGCCTCGGAGCTGTTTGCGAAAGCCTAGGAAGGCCCAGCTTCTACTCACTGAAGGCTCGCGCGGGGAGGAAACGAGAATGTTTCCCCAGAGAAACAGGCTGCTTGCAAGTGTCGAGGGGCGCTTCTCAGGTGCCCAGTGTGTCCCGTTTGTTTCCCTTCGCAGCCCCCGTCCTGCAGGTACTTATGCTGGGTGCTAACAAGGGTAGGTGGCTCTGCTGACAAAAGCAGCCTTTTCCCTTTGGAAGCTTGGATTCTAGTGTCTCAGGGGCTGCTTGCCAAACCTTGAAGTTGCCCAGGTTCTAGCCTCTGCAGGTACGCTTGCGTAGCAAACGAGCACTTTCCCCCGAGAAAGCGGGTTCCTGCCACGCTGGAGGAGAGTTAATCCCGCAGACATCTTTCTTCCATGGAAAGCGCAAGGCCACCCTAACCTCAGGGTAGTGCCTAAGTTTCCACCATGCAAGCTCTGCGTGCCTCGGTTTCCATGAGGTCTCCACCGTTGTTGTGCTTCAATGGAAGGCGAGGATAGCTTTCAGGACTCCAAGCACTCTGGCCTCCGCACCGTTTCCCATGCTACCACACGGATCCCCCCCACATCTCCTCTCTGCCTGCTGAGCAACAAGCATCCTTGTAGGCCCTTTGGAGCACTTCTTGCATGGAGAGCCCAAGGCGGCACACTGCTCTCTCTCTTCCTTTGGAAACCTAGGTTGCCGCAGCTTGCCCCAGCTCACGACGACAGTCTGAGCCGGTCTCATGTGCTGGGGAACGTGGACTCAGTGAGGACAAGGGCCCTACCTGCACTCAGAAAAACAGACTGCTCAGCCTTCCATCCAGGAGCTCAAACCGACTGGCTCGTTGGTTTAGCAGGACGTCGATGTGAGGTCCAAGCTGAGCAAAGAGCACAATTCCTCCTTTACACTGCTAGGCCCCCGGAAGAGGTAGAGCCAACTAGGCTCGCTCAGGCCAGGCCTCCTTCAAGGATCTTGCCACACTTCGAAGCCTGCAGAATAAAAGATAATTAGCGAAGTTGCCAGGGTTTCGCCATGCTCTCCCTTGGCAGCTCCACTACTGCAGGGACTCATGTTTGCTGTGAACTAGGATAGGTGGCCCTGCTTCCAAAAGCAGTCTTTTCCCCTTTGGAAATCTGGATTCTTGTAGCCTTGGAGCTGTTTGCGAAAGCCTAGGAAGGCCCAGCTTCTACTCACTGCAGGCACGCCCGGGGAGGAAACGAGAATGTTCCCCCAGGAAAACAGGCTGCTTGCAAGTGTCGAGGGGCGCTTCTCAGGTGCCCAGTGTGTCTCGTTTGTTTTCCTTCTCAGCTCCCATCCTGCAGGTGCTTATGCTGGTTGCAAACAAGGGTAGGTGGCTCTGCCGACAAAAGCAGCCTTTTCCCTTTGGAAGCTTGGATTCTAGTGTCTCAGGGTCTGCTTGCCAAACCTTGAAGTTGCCCAGCTTCTAGCATCCGCAGGAACGCTTGAGTAGCAAACGAGCACTTTCCCCCGAGAAAGCGGGTTCCTGCCACGCTGGAGGAGAGTTAATCCCGCAGACCTCGTTCCTCCTGGGAAAGTGCAAGGCCACCCTGAGCCTCAGGGTAGTGCCTAAGTTTCCACCGGGGAAGCTCTGCGTGCCTCGGTTACCATGAGCTCTCCACCGTTGTTTTGCTTCAATGGAAGGCGAGGATAGCTTTCAGGACTCCAAGCACTCTGGCCTCCACACCGTTTCCCATGCTACCACACGGATCCCCCCCACATCTCCTCTCTGCCTGCTGAGCAAGAAGCAGCCGTGTAGGTCCTTCGGAACACTTCTTGCATGCAGAGCCCAAGGCGGCACACTGCTCTCTCTCTTCCTTTGGAAACCTAGGTTGCCGCAGCTTGCCCCAGCTCACGACGACAGTCTGAGCCGGTCTCATGTGCTGGGGAACGTGGATTTGTGAGGACAAGGGCTTTACATGCACTCAGAAAAACACTCTGCTCAGCCTTCCATCCCGGAGCTCACACCGACTGGCTCGTTGGTTTATCAGGACGTCCATGTGAGGTCCAAAATGAGCAAAGAGCACAATTCCTCCTTTACACTGCTAGGCCCCCGGAAGAGGTAGAGCCAACAAGGCTCGCTCAGGCCAGGCCTCTTTCAAGGATCTTGCCACACTTCGAAGCCTGCACAGTAAAAGATACTTAGCGAAGTTGCCAGGGTTTCGCCATGCTCTCCCTTGGCAGCTCCACTGCTGCAGGGACTCATGTTTGCTGAGAACTAGGATAGGTGGCCCTGCTTCCAAAAGCAGTCTTTTCCCCTTTGGAAATCTGGATTCTTGTAGCCTCGGAGCTGTTTGCGAAAGTCTAGTAAGGCCCAGCTTCTACTCACTGCAGGCACGCCCGGGGAGGAAACGAGAATGTTCCCCCAGGAAAACTGGCTGCTTGCAAGTGTCGAGGGGCGCTTCTCAGGTGCCCAGTGTGTCCCGTTCGTTTCCCTTCGCAGCTCCCATCCTGCAGGTGCTTATGCTGGGTGCTAACAAGGGTAGGTGGCTCTGCCGACAAAAGCAGCCTTTTCCCTTTGGAAGCTTGGATTCTAGTGTCTCAGGGTCTGCTTGCCAAACCTTGAAGTTGCCCAGGTTCTAGCCTCCGCAGGTACGCTTGCATAGCAAACGAGCACTTTCCCCCGAGAAAGCGGGTTCCTGCCACGCTGGAGGAGAGTTAATCCCGCAGACCTCGTTCCTCCTGGGAAAGCGCAAGGCCACCCTGAGCCTCAGGGTAGTGCCTAAGTTTCCACCGGGCAAGCTCTGCGTGCCTCGGTTTCCATGAGGTCTCCACCGTTGTTGTGCTTCAATGGAACGCGAGAATAGCTTTCAGGACTCCAAGCACTCTGGCCTCCGCACCGTTTCCCATGCTACCACACGGATCCCCCCCACATCTCCTCTCTGCCTGCTGAGCAACAAGCAGCCGTGTAAGTCCTTCGGAACACTTCTTGCATGCAGAGCCCAAGGCGGCACACTGCTCTCTCTCTTCCTTTGGAAACCTAGGTTGCCGCAGCTTGCCCCAGCTCACGACGACAGTCTGAGCCGGTCTCATGTGCTGGGGAACGTGGATTTGTGAGGACAAGGGCTTTACATGCACTCAGAAAAACACTCTGCTCAGCCTTCCATCCAGGAGCTCACACCGACTGGCTCGTTGGTTGAGCAGGACGTCCATGTGAGGTCCAAGCTGAGCAAAGAGCACAATTCCTCCTTTACACTGCTAGCCCCCCGGAAGAGGTAGAGCCAACTAGACTCGCTCAGGCCAGGCCTCTTTCAAGTATCTTGCCACACTTCAAAGCCTGCACAGTAAAAGATACTTAGCGAAGTTGCCAGCGTTTCGCCATGCTCTCCCTTGGCAGCTCCACTACTGCAGGGACTCATGTTTGCAGTGAACTAGGATAGGTGGCCCTGCTTCCAAAAGCAGTCTTTTCCCCTTTGGAAATCTGGATTCTTGTAGCCTCGGAGCTGTTTGCGAAAGCCTAGGAAGGCCCAGCTTCTACTCACTGCAGGCACGCCCGGGGAGGAAACGAGAATGTTCCCCCAGGAAAACTGGCTGCTTGCAAGTGTCGAGGGGCGCTTCTCAGGTGCCCAGTGTGTCCCGTTTGTTTTCCTTCGAAGCTCCCATCCTGCAGGTACTTATGCTGGGTGCTAACAAGGGTAGGTGGCTCTGCCGACAAAAGCAGCCTTTTCCCTTTGGAAGCTTGGATTCTAGTGTCTCAGGGTCTGCTTGCCAAACCTTGAAGTTGCCCAGGTTCTAGCCTCCGCAGGTATGCTTGCGAAGCAAACGAGCACTTTCCCCCGAGAAAGCGGGCTCCTGCCACGCTGGAGGAGAGTTAATCCCGCAGACCTCGTTCCTCCTGGGAAAGTGCAAGGCCACCCTGAGCCTCAGGGTAGTGCCTAAGTTTCCAACGGGGAAGCTCTGCGTGCCTCGGTTACCATGAGGTCTCCACCGTTGTTTTGCTTCAATGGAAGGCGAGGATAGCTTTCAGGACTCCAAGCACACTGGCCTCCACACCGTTTCCCATGCTACCACAGGGATCCCCCCCACATCTCCTCTCTGCCTGCTGAGCAACAAGCATCCTTGTAGGCCCTTTGGAGCACTTCTTGCATGCAGAGCCCAAGGCGGCACACTGCTCTCTCTCTTCCTTTGGAAACCTAGGTTGCCGCAGCTTGCCCCAGCTCACGACGACAGTTTGAGCCGGTCTCATGTGCTGGGGAACGTGGACTCAGTGAGGACAAGGGCTCTACCTGCACTCAGAAAAACAGTCTGCTCAGCCTTCCATCCAGTAGCTCACACCGACTGGCTCGTTGGTTTAGCAGGACGTCGATGTGAGGTCCAAGCTGAGCAAAGAGCACAATTCCTCCTTTACCCTGCTAGGCCTCGGAAAGAGGTTTTGCCAAATAGGCCTTACTCAGGCCAGCCCTCCGTTAGTGATCTTGCCACACATCGATGCCTGCACAGTAAAAGGTACTTAGCGAAGTTGCCAGCGTTTCGCCATGCTCTCCCTTGGCAGCTCCACTACTGCAGGGACTCATGTTTGCTGTGAACTAAGATAGGTGGCCCTGCTTCCAAAAGCAGTCTTATCCCCTTTGGAAATCTGGATTCTTGTAGCCTCGGAGCTGTTTGCAAAAGCCTAGGAAGGCCCAGCTTCTACTCACTGCAGGCATGCCCGGGGAGGAAACGAGAATGTTCCCCCAGAGAAACAGGCTGCTTGCAAGTGTCGAGGGGCGCTTCTCAGGTGCCCAGTGTGTCCCGTTTGTTTTCCTTCGCAGCTCCCATCCTGCAGGTGCTTATGCTGGGTGCTAAGAAGGGTACGTGGCTCTGCCGACAAAAGCAGCCTTTTCCCTTTGGAAGCTTGGATTCTAGTGTCTCAGCGGCTGCTTGCCTAACCTTGAAGTTGCCCAGGTTCTAGCCTCCGCAGGTACGCTTGCGTAGCAAACGAGCACTTTCCCCCTAGAAACCGGGTTCCTGCCACGCTGGAGGAGAGTTAATCCCGCAGACCTCTTTCTTCCATGGAAAGCGCAAGGCCACCCTGAGCCTCAGGGTAGTGCCTAAGTTTCCACCGGGGAAGCTCTGCGTGCCTCGGTTTCCATGAGGTCTCCACCGTTGTTGTGCTTCAATGGAACGCGAGAATAGCTTTCAGGACTGCAAGCACTCTGGCCTCCACACCGTTTCCCATGCTACCACACGCATCCCCCCACATCTCCTCTCTGCCTGCTGAGCAACAAGCAGCCGTGTAGGTCCTTCGGAACACTTCTTGCATGCAGAGCCCAAGGCGGCACACTGCTCTCTCTCTTCCTTTGGAAACCTAGGTTGCCGCAGCTTGCCCCAGCTCACGACGACAGTCTGAGCCGGTCTCATGTGCTGGGGAACGTGGATTTGTGAGGACAAGGGCTTTACATGCACTCAGAAAAACACTCTGCTCAGCCTTCCATCCAGGAGCTCACACCGACTGGCTCGTTGGTTGAGCAGGACGTCCATGTGAGGTCCAAGCTGAGCAAAGAGCACAATTCCTCCTTTACACTGCTAGCCCCCCGGAAGAGGTAGAGCCAACTAGACTCGCTCAGGCCAGGCCTCTTTCAAGGATCTTGCCACACTTCGAAGCCTGCACAGTAAAAGATACTTAGCGAAGTTGCCAGGGTTTCGCCATGCTCTCCCTTGGCAGCTCCACTACTGCAGGGACTCATGTTTGCTGAGAACTAGGATAGGTGGCCCTGCTTCCAAAAGCAGTCTTTTCCCCTTTGGAAATCTGGATTCTTGTAGCCTCGGAGCTGTTTGCGAAAGCCTAGGAAGGCCCAGCTTCTACTCACTGCAGGCACGCCCGGGGAGGAAACGAGAATGTTCCCCCAGAGAAACAGGCTGCTTGCAAGTGTCGAGGGGCGCTTCTCAGGTGCCCAGTGTGTCCCGTTCGTTTCCCTTCACAGCTCCCATCCTGCAGGTACTTATGCTGGGTGCTAACAAGGGTAGGTGGCTCTGCCGACAAAAGCAGCCTTTTCCCTTTGGAAGCTTGGATTCTAGTGTCTCAGGGGCTGCTTGCCAAACCTTGAAGTTGCCCAGGTTCTAGCCTCCGCAGGTACGCTTGCGTAGCAAACGAGCACTTTCCCCCGAAAAAGCGGGTTCCTGCCACGCTGGAGGAGAGTTAATCCCGCAGACCTCTTTCTTCCATGGAAAGCGCAAGGCCACCCTAGCCTCAGGGTAGTGCCTAAGTTTCCACCGGGCAAGCTCTGCGTGCCTCGGTTTCCATGAGGTCTCCACCGTTGTTGTGCTTCAATGGAACGCGAGAATAGCTTTCAGGACTCCAAGCACTCTGGCCTCCGCACCGTTTCCCATGCTACCACACGGATCCCCCCCACATCTCCTCTCTGCCTGCTGAGCAACAAGCATCCTTGTAGGCCCTTTGGAGCACTTCTTGCATGGAGAGCCCAAGGCGGCACACTGCTCTCTCTCTTCCTTTGGAAACCTAGGTTGCCGCAGCTTGCCCCAGCTCACGACGACAGTCTGAGCCGGTCTCATGTGCTGGGGAACGTGGACTCAGTGAGGACAAGGGCCCTACCTGCACTCAGAAAAAGAGTCTGCTCAGCCTTCCATCCAGGAGCTCACACCGACTGGCTCGTTGGTTTAGCAGGACGTCGATGTGAGGTCCAAGCTGAGCAAAGAGCACAATTTCTCCTTTACCCTGCTAGGCCTCGGAAAGAGTTTTTGCCAAATAGGCCTTGCTCAGGCCAGCCCTCCGTCAGTGATCTTGCCACACTTCGACGCCCGCACAGTAAAAGATACTTAGCGAAGTTGCCAGGGTTTCGCCATGCTCTCCCTTGGCAGCTCCACTACTGCAGGGACTCATGTTTGCTGTGAAGTAGGATAGGTGGCCCTGCTTCCAAAAGCAGTCTTTTCCCCTTTGGAAATCTGGATTCTTGTAGCCTCGGAGCTGTTTGCGAAAGCCTAGGAAGGCCCAGCTTCTACTCACTGCAGGCACGCCCGGGAAGAAAACGAGTATGTTCCCCCAGAGAAACAGGCTGCTTGCAAGTGTTGAGGGGCGCTTCTCAGGTGCCCAGTGTGTCCCGTTCGTTTCCCTTCGCAACTCCCATCCTGCAGGTACTTATGCTGGGTGGTAACAAGGGTAGGTGGCTCTGCCGACAAAAGCAGCCTTTTCCCTTTGGAAGCTTGGATTCTAGTGTCTCAGGGGCTGCTTGCCAAACCTTGAAGTTGCCCAGGTTCTAGCCTCCGCAGGTACGCTTGCGTAGCAAACGAGCACTTTCCCCCGAGAAACCGGGTTCCTGCCACGCTGGAGGAGAGTTAATCCCGCATACCTCTTTCTTCCATGGAAAGCGCAAGGCCACCCTGAGCCTCAGGGTAGTGCCTAAGTTTCCACCGGGCAAGCTCTGCGTGCCTCGTTTTCCATGAGTTCTCCAGCGATGTTGTGCTTCAATGGAACGCGAGGATAGATTTCAGGACTCCAAGCACTCTGGCCTCCGCACCTTTTCCCATGCGACCACACGGATCCCCCCCACGTCTCATCTCTGCCTGCTGAGCAACAAGCAGCGTGTAGGCCCTTCAGAACACTTCTTGCATGCAGAGCCCAAGGCGGCACACTGCTCTCTCTCTTCCTTTGGAAACCTAGGTTGCCGCAGCTTGCCCCAGCTCACGACGACAGTCTGAGCCGGTCTCATGTGCTGGGGAACGTGGACTCAGTGAGGATAAGGACCCTACCTGCACTCAGAAAAACACTCTGCGCAGCCTTCCATCGAGGAGGTCACACCGACTGGCTCGTTGGTTTATCAGGACGTCCATGTGAGGTCCAAAATGAGCAAAGAGCACAATTCCTCCTTTACACTGCTAGGCCCCCGGAAGAGGTATAGCCAACAAGGCTCGCTCAGGCCTGGTCTCTTTCAAGGATCTTGCCACACTTCGAAGCCTGCACAGTAAAAGATACTTAGCGAAGTTGCCAGGGTTTCGCCATGCTCTCCCTTGGCAGCTCCACTACTGCAGGGACTCATGTTTGCTGAGAACTAGAATAGGTGGCCCTGCTTCCAAAAGCAGTCTTTTCCCCTTTGGAAATCTGGATTCTTGTAGCCTCGGAGCTGTTTGCGAAAGCCTAGGAAGGCCCAGCTTCTACTCACTGCAGGCACGCCCGGGGAGGAAACGAGAATGTTCCCCCAGAGAAACAGGCTGCTTGCAAGTGTCGAGGGGCGCTTCTCAGGTGCCAAGTGTGTCCCGTTCGTTTCCCTTCGCAGCTCCCATCCTGCAGGTACTTATGCTGGGTGCTAACAAGGGTAGGTGGCTCTGCCGACAAAAGCAGCCTTTTCCCTTTGGAAGCTTGGATTCTAGTGTCTCAGGGGCTGCTTGCCAAACCTTGAAGTTGCCCAGGTTCTAGCCTCCGCAGGTACGCTTGCGTAGCAAACGAGCACTTTCCCCCGAGAAACCGGGTTCCTGCCACGCTGGAGGAGAGTTAATCCCGCAGACCTCTTTCTTCCATGGAAAGCGCAAGGCCACCCTAGCCTCAGGGTAGTGCCTAAGTTTCCACCGGGCAAGCTCTGCGTGCCTCGGTTTCCATGAGGTCTCCACCGATGTTGTGCTTCAATGGAAAGCGAGGATAGATTTCAGGACTCCAAGCACTGTGGCCTCCGCACCATTTCCCATGCTACCACACGGATCCCCCCCACGTCTCATCTCTGCCTGCTGAGCAACAAGCAGCGTGTAGGCCCTTCAGAACACTTCTTGCATGCAGAGCCCAAGGCGGCACACTGCTCTCTCTCTTCCTTTGGAAACCTAGGTTGCCGCAGCTTGCCCCAGCTCACGACGACAGTCTGAGCCGGTCTCATGTGCTGGGGAACGTGGACTCAGTGAGGACAAGGGCCCTACCTGCACTCAGACAAACAGTCTGCTCAGCCTTCCATCCAGGAGCTCACTCCGACTGGCTCGTTGGTTTATCAGGACGTCCATGTGAGGTCCAAAATGAGCAAAGAGCACAATTCCTCCTTTACACTGCTAGGCCCCCGGAAGAGGTAGAGCCAACAAGGCTCGCTCAGGCCAGGCCTCTTTCAAGGATCTTGCCACACTTCGAAGCCTGCACAGTAAAAGATACTTAGCGAAGTTGCCAGGGTTTCGCAAACGAGCACTTTCCCCCGAGAAAGCGGGTTCCTGCCACGCTGGAGGAGAGTTAATCCCGCAGACCTCTTTCTTCCATGGAAAGCGCAAGGCCACCCTGAGCCTCAGGGTAGTGCCTAAGTTTCCACCATGCAAGCTCTGCGTGCCTCGGTTTCCATGAGGTCTCCACCGTTGTTGTGCTTCAATGGAACGCGAGAATAGCTTTCAGGACTCCAAGCACTCTGGCCTCCGCACCGTTTCCCATGCTACCACACGGATCCCCCCCACATCTCCTCTCTGCCTGCTGAGCAACAAGCATCCTTGTAGGCCCTTTGGAGCACTTCTTGCATGGAGAGCCCAAGGCGGCACACTGCTCTCTCTCTTCCTTTGGAAACCTAGGTTGCCGCAGCTTGCCGCAGCTCACGACGACAGTCTGAGCCGGTCTCATGTGCTGGGGAACGTGGACTCAGTGAGGACAAGGGCCCTACCTGCACTCAGAAAAACACTCTGCTCAGCCTTCCACCCAGGAGCTCAAACCGACTGGCTCGTTGGTTTAGCAGGACGTCGATGTGAGGTCCAAGCTGAGCAAAGAGCACAATTCCTCCTTTACACTGCTAGGCCCCCGGAAGAGGGAGAGCCAACTAGGCTCACTCAGGCCAGGCCTCCTGCAAGGATCTTGCCACACTTCGAAGCCTGCACAGTAAAAGATACTTAGCGAAGTTGCCAGCGTTTCGCCATGCTCTCCCTTGGCAGCTCCACTACTGTAGGGACTCATGTTTGCAGTGAACTAGGATAGGTGGCCCTGCTTCCAAAACCAGGCTTTTCCCCTTTGGAAATCTGGATTCTTGTAGCCTCGGAGCTGTTTGCGAAAGCCTAGGAAGGCCCAGCTTCTACTCACTGCAGGCACGCCCGGGGAGGAAACGAGTATGTTCCCCCAGAGAAACAGGCTGCTTGCTAGTGTCAAGGGGCGCTTCTCAGGTGCCCAGTGTGTCCCGTTTCTTTCGCTTCGCAGCTCCCATCCTGCAGGTGCTTATGCTGGGTGCTAACAAGGGTAGGTAGCTCTGCCGACAAAAGCAGCCTTTTCCCTTTGGAAGCTTGGATTTTAGTGTCTCAGGGTCTGCTTGCCAAACCTTGAAGTTGCCCAGGTTATGGACTCCGCTGGTACGTTGCGTAGAAAACGAGCACTTTCACCCGAGGAACAGGGTTCCTGTCACGCTGGAGGAGAGTTAATCCCGAAGACCTCGTTCTTCCTGGGGAAGCGCAAGGCCACCCTGAGCCTCAGGGTAGTGCCTAAGTTTCCACCGGGTAAGCTCTGCGTGCCTCGGTTTCCATGAGGTCTCCACCGATGTTGTGCTTCAATGGAAAGCGAGGATAGATTTCAGGACTCCAAGCACTCTGGCCTCCGCACCATTTCCCATGCTACCACACGGATCCCCCCCACGTCTCTTCTCTGCCTGCTGAGCAACAAGCAGCGTGTAGGCCCTTCAGAACACTTCTTGCATGCAGAGCCCAAGGCGGCACACTGCTCTCTCTCTTCCTTTGGAAACCTAGGTTGCCGCAGCTTGCCCCAGCTCACGACGACAGTCTGAGCCGGTCTCATGTGCTGGGGAACGTGGACTCAGTGAGGACAAGGGCCCTACCTGCACTCAGAAAAACAGTCTGCTCAGCCTTCCATCCAGGAGCTCACACCGACTGGCTCGTTGGTTTAGCAGGACGTCGATGTGAGGTCCAAGCTGAGCAAAGAGCACAATTCCTCCTTTACCCTGCTAGGCCTCGGAAAGAGGTTTTGCCAAATAGGCCTTGCTCAGGCCAGCCCTCCGTCAGTGATCTTGCCACACTTCGACGCCTGCACAGTAAAAGATACTTAGCGAAGTTGCCAGGGTTTCGCCATGCTCTCCCTTGGCAGCTCCACTACTGCAGGGACTCATGTTTGCTGTGAACTAGTATAGGTGGCCCTGCTTCCAAACCAGGCTTTTCCCCTTTGGAAATCTGGATTCTTGTAGCCTTGGAGCTGTTTGCAAAACACTAGGAAGGCCCAGCTTCTACTCACTGCAGGCACGCCCGGGGAGGAAACGAGAATGTTCCCCCAGGAAAACTGGCTGCTTGCAAGTGTCGAGGGGCGCTTCTCAGGTGCCCAGTGTGTCCCGTTTGTTTTCCTTCGCAGCTCCCATCCTGCAGGTACTTATGCTGGGTGCTAACAAGGGTAGGTGGCTCTGCCGACAAAAGCAGCCTTTTCCCTTTGGAAGCTTGGATTCTAGTGTCTCAGGGTCTGCTTGCCAAACCTTGAAGTTGCCCAGGTTCTAGCCTCCGCAGGTATGCTTGCGTAGCAAACGAGCACTTTCCCCCGAGAAAGCGGGTTCCTGCCACGCTGGAGGAGAGTTAATCCCGCAGACCTCGTTCCTCCTGGGAAAGTGCAAGGCCACCCTGAGCCTCAGGGTAGTGCCTAAGTTTCCAACGGGGAAGCTCTGCGTGCCTCGGTTACCATGAGGTCTCCACCGTTGTTTTGCTTCAATGGAAGGCGAGGATAGCTTTCAGGACTCCAAGCACTCTGGCCTCCACACCGTTTCCCATGCTACCAAACGGATCCCCCCCACATCTCCTCTCTGCCTGCTGAGCAACAAGCATCCTTGTAGGCCCTTTGGAGCACTTCTTCCATGCAGAGCCCAAGGCGGCACACTGCTCTCTCACATCCTTTGGAAAACTAGGTTGCCGCAGCTTGCCCCAGCTCACGACGACAGTTTGAGCCGGTCTCATGTGCTGGGGAACGTGGACTCAGTGAGGACAAGGGCCCTACCTGCACTCAGAAAAACAGTCTGCTCAGCCTTCCATCCAGGAGCTCACACCGAGTGGCTCGTTGGTTTAGCAGGACGTCGATGTGAGGTCGAAGCTGAGCAAAGAGCACAATTCCTCCTTTACCCTGCTAGGCCTCGGAAAGAGGTTTTGCCAAATACGCCTTACTCAGGCCAGCCCTCCGTCAGTGATCTTGCCACACTTCGATGCCTGCAGAGTAAAAGGTACTTAGCGAAGTTGCCAGCGTTTCGCCATGCTCTCCCTTGGCAGCTCCACTACTGCAGGGAGTCATGATTGCTGTGAACTAAGATAGGCGGCCCTGCTTCCAAAAGCAGTCTTTTCCCCTTTGGAAATCTGGATTCTTGTAGCCTCGGAGCTGTTTTCGAAAGCCTAGGAAGGCCCAGCTTCTACTCACTGCAGGCATGCCCGGGGAGGAAACGAGAATGTTCCCCCAGAGAAACAGGCTGCTTGCAAGTGTCGAGGGGCGCTTCTCAAATGCCCAGTGTGTCCCGTTTGTTTTCCTTCGCAGCTCCCATCCTGCAGGTGCTTATGCTGGGTGCTAAGAAGGGTACGTGGCTCTGCCGACAAAAGCAGCCTTTTCCCTTTGGAAGCTTGGATTCTAGTGTCTCAGGGGCTGCTTGCCAAACCTTGAAGTTGCCCAGGTTCTAGCCTCCGCAGGTACGCTTGCGTAGCAAACGAGCACTTTCCCCCGAGAAACCGGGTTCCTGCCACGCTGGAGGAGAGTTAATCCCGCAGACCTCTTTCTTCCATGGAAAGCGCAAGGCCACCCTGAGCCTCAGGGTAGTGCCTAAGTTTCCACCGGGGAAGCTCTGCGTGCCTCGGTTTCCATGAGGTCTCCACCGTTGTTGTGCTTCAATGGAACGCGAGGATAGCTTTCAGGACTGCAAGCACTCTGGCCTCAACACCGTTTCCCATGCTACCACACGGATCCCCCCCACATCTCCTCTCTGCCTGCTGAGCAACAAGCAGCCGTGTAGGTCCTTCGGAACACTTCTTGCATGCAGAGCTCAAGGCGGCACACTGCTCTCTCTCTTCCTTTGGAAACCTAGGTTGCCGCACCTTGCCCCAGCTCACGACGACAGTCTGAGCCGGTCTCATGTGCTGGGGAACGTGGATTTGTGAGGACAAGGGCTTTACATGCACTCAGAAAAACACTCTGCTCAGCCTTCCATCCAGGAGCTCACACCGACTGGCTCGTTGGTTTATCAGGACGTCCATGTGAGGTCCAAAATGAGCAAAGAGCTCAATTCCTCCTTTACACTGCTAGGCCCCCGGAAGAGGTAGAGCCAACAAGGCTCGCTCAGGCCAGGCCTCTTTCAAGGATCTTGCCACACTTCGAAGCCTGCACAGTAAAAGATACTTAGCGAAGTTGCCAGGGTTTCGCCATGCTCTCCCTTGGCAGCTCCACTACTGCAGGGACTCATGTTTGCTGAGAACTAGGATAGGTGGCCCTGCTTCCAAAAGCAGTCTTTTCCCCTTTGGAAATCTGGATTCTTGTAGCCTCGGAGCTGTTTGCGAAAGCCTAGGAAGGCCCAGCTTCTACTCACTGCAGGCACGCCCGGGGAGGAAACGAGAATGTTCCCCCAGAGAAACAGGCTGCTTGCAAGTGTCGAGGGGCGCTTCTCAGGTGCCCAGGGTGTCCCGTTCGTTTCCCTTCGCAGCTCCCATCCTGCAGGTGCTTATGCTGGGTGCTAAGAAGGGTACGTGGCTCTGCCGACAAAAGCAGCCTTTTCCCTTTGCAAGCTTGGATTCTAGTGTCTCAGGGGCTGCTTGCCAAACCTTGAAGTTGCCCAGGTTCTAGCCTCCGCAGGTACGCTTGCGTAGCAAACGAGCACTTTCCCCCGAGAAACCGGGTTCCTGCCACGCTGGAGGAGAGTTAATCCCGCAGACCTCTTTCTTCCATGGAAAGCGCAAGGCCACCCTGAGCCTCAGGGTAGTGCCTAAGTTTCCACCGGGCAAGCTCTGCGTGCCTCGGTTTCCATGAGGTCTCCACCGTTGTTGTGCTTCAATGGAACGCGAGGATAGCTGTCAGGACTGCAAGCACTCTGGCCTCCACACCGTTTCCCATGCTACCACACGGATCCCCCCCACATCTCCTCTCTGCCTGCTGAGCAACAAGCAGCCGTGTAGGTCCTTCGGAACACTTCTTGCATGCAGAGCCCAAGGCGGCACACTGCTCTCTCTCTTCCTTTGGAAACCTAGGTTGCCGCAGCTTGCCCCAGCTCACGACGACAGTCTGAGCCGGTCTCATGTGCTGGGGAACGTGGATTTGTGAGGACAAGGGCTTTACATGCACTCAGAAAAACACTCTGCTCAGCCTTCCATCCAGGAGCTCACACCGACTGGCTCGTTGGTTGAGCAGGACGTCCATGTGAGGTCCAAAATGAGCAAAGAGCACAATTCCTCCTTTACACTGCTAGGCCCCCGGAAGAGGTAGAGCCAACAAGGCTCGCTCAGGCCAGGCCTCTTTCAAGGATCTTGCCACACTTCGAAGCCTGCACAGTAAAAGATACTTAGCGAAGTTGCCAGGGTTTCGCCATGCTCTCCCTTGGCAGCTCCACTACTGCAGGGACTCATGTTTGCTGAGAACTAGGATAGGTGGCCCTGCTTCCAAAAGCAGTCTTTTCCCCTTTGGAAATCTGGATTCTTGTAGCCTCGGAGCTGTTTGCGAAAGCCTAGTAAGGCCCAGCTTCTACTCACTGCAGGCACGCCCGGGGAGGAAACGAGAATGTTCCCCCAGAGAAACAGGCTGCTTGCAAGTGTCGAGGGGCGCTTCTCAGGTGCCCAGTGTGTCCCGATCGTTTCCCTTCGCAGCTCCCATCCTGCAGGTACTTATGCTGGGTGCTAACAAGGGTAGGTGGCTCTGCCGACAAAAGCAGCCTTTTCCCTTTGGAAGCTTGGATTCTAGTGTCTCAGGGGCTGCTTGCCAAACCTTGAAGTTGCCCAGGTTCTAGCCTCCGCAGGTACGCTTGCGTAGCAAACGAGCACTTTCCCCCGAAAAAGCGGGTTCCTGCCACGCTGGAGGAGAGTTAATCCCGCAGACCTCTTTCTTCCATGGAAAGCGCAAGGCCACCCTGAGCCTCAGGGTAGTGCCTAAGTTTCCACCATGCAAGCTCTGCGTGCCTCGGTTTCCATGAGGTCTCCACCGTTGTTGTGCTTCAATGGAACGCGAGAATAGCTTTCAGGACTCCAAGCACTCTGGCCTCCGCACCGTTTCCCATGCTACCACACGGATCCCCCCCACATCTCCTCTCTGCCTGCTGAGCAACAAGCATCCTTGTAGGCCCTTTGGAGCACTTCTTGCATGGAGAGCCCAAGGCGGCACACTGCTCTCTCTCTTCCTTTGGAAACCTAGGTTGCCGCAGCATGCCGCAGCTCACGACGACTGTCTGAGCCGGGCTCATGTGCTGGGGAACGTGGACTCAGTGAGGACAAGGGCCCTACCTGCACTCAGAAAAACACTCTGCTCAGCCTTCCATCCAGGAGCTCAAACCGACTGGCTCGTTGGTTTAGCAGGACGTCGATGTGAGGTCCAAGCTGAGCAAAGAGCACAATTCCTCCTTTACACTGCTAGGCCCCCGGAAGAGGTAGAGCCAACTAGGCTCGCTCAGGCCAGGCCTCCTGCAAGGATCTTGCCACAGTTCGAAGCCTGCACAGTAAAAGATACTTAGCGAAGTTGCCAGCGTTTCGCCATGCTCTCCCTTGGCAGCTCCACTACTGCAGGGACTCATGTTTGCAGTGAACTAGGATAGGTGGCCCTGCTTCCAAAAGCAGTCTTTTCCCCTTTGGAAATCTGGATTCTTGTAGCCTCGGAGCTGTTTGCGAAAGCCTAGGAAGGCCCAGCTTCTACTCACTGCAGGCACGCCCGGGGAGGAAACGAGTATGTTCCCCCAGAGAAACAGGCTGCTTGCTAGTGTCAAGGGGCGCTTCTCAGGTGCCCAGTGTGTCCCGTTTGTTTCGCTTCGCAGCTGCCATCCTGCAGGTTCTTATGCTGGGTGCTAACAAGGGTAGGTAGCTCTGCCGACAAAAGCAGCGTTTTCCCTTTGGAAGCTTGGATTCTAGTGTCTCAGGGTCTGCTTGCCAAAGTTTGAATTTGCCCAGGTTATGGACTCCGCTGGTACGTTGCGTAGAAAACGAGCACTTTTACCCGAGGAACAGGGTTCCTGTCACGCTGGAGGAGAGTTAATCCCGAAGACCTCGTTCTTCCTGGGGAAGCGCAAGGCCACCCTGAGCCTCAGGGTAGTGCCTAAGTTTCCACCGGGTACCTCTGCGTGCCTCGGTTTCCATGAGGTCTCCACCGATGTTGTGCTTCAATGGAACGCGAGGATAGATTTCAGGACTCCAAGCACTCTGGCCTCCGCACCATTTCCAATGCGACCACACGGATCCCCCCCACGTCTCATCTCTGCCTGCTGAGCAACAAGCAGCGTGTAGGCCCTTCAGAACACTTCTTGCATGCAGAGCCCAAGGCGGCACACTGCTCTCTCTCTTCCTTTGGAAACCTAGGTTGCCGCAGCTTGCCCCAGCTCACGACGACAGTCTGAGCCGGTCTCATGTGCTGGGGAACGTGGACTCAGTGAGGACAAGGGCCCTACCTGCACTCAGAAAAACAGTCTGCTCAGCCTTCCATCCAGGAGCTCACACCGACTGACTCGTTGGTTTAGCAGGACGTCGATGTGAGGTCCAAGCTGAGCAAAGAGCACAATTCCTCCTTTACCCTGCTAGGCCTCGGAAAGAGTTTTTGCCAAATAGGCCTTGCTCAGGCCAGCCCTCCGTCAGTGATCTTGCCACACTTCGAAGCCTGCACAGTAAAAGATAATTAGCGAAGTTGCCAGGGTTTCGCCATGCTCTCCCTTGGCAGCTCCACTACTGCAGGGACTCATGTTTGCTGTGAACTAGGATAGGTGGCCCTGCTTCCAAAAGCAGTCTTTTCCCCTTTGGAAATCTGGATTCTTGTAGCCTCGGAGCTGTTTGCGAAAGCCTAGGAAGGCCCAGCTTCTACTCACTGCAGGCACGCCCGGGAAGAAAACGAGTATTTTCCCCCAGAGAAACAGGCTGCTTGCAAGTGTTGAGGGGCGCTTCTCAGGTGCCCAGTGTGTCCCGTTCGTTTCCCTTCGCAGCTCCCATCCTGCAGGTACTTATGCTGGGTGCTAACAAGGGTAGGTGGCTCTGCCGACAAAAGCAGCCTTTTGCCTTTGGAAGCTTGGATTCTAGTGTCTCAGGGGCTGCTTGCCAAACCTTGAAGTTGCCCAGGTTCTAGCCTCCGCAGGTACGCTTGCGTAGCAAACGAGCACTTTCCCCCGAGAAACCGGGTTCCTGCCACGCTGGAGGAGAGTTAATCCCGCAGACCTCTTTCTTCCATGGAAAGCGCAAGGCCACCCTGAGCCTCAGGGTAGTGCCTAAGTTTCCACCGGGCAAGCTCTGCGTGCCTCGGTTTCCATGAGGTCTCCACCGTTGCTGTGCTTCAATGGAACGCGAGGATAGCTTTCAGGACTGCAAGCACTCTGGCCTCCACACCGTTTCCCATGCTACCACACGGATCCCCCCCCACATCTGCTCTCTGCCTGCTGAGCAACAAGCAGCCGTGTAGGTCCTTCGGAACACTTCTTGCATGCAGAGCCCAAGGCGGCACACTGCTCTCTCTCTTACTTTGGAAACCTAGGTTGCCGCAGCTTGCCCCAGCTCACGACGACAGTCTGAGCCGGTCTCATGTGCTGGGGAACGTGGATTCGTGAGGACAAGTGCTTTACATGCACTCAGAAAAACACTCTGCTCAGGCTTCCATCCAGGAGCTCACACCGACTGGCTCGTTGGTTTATCAGGACGTCCATGTGAGGTCCAAAATGAGCAAAGAGCACAATTCCTCCTTTACACTGCTAGGCCCCCGGAAGAGGTAGAGCCAACAAGGCTCGCTCAGGCCAGGCCTCTTTCAAGGATCTTGCCACACTTCGAAGCCTGCACAGTAAAAGATACTTAGCGAAGTTGCCAGGGTTTCGCCATGCTCTCCCTTGGCAGCTCCACTACTGCAGGGACTCATGTTTGCAGTGAACTAGGATAGGTGGCCCTGCTTCCAAAAGCAGTCTTTTCCCCTTTGGAAATCTGGATTCTTGTAGCCTCGGAGCTGTTTGCGAAAGCCTAGGAAGGCCCAGCTTCTACTCACTGCAGGCACGCCCGGGGAGGAAACGAGAATGTTCCCCCAGAGAAACAGGCTGCTTGCAAGTGTCGAGGGGCGCTTCTCAGGTGCCCAGTGTGTCCCGTTCGTTTCCCTTCGCAGCTCCCATCCTGCAGGTATTTATGCTGGGTGCTAACAAGGGTAGGTGGCTCTGCCGACAAAAGCAGCCTTTTCCCTTTGGAAGCTTGGATTCTAGTGTCTCAGGGTCTGCTTGCCAAACCTTGAAGTTGCCCAGGTTCTAGCCTCCACAGGTACGCTTGCGAAGCAAACGAGCACTTTCCCCCGAGAAACCGGGTTCCTGCCACGCTGGAGGAGAGTTAATCCCGCAGACCTCGTTCCTCCTGGGAAAGCGCAAGGCCACCCTGAGCCTCAGGGTAGTGCCTAAGTTTCCACCGGGCAAGCTCTGCGTGCCTCGGTTTCCATGAGGTCTCCACCGTTATTGTGCTTCAATGGAACGGGAGGATAGCTTTCAGGACTCCAAGCACTCTGGCCTCCGCACCGTTTCCCATGCTACAACACGGATCCCCCCCACATCTCCTCGCTGCCTGCTGAGCAACAATCAGCCGTGTAGGTCCTTCGGAACACTTCTTGCATGCAGAGCCCAAGGCGGCACACTGCTCTCTCTCTTCCTTTGGAAACCAAGGTAGCCGCAGCTTGCCCCAGCTCACGACGACAGTCTGAGCCGGTCTCATGTGCTGGGGAACGTGGATTCAGTGAGGACAAGGGCTTTACATGCACTCAGAAAAACACTCTGCTCAGCCTTCCATCCAGGAGCTCACACCGACTGGCTCGTTGGTTTATCAGGACGTCCATGTGAGGTCCAAAATGAGCAAAGAGCACAATTCCTCCTTTACACTGCTAGGCCCCCGGAAGAGGTAGAGCCAACTAGGCTCGCTCAGGCCATTCCTCCTTCAAGGATCTTGCCACACTTCGAAGCCGGCACAGTAAAAGATACATAGCGAAGTTGCCAGGGTTTCGCCATGCTCTCCCTCGGCAGCTCCACTACTGCAGGGACTCATGTTTGCTGTGAACTAGGATAGGTGGCCCTGCTTCCAAAAGCAGACTTTTCCCCTTTGGAAATGTGGATTCTTGTAGCTTCGGAGCTGTTTGCGAAAGCCTAGGAAGGCCTAGCTTCTACTCACTGAAGGCTCGCGCGGGGAGGAAACGAGAATGTTCCCCCAGAGAAACAGGCTGCTTGCAAGTGTCGAGGGGCGCTTCTCAGGTGCCCAGTGTGTCCCGTTTGTTTCCCTTCGCAGCTCCCGTCCTGCAGGTACTTATGCTGGGTGCTAACAAGGGTAGGTGGCTCTGCCGACAAAAGCAGCCTTTTCCCTTTGGAAGCTTGGATTCTAGTGTCTCAGGGGCTGCTTGCCAAACCTTGAAGTTGCCCAGGTTCTTGCCTCTGCAGGTACGCTTGCGTAGCAAACGAGCACTTTCCCCCGAGAAAGCGGGTTCCTGCCACGCTGGAGGAGAGTTAATCCCGCAGACCTCTTTCTTCCATGGAAAGCGCAAGGCCACCCTAGCCTCAGGGTAGTGCCTAAGTTTCCACCGTGCAAGCTCTGCGTGCCTCGGATTCCATGAGGTCTCCACCGTTGTTGTGCTTCAATGGAACGCGAGAATAGCTTTCAGGACTCCAAGCACTCTGGCCTCCGCACCGTTTCCCATGCTACCACACGGATCCCCCCCACATCTCCTCTCTGCCTGCTGAGCAACAAGCATCCTTGTAGGCCCTTTGGAGCACTTCTTGCATGGAGAGCCCAAGGCGGCACACTGCTCTCTCTCTTCCTTTGGAAACCTAGGTTGCCGCAGCTTGCCCCAGCTCACGACGACAGTCTGAGCCGGTCTCATGTGATGGGGAACGTGGACTCAGTGAGGACAAGGGCCCTACCTGCACTCAGAAAAACACTCTGCTCAGCCTTCCATCCAGGAGCTCAAACCGACTGGCTCGTTGGTTTAGCAGGACGTCGATGTGAGGTCCAAGCTGAGCAAAGAGCACAATTCCTCCTTTACACTGCTAGGCCCTCGGAAGAGGTAGAGCCAACTAGGCTCGCTCAGGCCAGGCCTCCTGCAAGGATCTTGCCACACTTCGAAGCCTGCACAGTAAAAGATACTTAGCGAAGTTGCCAGGGTTTCGCCATGCTCTCCCTTGGCAGCTCCACTACTGCAGGGACTCATGTTTGCTGTGAACTAGGATAGGTGGCCCTGCTTCCAAAAGCAGTCTTTCCCCTTTGGAAATCTGGATTCTTGTAGCCTTGGAGCTGTTTGCAAAACACTAGGAAGGCCCAGCTTCTACTCACTGCAGGCACGCCCGGGGAGGAAACGAGAATGTTCCCCCAGGAAAACAGGCTGCTTGCAAGTGTCGAGGGGCGCTTCTCAGGTGCCCAGTGTGTCTCGTTTGTTTTCCTTCGCAGCTCCCATCCTGCAGGTGCTTATGCTGGTTGCTAACAAGGGTAGGTGGCTCTGCCGACAAAAGCAGCCTTTTCCCTTTGGAAGCTTGGATTCTAGTGTCTCAGGGGCTGCTTGCCAAACCTTGAAGTTGCCCAGGTTCTAGCCTCCGCAGGTACGCTTGCGTAGCAAACGAGCACTTTCCCCCGAGAAAGAGGGTTCCTGCCACGCTGGAAGAGAGTTAATCCCGCAGACCTCTTTCTTCCATGGAAAGCGCAAGGCCACCCTAGCCTCAGGGTAGTGCCTAAGTTTCCACCGGGCAAGCTCTGCGTGCCTCGGTTTCCATGAGGTCTCCACCGTTGTTGTGCTTCAATGGAACGTGAGAAAAGCTTTCAGGACTCCAAGCACTCTGGCCTCCGCACCGTTTCCCATGCTACCACACGGATCCCCCCCACATCTCCTCTCTGCCTGCTGAGCAACAAGCAGCCGTGTAAGTCCTTCGGAACACTTCTTGCATGCAGAGCCCAAGGCGGCACACTGCTCTCTCTCTTACTTTGGAAACCTAGGTTGCCGCAGCTTGCCCCAGCTCACGACGACAGTCTGAGCCGGTCTCATGTGCTGGGGAACGTGGATTTGTGAGGACAAGGGCTTTACATGCACTCAGAAAAACACTCTGCTCAGCCTTCCATCCAGGAGCTCACACCGACTGGCTCGTTGGTTGAGCAGGACGTCCATGTGAGGTCCAAGCTGAGCAAAGAGCACAATTCCTCCTTTACACTGCTAGCCCCCCGGAAGAGGTAGAGCCAACTAGACTCGCTCAGGCCAGGCCTCTTTCAAGTATCTTGCCACACTTCGAAGCCTGCACAGTAAAAGATACTTAGCGAAGTTGCCAGCGTTTCGCCATGCTCTCCCTTGGGAGCTCCACTACTGCAGGCACTCATGTTTGCAGTGAACTAGGATAGGTGGCCCTGCTTCCAAAAGCAGTCTTTTCCCCTTTGGAAATCTGGATTCTTGTAGCCTCGGAGTTGTTTGCGAAAGCCTAGGAAGGCCCAGCTTCTACTCACTGCAGGCACTCCCGGGGAGGAAACGAGTATGTTCCCCCAGAGAAACAGGCTGCTTGCTAGTGTCAAGGGGCGCTTCTCAGGTGCCCAGTGTGTCCCGTTTGTTTCGCTTCGCAGCTCCCATCCTGCAGGTGCTTATGCTGGGTGCTAACAAGGGTAGGTAGCTCTGCCGACAAAAGCAGCGTTTTCCTTTTGGAAGCTTGGATTCTAGTGTCTCAGGGTCTGCTTGCCAAACCTTGAAGTTGCCCAGGTTATGGCCTCCGCAGGTACGTTGCGTAGAAAACGAGCACTTTCACCCGAGGAACAGGGTTACTGTCACGCTGGAGGAGAGTTAATCCCGAAGACCTCGTTCTTCCTGGGGAAGCGCAAGGCCACCCTGAGCCTCAGGGTAGTGCCTAAGTTTCCACCGGGTAAGCTCTGCGTGCCTCGGTTTCCATGAGGTCTCCACCGATGTTGTGCTTCAATGGAACGCGAGGATAGATTTCAGGACTCCAAGCACTCTGGCCTCCGCACCATTTCCCATGCTACCACACGGATCCCCACCACGTCTCATCTCTGCCTGCTGAGCAACAAGCAGCGTGTAGGCCCTTCAGAACACTTCTTGCATGCAGAGCCCAAGGCGGCACACTGCTCTCTCTCTTCCTTTGGAAACCTAGGTTGCCGCAGCTTGCCCCAGCTCACGACGACAGTCTGAGCCAGTCTCATGTGCTGGGGAACGTGGACTCAGTGAGGACAAGGGCCCTACCTGCACTCAGAAAAACAGTCTGCTCAGCCTTCCATCCAGGAGCTCACACCGACTGGCTCGTTGGTTTAGCAGGACGTCGATGTGAGGTCCAAGCTGAGCAAAGAGCACAATTCCTCCTTTACCCTGCTAGGCCTCGGAAAGAGTTTTTGCCAAATAGGCCTTGCTCAGGCCAGCCCTCCGTCAGTGATCTTGCCACACTTCGACGCCTGCACAGTAAAAGATACTTAGCGAAGTTGCCAGGGTTTCGCCATGCTCTCCCTTGGCAGCTCCACTACTGCAGGGACTCATGTTTGCTGTGAACTAGGATAGGTGGCCCTGCTTCCAAAAGCAGTCTTTTTCCCTTTGGAAATCTGGATTCTTGTATCCTCGGAGCTGTTTGCGAAAGCCTAGGAAGGCCCAGCTTCTACTCACTGCAGGCACGCCCGGGAAGAAAACGAGTATGTTCCCCCAGAGAAACAGGCTGCTTGCAAGTGTTGAGGGGCGCTTCTCAGGTGCCCAGTGTGTCCCGTTCGTTTCCCTTCGCAGCTCCCATCCTGCAGGTGCTTATGCTGGGTGCTAACAAGGGTAGGTGGCTCTGCCGACAAAAGCAGCCTTTTCCCTTTGGAAGCTTGGATTCTAGTGTCTCAGGGGCTGCTTGCCAAACCTTGAAGTTGCCCAGGTTCTAGCCTCCGCAGGTACGCTTGCGTAGCAAACGAGCACTTTCCCCCGAGAAACCGGGTTCCTGCCACGCTGGAGGAGAGTTAATCCCGCATACCTCTTTCTTCCATGGAAAGCGCAAGGCCACCCTGAGCCTCAGGGTAGTGCCTAAGTTTCCACCGGGCAAGCTCTGCGTGCCTCGTTTTCCATGAGTTCTCCACCGATGTTGTGCTTCAATGGAACGCGAGGATAGATTTCAGGACTCCAAGCACTCTGGCCTCCGCACCTTTTCCCATGCGACCACACGGATCCCCCCCACGTCTCATCTCTGCCTGCTGAGCAACAAGCAGCGTGTAGGCCCTTCAGAACACTTCTTGCATGCAGAGCCCAAGGCGGCACACTGCTCTCTCTCTTCCTTTGGAAACCTAGGTTGCCGCAGCTTGCCCCAGCTCACGACGACAGTCTGAGCCGGTCTCATGTGCTGGGGAACGTGGACTCAGTGAGGATAAGGACCCTACCTGCACTCAGAAAAACACTCTGCGCAGCCTTCCATCGAGGAGCTCACACCGACTGGCTCGTTGTTTTATCAGGACGTCCATGTGAGGTCCAAGCTGAGCAAAGAGCACAATTCCTCCTTTACACTGCTAGCCCCCCGGAAGAGGTAGAGCCAACTAGACTCGCTCAGCCCAGGCCTCTTTCAAGTATCTTGCCACACTTCGAAGCCTGCACAGTAAAAGATACTTAGCGAAGTTGGCAGCGTTTCGCCATGCTCTCCCTTGGCAGCTCCACTACTGCAGGGACTCATGTTTGCAGTGAACTAGGATAGGTGGCCCTGCTTCCAAAAGCAGTCTTTTCCCCTTTGGAAATCTGGATTCTTGTAGCCTCGGAGCTGTTTGCGAAAGCCTAGGAAGACCCAGCTTCTACTCACTGCAGGCACTCCCGGGGAGGAAACGAGTATGTTCCCCCAGAGAAACAGGCTGCTTGCTAGTGTCAAGGGGCGCTTCTCAGGTGCCCAGTGTGTCCCATTTGTTTCGCTTCGCAGCTCCCATCCTGCAGGTGCTTATGCTGGGTGCTAACAAGGGTAGGTAGCTCTGCCGACAAAAGCAGCGTTTTCCTTTTGGAAGCTTGGATTCTAGTGTCTCAGGGTCTGCTTGCCAAACCTTGAAGTTGCCCAGGTTATGGCCTCCGCAGGTACGTTGCGTAGAAAACGAGCACTTTCACCCGAGGAACAGGGTTCCTGTCACGCTGGAGGAGAGTTAATCCCGAAGACCTCGTTCTTCCTGGGGAAGCGCAAGGCCACCCTGAGCCTCAGGGTAGTGCCTAAGTTTCCACCGGGTAAGCTCTGCGTGCCTCGGTTTCCATGAGGTGTCCACCGATGTTGTGCTTCAATGGAACGCGAGGATAGATTTCAGGACTCCAAGCACTCTGCCCTCCGCACCATTTCCGATGCTACCACACGGAACCCCCCACGTCTCATCTCTGCCTGCTGAGCAACAAGCAGCGTGTAGGGCCTTCGGAACACTTCTTGCATGCAGAGCCCAAGGTGGCACACTGCTCTCTCTCTTCCTTTGGAAACCTAGGTTGCCGCAGCTTGCCCCAGCTCACGACGACAGTCTGAGCCGGTCTCATTTGCTGGGGAACGTGGATTTGTGAGGACAAGGGCGTTACATGCACTCAGAAAAACACTCTGCTCAGCCTTCCATCCAGGAGCTCACACCGACTGGCTCGTTGGTTGAGCAGGACGTCCATGTGAGGTCCAAGCTGAGCAAAGAGCACAATTCCTCCTTTACCCTGCTAGGCCTCGTAAAGAGTTTTTGCCAAATAGGCCTTGCTCAGGCCAGCCCTCCGTCAGTGATCTTGCCACACTTCGACGCCTGCACAGTAAAAGATACTTAGCGAAGTTGCCAGGGTTTCGCCATGCTCTCCCTTGGCAGCTCCACTACTGCAGGGACTCATGTTTGCTGAGAACTAGGATAGGTGGCCCTGCTTCCAAAAGCAGTCTTTTCCCCTTTGGAAATCTGGATTCTTGTAGCCTCGGAGCTGTTTGCGAAAGCCTAGGAAGGCCCAGCTTCTACTCACTGCAGGCACGCCCGGGGAGGAAACGAGAATGTTCCCCCAGAGAAACAGGCTGCTTGCAAGTGTCGAGGGGCGCTTCTCAGGTGCCCAGTGTGTCCCGTTCGTATCCCTTCGCAGCTCCCATCCTGCAGGTACTTATGCTGTGTGCTAACAAGGGTAGGTGGCTCTGCCGACAAAAGCAGCCTTTTCCCTTTGGAAGCTTGGATTCTAGTGTCTCAGGGTCTGCTTGCCAAACCTTGAAGTTGCCCAGGTTCTAGCCTCCGCAGGTACGCTTGCGTAGCAAACGAGCACTTTCCCCCGAGAAACCGGGTTCCTGCCACGCTGGAGGAGAGTTAATCCCGCAGACCTCTTTCTTCCATGGAAAGCGCAAGGCCACCCTGAGCCTCAGGGTAGTGCCTAAGTTTCCACCGGGCAAGCTCTGCGTGCCTCGGTTTCCATGAGGTCTCCACCGTTGTTGTGCTTCAATGGAACGCGAGAATAGCTTTCAGGACTCCAAGCACTCTGGCCTCCGCACCGTTTCCCATGCTACCACACGGATCCCCCCCACATCTCCTCTCTGCCTGCTGAGCAACAGGCATCCTTGTAGGCCCTTTGGAGCACTTCTTGCATGGAGAGCCCAAGGCGGCACACTGCTCTCTCTCTTCCTTTGGAAACCTAGGTTGCCGCAGCTTGCCCCAGCTCACGACGACAGTCTGAGCCGGTCTCATGTGCTGGGGAACGTGGACTCAGTGAGGACAAGGGCCCTACCTGCACTCAGAAAAACACTCTGCTCAGCCTTCCATCCAGGAGCTCAAACCGACTGGCTCGTTGGTTTAGCAGGACGTCGATGTGAGGTCCAAGCTGAGCAAAGAGCACAATTCCTCCTTTACACTGCTAGGCCCCCGGAAGAGGGAGCGCCAACTAGGCTCGCTCAGGCCAGGCCTCCTGCAAGGATCTTGCCACACTTCGAAGCCTGCACAGTAAAAGATACTTAGCGAAGTTGCCAGCGTTTCGCCATGCTCTCCCTTGGCAGCTCCACTACTGCAGGGACTCATGTTTGCAGTGAACTAGGATAGGTGGCCCTGCTTCCAAAAGCAGTCTTTTCCCCTTTGGAAATCTGGATTCTTGTAGCCTCGGAGCTGTTTGCGAAAGCCTAGGAAGGCCCAGCTTCTACTCACTGCAGGCACGCCCGGGGAGGAAACGAGTATGTTCCCCCAGAGAAACAGGCTGCTTGCTAGTGTCAAGGGGCGCTTCTCAGGTGCACAGTGTGTCCCGTTTGTTTCGCTTCGCAGCTCCCATCCTGCAGGTGCTTATGCTGGGTGCTAACAAGGTTAGGTAGCTCTGCCGACAAAAGCAGCGTTTTCCCTTTGGAAGCTTGGATTCTAGTGTCTCAGGGTCTGCTTGCCAAACCTTGAATTTGCCCAGGTTATGGACTCCGCTTGTACGTTGCGTAGAAAACAAGCACTTTCCCCCGAAAAAGCGGGTTCCTGCCACGCTGGAGGAGAGTTAATCCCGCAGACCTCGTTCCTCCTGGGAAAGTGCAAGGCCACCCTGAGCCTCAGGGTAGTGCCTAAGTTTCCAACGGGGAAGCTCTGCGTGCCTCGGTTACCATGAGGTCTCCACCGTTGTTGTGCTTCAATGGAACGCGAGAATAGCTTTCAGGACTCCAAGCACTCTGGCCTCCGCACCGTTTCCCATGCTACCACACGGATCCCCCCCACATCTCCTCTCTGCCTGCTGAGCAACAAGCATCCTTGTAGGCCCTTTGGAGCACTTCTTGCATGGAGAGCCCAAGGCGGCACACTGCTCTCTCTCTTCCTTTGGAAACCTAGGTTGCCGCAGCTTGCCCCAGCTCACGACGACAGTCTGAGCCGGTCTCATGTGCTGGGGAACGTGGACTCAGTGAGGACAAGGGCCCTACCTGCACTCAGAAAAACACTCTGCTCAGCCTTCCATCCAGGAGCTCAAACCGACTGGCTCGTTGGTTTAGCAGGACGTCGATGTGAGGTCCAAGCTGAGCAAAGAGCACAATTCCTCCTTTACCCTGCTAGGCCTCGGAAAGAGGTTTTGCCAAATACGCCTTACTCAGGCCAGCCCTCCGTCAGTGATCTTGCCACACTTCGATGCCTGCAGAGTAAAAGGTACTTAGCGAAGTTGCCAGCGTTTCGCCATGCTCTCCCTTGGCAGCTCCACTACTGCAGGGACTCATGTTTGCTGAGAACTAGGATAGGTGGCCCTGCTTCCAAAAGCAGTCTTTTCCCCTTTGGAAATCTGGATTCTTGTAGCCTCGGAGCTGTTTGCGAAAGCCTAGGAAGGCCCAGCTTCTACTCACTGCAGGCACGCCCGGGGAGGAAACGAGAATGTTCCCCCAGAGAAACAGGCTGCTTGCAAGTGTCGAGGGGCGCTTCTCAGGTGCCCAGTGTGTCCCGTTTGTTTCCCTTCGCAGCTCCCGTCCTGCAGGTACTTATGCTGGGTGCTAACAAGGGTAGGTGGCTCTGCCGACAAAAGCAGCCTTTTCCCTTTGGAAGCTTGGATTCTAGTGTCTCAGGGGCTGCTTGCCAAACCTTGAAGTTGCCCAGGTTCTTGCCTCTGCAGGTACGCTTGCGTAGCAAACGAGCACTTTCCCCCGAGAAAGCGGGTTCCTGCCACGCTGGAGGAGAGTTAATCCCGCAGACCTCTTTCTTCCATGGAAAACGCAAGGCCACCCTAGCCTCAGGGTAGTGCCTAAGTTTCCACCGTGCAAGCTCTGCGTGCCTCGGTTTCCATGAGGTCTCCACCGTTGTTGTGCTTCAATGGAACGCGCGAATAGCTTTCAGGACTCCAAGCACTCTGGCCTCCGCACCGTTTCCCATGCTACCACACGGATCCCCCCCACATCTCCTCTCTGCCTGCTGAGCAACAAGCATCCTTGTAGGCCCTTTGGAGCACTTCTTGCATGGAGAGCCCAAGGCGGCACACTGCTCTCTCTCTTACTTTGGAAACCTAGGTTGCCGCAGCTTGCCCCAGCTCACGACGACAGTCTGAGCCGGTCTCATGTGCTGGGGAACGTGGATTTGTGAGGACAAGGGCTTTACATGCACTCAGAAAAACACTCTGCTCAGCCTTCCATCCAGGAGCTCACACCGACTGGCTCGTTGGTTGAGCAGGACGTCCATGTGAGGTCCAAGCTGAGCAAAGAGCACAATTCCTCCTTTACACTGCTAGCCCCCCGGAAGAGGTAGAGCCAACTAGACTCGCTCAGCCCAGGCCTCTTTCAAGTATCTTGCCACACTTCGAAGCCTGCACAGTAAAAGATACTTAGCGAAGTTGGCAGCGTTTCGCCATGCTCTCCCTTGGCAGCTCCACTACTGCAGGGACTCATGTTTGCAGTGAACTAGGATAGGTGGCCCTGCTTCCAAAAGCAGTCTTTTCCCCTTTGGAAATCTGGATTCTTGTAGCCTCGGAGCTGTTTGCGAAAGCCTAGGAAGACCCAGCTTCTACTCACTGCAGGCACTCCCGGGGAGGAAACGAGTATGTTCCCCCAGAGAAACAGGGTGCTTGCTAGTGTCAAGGGGCGCTTCTCAGGTGCCCAGTGTGTCCCGTTTGTTTCGCTTCGCAGCTCCCATCCTGCAGGTGCTTATGCTGGGTGCTAACAAGGGTAGGTAGCTCTGCCGACAAAAGCAGCGTTTTCCTTTTGGAAGCTTGGATTCTAGTGTCTCAGGGTCTGCTTGCCAAACCTTGAAGTTGCCCAGGTTATGGCCTCCGCAGGTACGTTGCGTAGAAAACGAGCACTTTCACCCGAGGAACAGGGTTCCTGTCACGCTGGAGGAGAGTTAATCCCGAAGACCTCGTTCTTCCTGGGGAAGCGCAAGGCCACCCTGAGCCTCAGGGTAGTGCCTAAGTTTCCACCGGGTAAGCTCTGCGTGCCTCGGTTTCCATGAGGTGTCCACCGATGTTGTGCTTCAATGGAACGCGAGGATAGATTTCAGGACTCCAAGCACTCTGGCCTCCGCACCATTTCCCATGCTACCACACGGAACCCCCCACGTCTCATCTCTGCCTGCTGAGCAACAAGCAGCGTGTAGGGCTTTCGGAACACTTCTTGCATGCAGAGCCCAAGGTGGCACACTGCTCTCTCTCTTCCTTTGGAAACCTAGGTTGCCGCAGCTTGCCCCAGCTCACGACGACAGTCTGAGCTGGTCTCATTTGCTGGGGAACGTGGATTTGTGAGGACAAGGGCGTTACATGCACTCAGAAAAACACTCTGCTCAGCCTTCCATCCAGGAGCTCACACCGACTGGCTCGTTGGTTGAGCAGGACGTCCATGTGAGGTCCAAGCTGAGCAAAGAGCACAATTCCTCCTTTACCCTGCTAGGCCTCGTAAAGAGTTTTTGCCAAATAGGCCTTGCTCAGGCCAGCCCTCCGTCAGTGATCTTGCCACACTTCGACGCCTGCACAGTAAAAGATACTTAGCGAAGTTGCCAGGGTTTCGCCATGCTCTCCCTTGGCAGCTCCACTACTGCAGGGACTCATGTTTGCTGAGAACTAGGATAGGTGGCCCTGCTTCCAAAAGCAGTCTTTTCCCCTTTGGAAATCTGGATTCTTGTAGCCTCGGAGCTGTTTGCGAAAGCCTAGGAAGGCCCAGCTTCTACTCACTGCAGGCACGCCCGGGGAGGAAACGAGAATGTTCCCCCAGAGAAACAGGCTGCTTGCAAGTGTCGAGGGGCGCTTCTCAGGTGCCCAGTGTATCCCGTTTGTTTTCCTTCGCAGCTCCCATCCTGCAGGTGCTTATGCTGGGTGCTAAGAAGGGTACGTGGCTCTGCCGACAAAAGCAGCCTTTTCCCTTTGGAAGCTTGGATTCTAGTGCCTCAGGGGCTGCTTGCCAAACCTTGAAGTTGCCCAGGTTCTAGCCTCCGCAGGTACGCTTGCGTAGCAAACGAGCACTTTCCCCCGAGAAACCGGGTTCCTGCCACGCTGGAGGAGAGTTAATCCCGCAGACCTCTTTCTTCCATGGAAAGCGCAAGGCCACCCTGAGCCTCAGGGTAGTGCCTAAGTTTCCACCGGGCAAGCTCTGCGTGCCTCGGTTTCCATGAAGTCTCCACCGTTGTTGTGCTTCAATGGAACGCGAGAATAGCTTTCAGGACTCCAAGCACTCTGGCCTCCGCACCGTTTCCCATGCTACCACACGGATCCCCCCCACATCTCCTCTCTGCCTGCTGAGCAACAGGCATCCTTGTAGGCCCTTTGGAGCACTTCTTGCATGGAGAGCCCAAGGCGGCACACTGCTCTCTCTCTTCCTTTGGAAACCTAGGTTGCCGCAGCTTGCCCCAGCTCACGACGACAGTCTGAGCCGGTCTCATGTGCTGGGGAACGTGGACTCAGTGAGGACAAGGGCCCTACCTGCACTCAGAAAAACACTCTGCTCAGCCTTCCATCCAGGAGCTCAAACCGACTGGCTCGTTGGTTTAGCAGGACGTCGATGTGAGGTCCAAGCTGAGCAAAGAGCACAATTCCTCCTTTACACTGCTAGGCCCCCGGAAGAGGGAGCGCCAACTAGGCTCGCTCAGGCCAGGCCTCCTGCAAGGATCTTGCCACACTTCGAAGCCTGCACAGTAAAAGATACTTAGCGAAGTTGCCAGCGTTTCGCCATGCTCTCCCTTGGCAGCTCCACTACTGCAGGGACTCATGTTTGCAGTGAACTAGGATAGGTGGCCCTGCTTCCAAAAGCAGTCTTTTCCCCTTTGGAAATCTGGATTCTTGTAGCCTCGGAGCTGTTTGCGAAAGCCTAGGAAGGCCCAGCTTCTACTCACTGCAGGCACGCCCGGGGAGGAAACGAGTATGTTCCCCCAGAGAAACAGGCTGCTTGCTAGTGTCAAGGGGCGCTTCTCAGGTGCACAGTGTGTCCCGTTTGTTTCGCTTCGCAGCTCCCATCCTGCAGGTGCTTATGCTGGGTGCTAACAAGGTTAGGTAGCTCTGCCGACAAAAGCAGCGTTTTCCCTTTGGAAGCTTGGATTCTAGTGTCTCAGGGTCTGCTTGCCAAACCTTGAATTTGCCCAGGTTATGGACTCCGCTGGTACGTTGCGTAGAAAACAAGCACTTTCCCCCGAAAAAGCGGGTTCCTGCCACGCTGGAGGAGAGTTAATCCCGCAGACCTCGTTCCTCCTGGGAAAGTGCAAGGCCACCCTGAGCCTCAGGGTAGTGCCTAAGTTTCCAACGGGGAAGCTCTGCGTGCCTCGGTTACCATGAGGTCTCCACCGTTGTTGTGCTTCAATGGAACGCGAGAATAGCTTTCAGGACTCCAAGCACTCTGGCCTCCGCACCGTTTCCCATGCTACCACACGGATCCCCCCCACATCTCCTCTCTGCCTGCTGAGCAACAAGCATCCTTGTAGGCCCTTTGGAGCACTTCTTGCATGGAGAGCCCAAGGCGGCACACTGCTCTCTCTCTTCCTTTGGAAACCTAGGTTGCCGCAGCTTGCCCCAGCTCACGACGACAGTCTGAGCCGGTCTCATGTGCTGGGGAACGTGGACTCAGTGAGGACAAGGGCCCTACCTGCACTCAGAAAAACACTCTGCTCAGCCTTCCATCCAGGAGCTCAAACCGACTGGCTCGTTGGTTTAGCAGGACGTCGATGTGAGGTCCAAGCTGAGCAAAGAGCACAATTCCTCCTTTACCCTGCTAGGCCTCGGAAAGAGGTTTTGCCAAATACGCCTTACTCAGGCCAGCCCTCCGTCAGTGATCTTGCCACACTTCGATGCCTGCAGAGTAAAAGGTACTTAGCGAAGTTGCCAGCGTTTCGCCATGCTCTCCCTTGGCAGCTCCACTACTGCAGGGACTCATGTTTGCTGAGAACTAGGATAGGTGGCCCTGCTTCCAAAAGCAGTCTTTTCCCCTTTGGAAATCTGGATTCTTGTAGCCTCGGAGCTGTTTGCGAAAGCCTAGGAAGGCCCAGCTTCTACTCACTGCAGGCACGCCCGGGGAGGAAACGAGAATGTTCCCCCAGAGAAACAGGCTGCTTGCAAGTGTCGAGGGGCGCTTCTCAGGTGCCCAGTGTGTCCCGTTCGTTTCCCTTCGCAGCTCCCATCCTGCAGGTACTTATGCTGGGTGCTAACAAGGGTAGGTGGCTCTGCCGACAAAAGCAGCCTTTTCCCTTTGGAAGCTTGGATTCTAGTGTCTCAGGGGCTGCTTGCCAAACCTTGAAGTTGCCCAGGTTCTAGCCTCCGCAGGTACGCTTGCGTAGCAAACGAGCACTTTCCCCCGAGAAAGCGGGTTCCTGCCACGCTGGAGGAGAGTTAATCCCGCAGACCTCTTTCTTCCATGGAAAGCGCAAGGCCACCCTGAGCCTCAGGGTAGTGCCTAAGTTTCCACCGGGCAAGCTCTGCGTGCCTCGGTTTCCATGAGGTCTCCACCGTTGTTGTGCTTCAATGGAACGCGAGGATAGCTTTCAGGACTCCAAGCACTCTGGCCTCCGCACCGTTTCCCATGCTACAACACGGATCCCCCCCACATCTCCTCGCTGCCTGCTGAGCAACAATCAGCCGTGTAGGTCCTTCGGAACACTTCTTGCATGCAGAGCCCAAGGCGGCACACTGCTCTCTCACTTCATTTGGAAACCTAGGTAGCCGCAGCTTGCCCCAGCTCACGACGACAGTCTGAGCCGGTCTCATGTGCTGGGGAACGTGGATTCAGTGAGGACAAGGGCTTTACATGCACTCAGAAAAACACTCTGCTCAGCCTTCCATCCAGGAGCTCACACCGACTGGCTCGTTTGTTTAGCAGGACGTCGATGTGAGGTCCAAGCTGAGCAAAGAGCACAATTCCTCCTTTACACTGCTAGGCCCCCGGAAGAGGTAGAGCCAACTAGGCTCGCTCAGGCCAGCCCTCCTTCAAGGATCTTGCCACACTTCGAAGCCGGCACAGTAAAAGATACATAGCGAAGTTGCCAGGGTTTCGCCATGCTCTCCCTCGGCAGCTCCACTACTGCAGGGAATCATGTTTGCTGTGAACTAGGATAGGTGGCCCTGCTTCCAAAAGCAGACTTTTCCCCTTTGGAAATCTGGATTCTTGTAGCCTCGGAGCTGTTTGCGAAAGCCTAGGAAGGCCCAGCTTCTACTCACTGAAGGCTCGCGCGGGGAGGAAACGAGAATGTTCCCCCAGAGAAACAGGCTGCTTGCAAGTGTCGAGGGGCGCTTCTCAGGTGCCCAGTGTGTCTCGTTTGTTTCCCTTCGCAGCTCCCGTCCTGCAGGTACTTATGCTGGTTGCTAACAAGGGTAGGTGGCTCTGCCGACAAAAGCAGCCTTTTCCCTTTGGAAGCTTGGATTCTAGTGTCTCAGGGGCTGCTTGCCAAACCTTGAAGTTGCCCAGGTTCTAGCCTCTGCAGGTACGCTTGCGTAGCAAACGAGCATTTTCCCCCGAGAAAGCGGGTTCCTGCCACGCTGGAGGAGAGTTAATCCCGCAGACCTCTTTCTTCCATGGAAAGCGCAAGGCCACCCTAGCCTCAGGGTAGTGCCTAAGTTTCCACCATGCAAGCTCTGCTTGCTTCGGTTTCCATGAGGTCTCCACCGTTGTTGTGCTTCAATGGAACGCGAGAATAGCTTTCAGGACTCCAAGCACTCTGGCCTCCGCACCGTTTCCCATGCTACCACACGGATCCCCCCCACATCTCCTCTCTGCCTGCTGAGCAACAAGCATCCTTGTAGGCCCTTTGGAGCACTTCTTGCATGGAGAGCCCAAGGCGGCACACTGCTCTCTCTCTTCCTTTGGAAACCTAGGTTGCCGCAGCTTGCCCCAGCTCACGACGACAGTCTGAGCCGGTCTCATGTGCTGGGGAACGTGGACTCAGTGAGGACAAGGGCCCTACCTGCACTCAGAAAAACACTCTGCTCAGCCTTCCATCCAGGAGCTCACACCGAGTGGCTCGTTGGTTTAGCAGGACGTCGATGTGAGGTCCAAGCTGAGCAAAGAGCACAATTCCTCGTTTACACTGCTAGGCCCCCGGAAGAGGGAGAGCCAACTAGGCTCGCTCAGGCCAGGCCTCCTGCAAGGATCTTGCCACACTTCGAAGCCTGCACAGTAAAAGATACTTAGCGAAGTTGCCAGGGTTTCGCCATGCTCTCCCTTGGCAGCTCCACTACTGCAGGGACTCATGTTTGCTGTGAACTAGGATAGGTGGCCCTGCTTCCAAAAGCAGTCTTTTCCCCTTTGGAAATCTGGATTCTTGTAGCCTTGGAGCTGTTTGCAAAACACTAGGAAGGCCCAGCTTCTACTCACTGCAGGCACGCCCGGGGAGGAAACGAGAATGTTCCCCCAGGAAAACAGGCTGCTTGCAAGTGTCGAGGGGCGCTTCTCAGGTGCCCAGTGTGTCTCCTTCGTTTTCCTTCGCAGCTCCCATCCTGCAGGTGCTTATACTGGTTGCTAACAAGGGTAGGTGGCTCTGCCGACAAAAGCAGCCTTTTCCCTTTGGAAGCTTGGATTCTAGTGTCTCAGGGGCTGCTTGCCAAACCTTGAAGTTGCCCAGGTTCTAGCCTCCGCAGGTACGCTTGCGTAGCAAACGAGCACTTTCCCCCGAGAAAGCGGGTTCCTGCCACGCTGGAGGAGAGTTAATCCCGCAGACCTCTTTCTTCCATGGAAAGCGCAAGGCCACCCTAGCCTCAGGGTAGTGCCTAAGTTTCCACCGGGCAAGCTCTGCGTGCCTCGGTTTCCATGAGGTCTCCACTGTTGTTGTGCTTCAATGGAACGCGAGAATAGCTTTCAGGACTCCAAGCACTCTGGCCTCCGCACCGTTTCCCATGCTACCACACGGATCCCCCCCACGTCTCATCTCTGCCTGCTGAGCAACAAGCAGCGTGTAGGCCCTTCAGAACACTTCTTGCATGCAGAGCCCAAGGCGGCACACTGCTCTCTCTCTTCCTTTGGAAACCTAGGTTGCCGCAGCTTGCCCCAGCTCACGACGACAGTCTGAGCCGGTCTCATGTGCTGGGGAACGTGGACTCAGTGAGGACAAGGGCCCTACCTGCACTCAGAAAAACAGTCTGCTCAGCCTTCCATCCAGGAGCTCACACCGACTGGCTCGTTGGTTGAGCAGGACGTCGATGTGAGGTCCAAGCTGAGCAAAGAGCACAATTCCTCCTTTACCCTGCTAGGCCTCGGAAAGAGTTTTTGCCAAATAGGCCTTGCTCAGGCCAGCCCTCCGTCAGTGATCTTGCCACACTTCGACGCCTGCACAGTAAAAGATACATAGCGAAGTTGCCAGGGTTTCGCCATGCTCTCCCTTGGCAGCTCCACTACTGCAGGGACTCATGTTTGCTGTGAACTAGGATAGGTGGCCCTGCTTCCAAAAGCAGTCTTTTCCCCTTTGGAAATCTGGATTCTTGTAGCCTCGGAGCTGTTTGCGAAAGCCTAGGAAGGCCCAGCTTCTACTCACTGCAGGCACGCCCGGGAAGAAAACGAGTATGTTCCCCGAGAGAAACAGGCTGCTTGCAAGTGTTGAGGGGCGCTTCTCAGGTGCCCAGTGTGTCCCGTTCGTTTCCATTCGCAGCTCCCATCCTGCAGGTGCTTATGCTGGGTGCTAACAAGGGTAGGTGGCTCTGCCGACAAAAGCAGCCTTTTCCCTTTGGAAGCTTGGATTCTAGTGTCTCAGGGTCTGCTTGCCAAACCTTGAAGTTGCCCAGGTTCTAGCCTCCGCAGGTACGCTTGCGTAGCAAACGAGCACTTTCCCCCGAGAAACCGGGTTCCTGCCACGCTGGAGGAGAGTTAATCCCGCATAACTCTTTCTTCCATGGAAAGCGCAAGGCCACCCTGAGCCTCAGGGTAGTGCCTAAGTTTCCACCGGGCAAGCTCTGCGTGCCTCGTTTTCCATGAGGTCTCCACCGATGTTGTGCTTCAATGGAACGCGAGGATAGATTTCAGGACTCCAAGCACTCTGGCCTCCGCACCTTTTCCCATGCGACCGCACGGATCCCCCCCACGTCTCATCTCTGCCTGCTGAGCAACAAGCAGCGTGTAGGCCCTTCAGAACACTTCTTGCATGCAGAGCCCAAGGCGGCACACTGCTCTCTCTCTTCCTTTGGAAACCTAGGTTGCCGCAGCTTGACCCAGCTCACGACGACAGTCTGAGCCGGTCTCATGTGCTGGGGAACGTGGACTCAGTGAGGATAAGGACCCTACCTGCACTCAGAAAAACACTCTGCGCAGCCTTCCATCGAGGAGCTCACACCGACTGGCTCGTTGGTTTTGCAGGACGTCGATGTGAGGTCCAAGATAAGCAAAGAGCACAATTCCTCCTTTACCCTGCTAGGCGCCCGGAAGAAGTAGAGCCAACTAGTTCTCGCTCAGGCCAGCCCTCCGTCAGTGATCTTGCCACACTTCGAAGCCTGCACAGTAAAAGATACTTAGCGAAGTTGTCAGGGTTTCGCCATGCTCTCCCTTGGCAGCTCCACTACTGCAGGGACTCATGTTTGCTGTGAACTAGTATAGGTGGCCCTGCTTCCAAACCAGGCTTTTCCCCTTTGGAAATCTGGATTCTTGTAGCCTTGGAGCTGTTTGCAAAACACTAGGAAGGCCCAGCTTCTACTCACTGCAGGCACGCCCGGGGAGGAAACGAGAATGTTCCCCCAGGAAAACTGGCTGCTTGCAAGTGTCGAGGGGCGCTTCTCAGGTGCCCAGTGTGTCCCGTTTGTTTTCCTTCGCAGCTCCCATCCTGCAGGTATTATGCTGGGTGCTAACAAGGGTAGGTGGCTCTGCCGACAAAAGCAGCCTTTTCCCTTTGGAAGCTTGGATTCTAGTGTCTCAGGGGCTGCTTGCCAAACCTTGAAGTTGCCCAGGTTCTAGCCTCCGCAGGTATGCTTGCGTAGCAAACGAGCACTTTCCCCCGAGAAAGCGGGTTCCTGCCACGCTGGAGGAGAGTTAATCCCGCAGACCTCGTTCCTCCTGGGAAAGTGCAAGGCCACCCTGAGCCTCAGGGTAGTGCCTAAGTTTCCAACGGGGAAGCTCTGCGTGCCTCGGTTACCATGAGGTCTCCACCGTTGTTTTGCTTCAATGGAAGGCGAGGATAGCTTTCAGGACTCCAAGCACTCTGGCCTCCACACCGTTTCCCATGCTACCACACGGATCCCCCCCACATCTCCTCTCTGCCTGCTGAGCAATAAGCATCCTTGTAGGCCCTTTGGAGCACTTCTTGCATGCAGAGCCCAAGGCGGCACACTGCTCTCTCACTTCCTTTGGAAACCTAGGTTGCCGAAGCTTGCCCCAGCTCACGACGACAGTTTGAGCCGGTCTCATGTGCTGGGGAACGTGGACTCAGTGAGGACAAGGGCCCTACCTGCACTCAGAAAAACAGTCTGCTCAGCCTTCCATCCAGGAGCTCACACCGAGTGGCTCGTTGGTTTAGCAGGACGTCGATGTGAGGTCCAAGCTGAGCAAAGAGCACAATTCCTCCTTTACCCTGCTAGGCCTCGGAAAGAGGTTTTGCCAAATACGCCTTACTCAGGCCAGCCCTCCGTCAGTGATCTTGCCACACTTCGATGCCTGCAGAGTAAAAGGTACTTAGCGAAGTTGCCAGCGTTTCGCCATGCTCTCCCTTGGCAGCTCCACTACTGCAGGGACTCATGTTTGCTGAGAACTAGGATAGGTGGCCCTGCTTCCAAAAGCAGTCTTTTCCCCTTTGGAAATCTGGATTCTTGTAGCCTCGGAGCTGTTTGCGAAAGCCTAGTAAGGCCCAGCTTCTACTCACTGCAGGCACGCCCGGGGAGGAAACGAGAATGTTCCCCCAGAGAAACAGGCTGCTTGCAAGTGTCGAGGGGCGCTTCTCAGGTGCCCAGTGTGTCCCGTTCGTATCCCTTCGCAGCTCCCATCCTGCAGGTACTTATGCTGTGTGCTAACAAGGGTAGGTGGCTCTGCCGACAAAAGCAGCCTTTTCCCTTTGGAAGCTTGGATTCTAGTGTCTCAGGGTCTGCTTGCCAAACCTTGAAGTTGCCCAGGTTCTAGCCTCCGCAGGTACGCTTGCGTAGCAAACGAGCACTTTCCCCCGAGAAAGCGGGTTCCTGCCACGCTGGAGGAGATTTAATCCCGCAGACCTCTTTCTTCCATGGAAAGCGCAAGGCCACCCTAGCCTCAGGGTAGTGCCTAAGTTTCCACCGTGCAAGCTCTGCGTGCCTCGTTTTCCATGAGTTCTCCACCGATGTTGTGCTTCAATGGAACGCGAGGATAGCTTTCAGGACTGCAAGCACTCTGGCCTCCGCACCTTTTCCCATGCGACCACATGGATCCCCCCCACGTCTCATCTCTGCCTGCTGAGCAACAAGCAGCGTGTAGGCCCTTCAGAACACTTCTTGCATGCAGAGCCCAAGGCGGCACACTGCTCTCTCTCTTCCTTTGGAAACCTAGGTTGCCGCAGCTTGCCCCAGCTCACGACGACAGTCTGAGCCGGTCTCATGTGCTGGGGAACGTGGACTCAGTGAGGATAAGGACCCTACCTGCACTCAGAAAAACACTCTGCGCAGCCTTCCATCGAGGAGCTCACACCGACTGGCTCGTTGGTTTATCAGGACGTCCATGTGAGGTCCAAAATGAGCAAAGAGCACAATTCCTCCTTTACACTGCTAGGCCCCCGGAAGAGGTAGAGCCAACAAGGCTCGCTCAGGCCAGGTCTCTTTCAAGGATCTTGCCACACTTCGAAGCCTGCACAGTAAAAGATACTTAGCGAAGTTGCCAGGGTTTCGCCATGCTCTCCCTTGGCAGCTCCACTACTGCAGGGACTCATGTTTGCTGAGAACTAGGATAGGTGGCCCTGCTTCCAAAAGCAGTCTTTTCCCCTTTGGAAATCTGGATTCTTGTAGCCTCGGAGCTATTTGCGAAAGCCTAGGAAGGCCCAGCTTCTACTCACTGCAGGCACGCCCGGGGAGGAAACGAGAATGTTCCCCCAGAGAAACAGGCTGCTTGCAAGTGTCGAGGGGCGCTTCTCAGGTGCCCAGTGTGTCCCGTTCGTTTCCCTTCGCAGCTCCCATCCTGCAGGTACTTATGCTGGGTGCTAACAAGGGTAGGTGGCTCTGCCGACAAAAGCAGCCTTTTCCCTTTGGAAGCTTGGATTCTAGTGTCTCAGGGGCTGCTTGCCAAACCTTGAAGTTGCCCAGGTTCTAGCCTCCGCAGGTACGCTTGCGTAGCAAACGAGCACTTTCCCCCGAGAAACCGGGTTCCTGCCACGCTGGAGGAGAGTTAATCCCGCAGACCTCGTTCCTCCTGGGAAAGCGCAAGGCCACCCTGAGCCTCAGGGTAGTGCCTAAGTTTCCACCGGGCAAGCTCTGCGTGCCTCGGTTTCCATGAGGTCTCCACCGTTGTTGTGCTTCAATGGAACGCGAGGATAGCTTTCAGGACTCCAAGCACTCTGGCCTCCGCACCGTTTCCCATGCTACAACACGGATCCCCCCCACATCTCCTCGCTGCCTGCTGAGCAACAATCAGCCGTGTAGGTCCTTCGGAACACTTCTTGCATGCAGAGCCCAAGGCGGCACACTGCTCTCTCACTTCCTTTGGAAACCTAGGTAGCCGCAGCTTGCCCCAGCTCACGACGACAGTCTGAGCCGGTCTCATGTGCTGGGGAACGTGGATTCAGTGAGGACAAGGGCTTTACATGCACTCAGAAAAACACTCTGCTCAGCCTTCCATCCAGGAGCTCACACCGACTGGCTCGTTGGTTTAGCAGGACGTCGATGTGAGGTCCAAGCTGAGCAAAGAGCACAATTCCTCCTTTACACTGCTAGGCCCCCGGAAGAGGTAGAGCCAACTAGGCTCGCTCAGGCCAGCCCTCCTTCAAGGATCTTGCCACACTTCGAAGCCGGCACAGTAAAAGATACATAGCGAAGTTGCCAGGGTTTCGCCATGCTTTCCCTCGGCAGCTCCACTACTGCAGGGACTCATGTTTGCTGTGAACTAGGATAGGTGGCCCTGCTTCCAAAAGCAGACTTTTCCCCTTTGGAAATCTGGATTCTTGTAGCCTCGGAGCTGTTTGCGAAAGCCTAGGAAGGCCCAGCTTCTACTCACTGAAGGCTCGCGCGGGGAGGAAACGAGAATGTTCCCCCAGAGAAACAGGCTGCTTGCAAGTGTCGAGGGGCGCTTCTCAGGTGCCCAGTGTGTCTCGTTTGTTTCCCTTCGCAGCTCCCGTCCTGCAGGTACTTATGCTGGTTGCTAACAAGGGTAGGTGGCTCTGCCGACAAAAGCAGCCTTTTCCCTTTGGAAGCTTGGATTCTAGTGTCTCAGGGGCTGCTTGCCAAACCTTGAAGTTGCCCAGGTTCTAGCCTCTGCAGGTACGCTTGCGTAGCAAACGAGCACTTTCCCCCGAGAAAGCGGGTTCCTGCCACGCTGGAGGAGAGTTAATCCCGCAGACCTCTTTCTTCCATGGAAAGCGCAAGGCCACCCTAGCCTCAGGGTAGTGCCTAAGTTTCCACCATGCAAGCTCTGCTTGCCTCGGTTTCCATGAGGTCTCCACCGTTGTTGTGCTTCAATGGAACGCGAGAATAGCTTTCAGGACTCCAAGCACTCTGGCCTCCGCACCGTTTCCCATGCTACCACACGGATCCCCCCCACATCTCCTCTCTGCCTGCTGAGCAACAAGCATCCTTGTAGGCCCTTTGGAGCACTTCTTGCATGGAGAGCCCAAGGCGGCACACTGCTCTCTCTCTTCCTTTGGAAACCTAGGTTGCCGCAGCTTGCCCCAGCTCACGACGACAGTCTGAGCCGGTCCCATGTGCTGGGGAACGTGGACTCAGTGAGGACAAGGGCCCTACCTGCACTCAGAAAAACACTCTGTTCAGCCTTCCATCCAGGAGCTCAAACCGACTGGCTCGTTGGTTTAGCAGGACGTCGATGTGAGGTCCAAGCTGAGCAAAGAGCACAATTCCTCCTTTACACTGCTAGGCCCCCGGAAGAGGGAGAGCCAACTAGGCTCGCTCAGGCCAGGCCTCCTGCAAGGATCTTGCCACACTTCGAAGCCTGCACAGTAAAAGATACTCAGCGAAGTTGCCAGGGTTTCGCCATGCTCTCCCTTGGCAGCTCCACTACTGCAGGGACTCATGTTTGCTGTGAAATAGGATAGGTGGCCCTGCTTCCAAAAGCAGTCTTTTCCCCTTTGGAAATCTGGATTCTTGTAGCCTTGGAGCTGTTTGCAAAACACTAGGAAGGCCCAGCTTCTACTCACTGCAGGCACGCCCGGGGAGGAAAGGAGAATGTTCCCCCAGGAAAACTGGCTGCTTGCAAGTGTCGAGGGGCGCTTCTCAGGTGCCCAGTGTGTCTCCTTCGTTTTCCTTCGCAGCTCCCATCCTGCAGGTGCTTATACTGGTTGCTAACAAGGGTAGGTGGCTCTGCCGACAAAAGCAGCCTTTTCCCTTTGGAAGCTTGGATTCTAGTGTCTCAGGGGCTGCTTGCCAAACCTTGAAGTTGCCCAGGTTCTAGCCTCCGCAGGTACGCTTGCGTAGCAAACGAGCACTTTCCCCCGAGAAAGCGGGTTCCTGCCACGCTGGAGGAGAGTTAATCCCGCAGACCTCTTTCTTCCATGGAAAGCGCAAGGCCACCCTAGCCTCAGGGTAGTGCCTCAGTTTCCACCGGGCAAGCTCTGCGTGCCTCGGTTTCCATGAGGTCTCCACCGTTGTTGTGCTTCAATGGAACGCGAGAATAGCTTTCAGGACTCCAAGCACTCTGGCCTCCGCACCGTTTCCCATGCTACCACACGGATCCCCCCCACGTCTCATCTCTGCCTGCTGAGCAACAAGCAGCGTGTAGGCCCTTCAGAACACTTCTTGCATGCAGAGCCCAAGGCGGCACACTGCTCTCTCTCTTCCTTTGGAAACCTAGGTTGCCGCAGCTTGACCCAACTCACGACGACAGTCTGAGCCGGTCTCATGTGCTGGGGAACGTGGACTCAGTGAGGATAAGGACCCTACCTGCACTCAGAAAAACACTCTGCGCAGCCTTCCATCGAGGAGCTCACACCGACTGGCTCGTTGGTTTTGCAGGACGTCGATGTGAGGTCCAAGATAAGCAAAGAGCACAATTCCTCCTTTACCCTGCTAGGCGCCCGGAAGAAGTAGAGCCAACTAGTCCTCGCTCAGGCCAGCCCTCCGTCAGTGATCTTGCCACACTTCGAAGCCTGCACAGTAAAAGATACTTAGCGAAGTTGCCAGGGTTTCGCCATGCTCTCCCTTGGCAGCTCCACTACTGCAGGGACTCATGTTTGCTGTGAACTAGTATAGGTGGCCCTGCTTCCAAACCAGGCTTTTCCCCTTTGGAAATCTGGATTCTTGTAGCCTTGGAGCTGTTTGCAAAACACTAGGAAGGCCCAGCTTCTACTCACTGCAGGCACGCCCGGGGAGGAAACGAGAATGTTCCCCCAGGAAAACTGGCTGCTTGCAAGTGTCGAGGGGCGCTTCTCAGGTGCCCAGTGTGTCCCGTTCGTTTCCCTTCGCAGCTCCCATCCTGCAGGTACTTATGCTGGGTGCTAACAAGGGTAGGTGGCTCTGCCGACAAAAGCAGCCTTTTCCCTTTGGAAGCTTGGATTCTAGTGTCTCAGGGGCTGCTTGCCAAACCTTGAAGTTGCCCAGGTTCTAGCCTCCGCAGGTACGCTTGCGTAGCAAACGAGCACTTTCCCCCGAGAAACCGGGTTCCTGCCACGCTGGAGGAGAGTTAATCCCGCATACCTCTTTCTTCCATGGAAAGCGCAAGGCCACCCTGAGCCTCAGGGTAGTGCCTAAGTTTCCACCGGGCAAGCTCTGCGTGCCTCGGTTTCCATGAGGTCTCCACCGTTGTTGTGCTTCAATGGAACGCGAGGATAGCTTTCAGGACTCCAAGCACTCTGGCCTCCGCACCGTTTCCCATGCTACAACACGGATCCCCCCCACATCTCCTCGCTGCCTGCTGAGCAACAATCAGCCGTGTAGGTCCTTCGGAACACTTCTTGCATGCAGAGCCCAAGGCGGCACACTGCTCTCTCACTTCCTTTGGAAACCTAGGTAGCCGCAGCTTGCCCCAGCTCACGACGACAGTCTGAGCCGGTCTCATGTGCTGGGGAACGTGGATTCAGTGAGGACAAGGGCTTTACATGCACTCAGAAAAACACTCTGCTCAGCCTTCCATCCAGGAGCTCACACCGACTGGCTCGTTGGTTTAGCAGGACGTCGATGTGAGGTCCAAGCTGAGCAAAGAGCACAATTCCTCCTTTACACTGCTAGGCCCCCGGAAGAGGGAGAGCCAACTAGGCTCGCTCAGGCCAGCCCTCCTTCAAGGATCTTGCCACACTTCGAAGCCGGCACAGTAAAAGATACATAGCGAAGTTGCCAGGGTTTCGCCATGCTCTCCCTCGGCAGCTCCACTACTGCAGGGACTCATGTTTGCTGTGAACTAGGATAGGTGGCCCTGCTTCCAAAAGCAGACTTTTCCCCTTTGGAAATCTGGATTCTTGTAGCCTCGGAGCTGTTTGCGAAAGCCTAGGAAGGCCCAGCTTCTACTCACTGAAGGCTCGCGCGGGGAGGAAACGAGAATGTTCCCCCAGAGAAACAGGCTGCTTGCAAGTGTCGAGGGGCGCTTCTCAGGTGCCCAGTGTGTCTCGTTTGTTTCCCTTCGCAGCTCCCGTCCTGCAGGTACTTATGCTGGTTGCTAACAAGGGTAGGTGGCTCTGCCGACAAAAGCAGCCTTTTCCCTTTGGAAGCTTGGATTCTAGTGTCTCAGGGGCTGCTTGCCAAACCTTGAAGTTGCCCAGGTTCTAGCCTCTGCAGGTACGCTTGCGTAGCAAACGAGCACTTTCCCCCGAGAAAGCGGGTTCCTGCCACGCTGGAGGAGAGTTAATCCCGCAGACCTCTTTCTTCCATGGAAAGCGCAAGGCCACCCTAGCCTCAGGGTAGTGCCTAAGTTTCCACCGTGCAAGCTCTGCGTGCCTCGGTTTCCATGAGGTCTCCACCGTTGTTGTGCTTCAATGGAACGCGAGAATAGCTTTCAGGACTCCAAGCACTCTGGCCTCCGCACCGTTTCCCATGCTACCACACGGATCCCCCCCACATCTCCTCTCTGCCTGCTGAGCAACAAGCATCCTTGTAGGCCCTTTGGAGCACTTCTTGCATGGAGAGCCCAAGGCGGCACACTGCTCTCTCTCTTCCTTTGGAAACCTAGGTTGCCGCAGCTTGCCCCAGCTCACGACGACAGTCTGAGCCGGTCTCATGTGCTGGGGAACGTGGACTCAGTGAGGACAAGGGCCCTACCTGCACTCAGAAAAACACTCTGTTCAGCCTTCCATCCAGGAGCTCAAACCGACTGGCTCGTTGGTTTAGCAGGACGTCGATGTGAGGTCCAAGCTGAGCAAAGAGCACAATTCCTCCTTTACACTGCTAGGCCCCCGGAAGAGGGAGAGCCAACTAGGCTCGCTCAGGCCAGGCCTCCTGCAAGGATCTTGCCACACTTCGAAGCCTGCACAGTAAAAGATACTCAGCGAAGTTGCCAGGGTTTCGCCATGCTCTCCCTTGGCAGCTCCACTACTGCAGGGACTCATGTTTGCTGTGAAATAGGATAGGTGGCCCTGCTTCCAAAAGCAGTCTTTTCCCCTTTGGAAATCTGGATTCTTGTAGCCTTGGAGCTGTTTGCAAAACACTAGGAAGGCCCAGCTTCTACTCACTGCAGGCACGCCCGGGGAGGAAACGAGAATGTTCCCCCAGGAAAACTGGCTGCTTGCAAGTGTCGAGGGGCGCTTCTCAGGTGCCCAGTGTGTCTCCTTCGTTTTCCTTCGCAGCTCCCATCCTGCAGGTGCTTATACTGGTTGCTAACAAGGGTAGGTGGCTCTGCCGACAAAAGCAGCCTTTTCCCTTTGGAAGCTTGGATTCTAGTGTCTCAGGGGCTGCTTGCCAAACCTTGAAGTTGCCCAGGTTCTAGCCTCCGCAGGTACGCTTGCGTAGCAAACGAGCACTTTCCCCCGAGAAAGCGGGTTCCTGCCACGCTGGAGGAGAGTTAATCCCGCAGACCTCTTTCTTCCATGGAAAGCGCAAGGCCACCCTAGCCTCAGGGTAGTGCCTCAGTTTCCACCGGGCAAGCTCTGCGTGCCTCGGTTTCCATGAGGTCTCCACCGTTGTTGTGCTTCAATGGAACGCGAGAATAGCTTTCAGGACTCCAAGCACTCTGGCCTCCGCACCGTTTCCCATGCTACCACACGGATCCCCCCCACGTCTCATCTCTGCCTGCTGAGCAACAAGCAGCGTGTAGGCCCTTCAGAACACTTCTTGCATGCAGAGCCCAAGGCGGCACACTGCTCTCTCTCTTCCTTTGGAAACCTAGGTTGCCGCAGCTTGACCCAGCTCACGACGACAGTCTGAGCCGGTCTCATGTGCTGGGGAACGTGGACTCAGTGAGGATAAGGACCCTACCTGCACTCAGAAAAACACTCTGCGCAGCCTTCCATCGAGGAGCTCACACCGACTGGCTCGTTGGTTTTGCAGGACGTCGATGTGAGGTCCAAGATAAGCAAAGAGCACAATTCCTCCTTTACCCTGCTAGGCGCCCGGAAGAAGTAGAGCCAACTAGTCCTCGCTCAGGCCAGCCCTCCGTCAGTGATCTTGCCACACTTCGAAGCCTGCACAGTAAAAGATACTTAGCGAAGTTGCCAGGGTTTCGCCATGCTCTCCCTTGGCAGCTCCACTACTGCAGGGACTCATGTTTGCTGTGAACTAGTATAGGTGGCCCTGCTTCCAAACCAGGCTTTTCCCCTTTGGAAATCTGGATTCTTGTAGCCTTGGAGCTGTTTGCAAAACACTAGGAAGGCCCAGCTTCTACTCACTGCAGGCACGCCCGGGGAGGAAACGAGAATGTTCCCCCAGGAAAACTGGCTGCTTGCAAGTGTCGAGGGGCGCTTCTCAGGTGCCCAGTGTGTCCCGTTTGTTTTCCTTCGCAGCTCCCATCCTGCAGGTACTTATGCTGGGTGCTAACAAGGGTAGGTGGCTCGGCCGACAAAAGCAGCCTTTTCCCTTTGGAAGCTTGGATTCTAGTGTCTCAGGGTCTGCTTGCCAAACCTTGAAGTTGCCCAGGTTCTAGCCTCCGCAGGTATGCTTGCGTAGCAAACGAGCACTTTCCCCCGAGAAAGCGGGTTCCTGCCACGCTGGAGGAGAGTTAATCCCGCAGACCTCGTTCCTCCTGGGAAAGTGCAAGGCCACCCTGAGCCTCAGGGTAGTGCCTAAGTTTCCAACGGGGAAGCTCTGCGTGCCTCGGTTACCATGAGGTCTGCACCGTTGTTTTGCTTCAATGGAAGGCGAGGATAGCTTTCAGGACTCCAAGCACTCTGGCCTCCACACCGTTTCCCATGCTACCACAGGGATCCCCCCCACATCTCCTCTCTGCCTGCTGAGCAACAAGCATCCTTGTAGGCCCTTTGGAGCACTTCTTCCATGCAGAGCCCAAGGCGGCACACTGCTCTCTCACTTCCTTTGGAAAACTAGGTTGCCGCAGCTTGCCCCAGCTCACGACGACAGTTTGAGCCGGTCTCATGTGCTGGGGAACGTGGACTCAGTGAGGACAAGGGCCCTACCTGCACTCAGAAAAACAGTCTGCTCAGCCTTCCATCCAGGAGCTCACACCGAGTGGCTCGTTGGTTTAGCAGGACGTCGATGTGAGGTCCAAGCTGAGCAAAGAGCACAATTCCTCCTTTACCCTGCTAGGCCTCGGAAAGAGGTTTTGCCAAATACGCCTTACTCAGGCCAGCCCTCCGTCAGTGATCTTGCCACACTTCGATGCCTGCAGAGTAAAAGGTACTTAGCGAAGTTGCCAGCGTTTCGCCATGCTCTCCCTTGGCAGCTCCACTACTGCAGGGAGTCATGTTTGCTGTGAACTAAGATAGGTGGCCCTGCTTCCAAAAGCAGTCTTTTCTCCTTTGGAAATCTGGATTCTTGTAGCCTCGGAGCTGTTTGCGAAAGCCTAGGAAGGCCCATTTTCTACTCACTGCAGGCATGCCCGGGGAGGAAACGAGAATGTTCCCCCAGAGAAACAGGCTGCTTGCAAGTGTCGAGGGGCGCTTCTCAGGTGCCCAGTGTGTCCCGTTTGTTTTCCTTCGCAGCTCCCATCCTGCAGGTGCTTATGCTGGGTGCTAAGAAGGGTAGGTGGCTCTGCCGACAAAAGCAGCCTTTTCCCTTTGGAAGCTTGGATTCTAGTGTCTCAGGGGCTGCTTGCCAAACCTTGAAGTTGCCCAGGTTCTAGCCTCCGCAGGTACGCTTGCGTAGCAAACGAGCACTTTCCCCCGAGAAACCGGGATCCTGCCACGCTGGAGGAGAGTTAATCCCGCAGACCTCTTTCTTCCATGGAAAGCGCAAGGCCACCCTGAGCCTCAGGGTAGTGCCTAAGTTTCCACCGGGCAAGCTCTGCGTGCCTCGGTTTCCATGAGGTCTCCACCGTTGTTGTGCTTCAATGGAACGCGAGGATAGCTTTCAGGACTGCAAGCACTCTGGCCTCCACACCGTTTCCCATGCTTCCACACGGATCCCCCCCACATCTCCTCTCTGCCTGCTGAGCAACAAGCAGCCGTGTAGGTCCTTCGGAACACTTCTTGCATGCAGAGCCCAAGGCGGCACACTGTTCTCTCTCTTCCTTTGGAAACCTAGGTTGCCGCAGCTTGCCCCAGCTCACGACGACAGTCTGAGCCGGTCTCATGTGCTGGGGAACGTGGATTTGTGAGGACAAGGGCTTTACATGCACTCAGAAAAACACTCTGCTCAGCCTTCCATCCAGGAGCTCACACCGACTGGCTCGTTGGTTGAGCAGGACGTCCATGTGAGGTCCAAAATGAGCAAAGAGCACAATTCCTCCTTTACACTGCTAGGCCCCCGGAAGAGGTAGAGCCAACAAGGCTCGCTCAGGCCAGGCCTCTTTCAAGGATCTTGCCACACTTCGAAGCCTGCACAGTAAAAGATACTTAGCGAAGTTGCCAGCGTTTCGCCATGCTCTCCCTTGGCAGCTCCACTACTGCAGGGACTCATGTTTGCTGAGAACTAGGATAGGTGGCCCTGCTTCCAAAAGCAGTCTTTTCCCCTTTGGAAATCTGGATTCTTGTAGCCTCGGAGCTGTTTGCGAAAGCCTAGTAAGGCCCAGCTTCTACTCACTGCAGGCACGCCCGGGGAGGAAACGAGAATGTTCCCCCAGAGAAACAGGCTGCTTGCAAGTGTCGAGGGGCGCTTCTCAGGTGCCCAGTGTGTCCCGTTCGTTTCCCTTCGCAGCTCCCATCCTGCAGGTACTTATGCTGGGTGCTAACAAGGGTAGGTGGCTCTGCCGACAAAAGCAGCCTTTTCCCTTTGGAAGCTTGGATTCTAGTGTCTCAGGGGCTGCTTGCCAAACCTTGAAGTTGCCCAGGTTCTAGCCTCCGCAGGTACGCTTGCGTAGCAAACGAGCACTTTCCCCCGAGAAAGCGGGTTCCTGCCACGCTGGAGGAGAGTTAATCCCGCAGACCTCTTTCTTCCATGGAAAGCGCAAGGCCACCCTGAGCCTCAGGGTAGTGCCTAAGTTTCCACCATGCAAGCTCTGCGTGCCTCGGTTTCCATGAGGTCTCCACCGTTGTTGTGCTTCAATGGAACGCGAGGATAGCTTTCAGGACTGCAAGCACTCTGGCCTCCACACCGTTTCCCATGCTACCACACGGATCCCCCCCACATCTCCTCTCTGCCTGCTGAGCAACAAGCAGCCGTGTAGGTCCTTCGGAACACTTCTTGCATGCAGAGCTCAAGGCGGCACACTGCTCTCTCTCTTCCTTTGGAAACCTAGGTTGCCGCACCTTGCCCCAGCTCACGACGACAGTCTGAGCCGGTCTCATGTGCTGGGGAACGTGGATTTGTGAGGACAAGGGCTTTACATGCACTCAGAAAAACACTCTGCTCAGCCTTCCATCCAGGAGCTCACACCGACTGGCTCGTTGGTTTATCAGGACGTCCATGTGAGGTCCAAAATGAGCAAAGAGCTCAATTCCTCCTTTACACTGCTAGGCCCCCGGAAGAGGTAGAGCCAACAAGGCTCGCTCAGGCCAGGCCTCTTTCAAGGATCTTGCCACACTTCGAAGCCTGCACAGTAAAAGATACTTAGCGAAGTTGCCAGGGTTTCGCCATGCTCTCCCTTGGCAGCTCCACTACTGCAGGGACTCATGTTTGCTGAGAACTAGGATAGGTGGCCCTGCTTCCAAAAGCAGTCTTTTCCCCTTTGGAAATCTGGATTCTTGTAGCCTCGGAGCTGTTTGCGAAAGCCTAGGAAGGCCCAGCTTCTACTCACTGCAGGCACGCCCGGGGAGGAAACGAGAATGTTCCCCCAGAGAAACAGGCTGCTTGCAAGTGTCGAGGGGCGCTTCTCAGGTGCCCAGTGTGTCCCGTTCGTTTCCCTTCGCAGCTCCCATCCTGCAGGTACTTATGCTGGGTGCTAACAAGGGTAGGTGGCTCTGCCGACAAAAGCAGCCTTTTCCCTTTGGAAGCTTGGATTCTAGTGTCTCAGGGGCTGCTTGCCAAACCTTGAAGTTGCCCAGGTTCCAGCCTCCGCAGGTACGCTTGCGTAGCAAACGAGCACTTTCCCCCGAGAAACCGGGTTCCTGCCACGCTGGAGGAGAGTTAATCCCGCAGACCTCGTTCCTCCTGGGAAAGCGCAAGGCCACCCTGAGCCTCAGGGTAGTGCCTAAGTTTCCACCGGGCAAGCTCTGCGTGCCTCGGTTTCCATGAGGTCTCCACCGTTGTTGTGCTTCAATGGAACGCGAGGATAGCTTTCAGGACTCCAAGCACTCTGGCCTCCGCACCGTTTCCCATGCTACAACACGGATCCCCCCCACATCTCCTCGCTGCCTGCTGAGCAACAATCAGCCGTGTAGGTCCTTCGGAACACTTCTTGCATGCAGAGCCCAAGGCGGCACACTGCTCTCTCACTTCCTTTGGAAACCTAGGTAGCCGCAGCTTGCCCCAGCTCACGACGACAGTCTGAGCCGGTCTCATGTGCTGGGGAACGTGGATTCAGTGAGGACAAGGGCTTTACATGCACTCAGAAAAACACTCTGCTCAGCCTTCCATCCAGGAGCTCACACCGACTGGCTCGTTGGTTTAGCAGGACGTCGATGTGAGGTCCAAGCTGAGCAAAGAGCACAATTCCTCCTTTACACTGCTAGGCCCCCGGAAGAGGTAGAGCCAACTAGGCTCGCTCAGGCCAGCCCTCCTTCAAGGATCTTGCCACACTTCGAAGCCGGCACAGTAAAAGATACATAGCGAAGTTGCCAGGGTTTCGCCATGCTCTCCCTCGGCAGCTCCACTACTGCAGGGACTCATGTTTGCTGTGAACTAGGATAGGTGGCCCTGCTTCCAAAAGCAGACTTTTCCCCTTTGGAAATCTGGATTCTTGTAGCCTCGGAGCTGTTTGCGAAAGCCTAGGAAGGCCCAGCTTCTACTCACTGAAGGCTCGCGCGGGGAGGAAACGAGAATGTTCCCCCAGAGAAACAGGCTGCTTGCAAGTGTCGAGGGGCGCTTCTCAGGTGCCCAGTGTGTCTCGTTTGTTTCCCTTCGCAGCTCCCGTCCTGCAGGTACTTATGCTGGTTGCTAACAAGGGTAGGTGGCTCTGCCGACAAAAGCAGCCTTTTCCCTTTGGAAGCTTGGATTCTAGTGTCTCAGGGGCTGCTTGCCAAACCTTGAAGTTGCCCAGGTTCTAGCCTCTGCAGGTACGCTTGCGTAGCAAACGAGCACTTTCCCCCGAGAAAGCGGGTTCCTGCCACGCTGGAGGAGAGTTAATCCCGCAGACCTCTTTCTTCCATGGAAAGCGCAAGGCCACCCTAGCCTCAGGGTAGTGCCTAAGTTTCCACCATGCAAGCTCTGCTTGCCTCGGTTTCCATGAGGTCTCCACCGTTGTTGTGCTTCAATGGAACGCGAGAATAGCTTTCAGGACTCCAAGCACTCTGGCCTCCGCACCGTTTCCCATGCTACCACACGGATCCCCCCCACATCTCCTCGCTGCCTGCTGAGCAACAAGCATCCTTGTAGGCCCTTTGGAGCACTTCTTGCATGGAGAGCCCAAGGCGGCACACTGCTCTCTCTCTTCCTTTGGAAACCTAGGTTGCCGCAGCTTGCCCCAGCTCACGACGACAGTCTGAGCCGGTCTCATGTGCTGGGGAACGTGGACTCAGTGAGGACAAGGGCCCTACCTGCACTCAGAAAAACACTCTGTTCAGCCTTCCATCCAGGAGCTCAAACCGACTGGCTCGTTGGTTTAGCAGGACGTCGATGTGAGGTCCAAGCTGAGCAAAGAGCACAATTCCTCCTTTACACTGCTAGGCCCCCGGAAGAGGGAGAGCCAACTAGGCTCGCTCAGGCCAGGCCTCCTGCAAGGATCTTGCCACACTTCGAAGCCTGCACAGTAAAAGATACTCAGCGAAGTTGCCAGGGTTTCGCCATGCTCTCCCTTGGCAGCTCCACTACTGCAGGGACTCATGTTTGCTGTGAAATAGGATAGGTGGCCCTGCTTCCAAAAGCAGTCTTTTCCCCTTTGGAAATCTGGATTCTTGTAGCCTTGGAGCTGTTTGCAAAACACTAGGAAGGCCCAGCTTCTACTCACTGCAGGCACGCCCGGGGAGGAAACGAGAATGTTCCCCCAGGAAAACTGGCTGCTTGCAAGTGTCGAGGGGCGCTTCTCAGGTGCCCAGTGTGTCTCCTTCGTTTTCCTTCGCAGCTCCCATCCTGCAGGTGCTTATACTGGTTGCTAACAAGGGTAGGTGGCTCTGCCGACAAAAGCAGCCTTTTCCCTTTGGAAGCTTGGATTCTAGTGTCTCAGGGGCTGCTTGCCAAACCTTGAAGTTGCCCAGGTTCTAGCCTCCGCAGGTACGCTTGCGTAGCAAACGAGCACTTTCCCCCGAGAAAGCGGGTTCCTGCCACGCTGGAGGAGAGTTAATCCCGCATATCTCTTTCTTCCATGGAAAGCGCAAGGCCACCCTGAGCCTCAGGGTAGTGCCTAAGTTTCCACCGGGCAAGCTCTGCGTGCCTCGTTTTCCATGAGGTCTCCACCGATGTTGTGCTTCAATGGAACGCGAGGATAGATTTCAGGACTCCAAGCACTCTGGCCTCCGCACCTTTTCCCATGCGACCACACGGATCCCCCCCACGTCTCATCTCTGCCTGCTGAGCAACAAGCAGCGTGTAGGCCCTTCAGAACACTTCTTGCATGCAGAGCCCAAGGCGGCACACTGCTCTCTCTCTTCCTTTGGAAACCTAGGTTGCCGCAGCTTGACCCAGCTCACGACGACAGTCTGAGCCGGTCTCATGTGCTGGGGAACGTGGACTCAGTGAGGATAAGGACCCTACCTGCACTCAGAAAAACACTCTGCGCAGCCTTCCATCGAGGAGCTCACACCGACTGGCTCGTTGGTTTTGCAGGACGTCGATGTGAGGTCCAAGATAAGCAAAGAGCACAATTCCTCCTTTACCCTGCTAGGCGCCCGGAAGAAGTAGAGCCAACTAGTCCTCGCTCAGGCCAGCCCTCCGTCAGTGATCTTGCCACACTTCGAAGCCTGCATAGTAAAAGATACTTAGCGAAGTTGCCAGGGTTTCGCCATGCTCTCCCTTGGCAGCTCCACTACTGCAGGGACTCATGTTTGCTGTGAACTAGTATAGGTGGCCCTGCTTCCAAACCAGGCTTTTCCCCTTTGGAAATCTGGATTCTTGTAGCCTTGGAGCTGTTTGCAAAACACTAGGAAGGCCCAGCTTCTACTCACTGCAGGCACGCCCGGGGAGGAAACGAGAATGTTCCCCCAGGAAAACTGGCTGCTTGCAAGTGTCGAGGGGCGCTTCTCAGGTGCCCAGTGTGTCCCGTTTGTTTTCCTTCGCAGCTCCCATCCTGCAGGTACTTATGCTGGGTGCTAACAAGGGTAGGTGGCTCTGCCGACAAAAGCAGCCTTTTCCCTTTGGAAGCTTGGATTCTAGTGTCTCAGGGTCTGCTTGCCAAACCTTGAAGTTGCCCAGGTTCTAGCCTCCGCAGGTATGCTTGCGTAGCAAACGAGCACTTTCCCCCGAGAAAGCGGGTTCCTGCCACGCTGGAGGAGAGTTAATCCCGCAGACCTCGTTCCTCCTGGGAAAGCGCAAGGCCACCCTGAGCCTCAGGGTAGTGCCTAAGTTTCCACCGGGCAAGCTCTGCGTGCCTCGGTTTCCATGAGGTCTCCACCGTTGTTTTGCTTCAATGGAAGGCGAGGATAGCTTTCAGGACTCCAAGCACTCTGGCCTCCACACCGTTTCCCATGCTACCACACGGATCCCCCCCACATCTCCTCTCTGCCTGCTGAGCAACAAGCATCCTTGTAGGCCCTTTGGAGCACTTCTTGCATGCAGAGCCCAAGGCGGCACACTGCTCTCTCACTTCCTTTGGAAAACTAGGTTGCCGCAGCTTGCCCCAGCTCACGACGACAGTTTGAGCCGGTCTCATGTGCTGGGGAACGTGGACTCAGTGAGGACAAGGGCCCTACCTGCACTCAGAAAAACAGTCTGCTCAGCCTTCCATCCAGGAGCTCACACCGAGTGGCTTGTTGGTTTAGCAGGACGTCGATGTGAGGTCCAAGCTGAGCAAAGAGCACAATTCCTCCTTTACCCTGCTAGGGCTCGGAAAGAGGTTTTGCCAAATACGCCTTACTCAGGCCAGCCCTCCGTCAGTGATCTTGCCACACTTCGATGCCTGCAGAGTAAAAGGTACTTAGCGAAGTTGCCAGCGTTTCGCCATGCTCTCCCTTGGCAGCTCCACTACTGCAGGGAGTCATGTTTGCTGTGAACTAAGATAGGTGGCCCTGCTTCCAAAAGCAGTCTTTTCCCCTTTGGAAATCTGGATTCTTGTAGCCTCGGAGCTGTTTGCGAAAGCCTAGGAAGGCCCAGCTTCTACTCACTGCAGGCATGCCCGGGGAGGAAACGAGAATGTTCCCCCAGAGAAACAGGCTGCTTGCAAGTGTCGAGGGGCGCTTCTCAGGTGCCCAGTGTGTCCCGTTTGTTTTCCTTCGCAGCTCCCATCCTGCAGGTGCTTATGCTGGGTGCTAAGAAGGGTAGGTGGCTCTGCCGACAAAAGCAGCCTTTTCCCTTTGGAAGCTTGGATTCTAGTGTCTCAGGGGCTGCTTGCCAAACCTTGAAGTTGCCCAGGTTCTAGCCTCCGCAGGTACGCTTGCGTAGGAAACGAGCACTTTCCCCCGAGAAAGCGGGTTCCTGCCACGCTGGAGGAGAGTTAATCCCGCAGACCTCTTTCTTCCATGGAAAGCGCAAGGCCACCCTGAGCCTCAGGGTAGTGCCTAAGTTTCCACCGGGGAAGCTCTGCGTGCCTCGGTTTCCATGAGGTCTCCACCGTTGTTGTGCTTCAATGGAACGCGAGGATAGCTTTCAGGACTGCAAGCACTCTGGCCTCCACACCGTTTCCCATGCTACCACACGGATCCCCCCCACATCTCCTCTCTGCCTGCTGAGCAACAAGCAGCCGTGTAAGTCCTTCGGAACACTTCTTGCATGCAGAGCCCAAGGCGGCACACTGCTCTCTCTCTTCCTTTGGAAACCTAGGTTGCCGCAGCTTGCCCCAGCTCACGACGACAGTCTGAGCCGGTCTCATGTGCTGGGGAACGTGGATTTGTGAGGACAAGGGCTTTACATGCACTCAGAAAAACACTCTGCTCAGCATTCCATCCAGGAGCTCACACCGACTGGCTCGTTGGTTGAGCAGGACGTCCATGTGAGGTCCAAACTGAGCAAAGAGCACAATTCCTCCTTTACACTGCTAGCCCCCCGGAAGAGGTAGAGCCAACTAGACTCGCTCAGGCCAGGCCTCTTTCAAGTATCTTGCCACACTTCGAAGCCTGCACAGTAAAAGATACTTAGCGAAGTTGCCAGCGTTTCGCCATGCTCTCCCTTGGCAGCTCCACTACTGCAGGGACTCATGTTTGCAGTGAACTAGAATAGGTGGCCCTGCTTCCAAAAGCAGTCTTTTCCCCTTTGGAAATCTGGATTCTTGTAGCCTTGGAGCTGTTTGCGAAAGCCTAGGAAGGCCCAGCTTCTACTCACTGCAGGCACTCCCGGGGAGGAAACGAGTATGTTCCCCCAGAGAAACAGGCTGCTTGCTAGTGTCAAGGGGCGCTTCTCAGGTGCCCAGTGTGTCCCGTTTGTTTCGCTTCGCAGCTCCCATCCTGCAGGTGCTTATGCTGGGTGCTAACAAGGGTAGGTAGCTCTGCCGACAAAAGCAGCGTTTTCCTTTTGGAAGCTTGGATTCTAGTGTCTCAGGGTCTGCTTGCCAAACCTTGAAGTTGCCCAGGTTATGGCCTCCGCAGGTACGTTGCGTAGAAAACGAGCACTTTCAACCGAGGAACAGGGTTCCTGTCACGCTGGAGGAGAGTTAATCCCGAAGATCTCGTTCTTCCTGGGGAAGCGCAAGGCCACCCTGAGCCTCAGGGTAGTGCCTAAGTTTCCACCGGGTAAGCTCTGCGTGCCTCGGTTTCCATGAGGTCTCCAACGATGTTGTGCTTCAATGGAACGCGAGGATAGATTTCAGGTCTCCAAGCACTCTGGCCTCCGCACCATTTCCCATGCTACCACACGGATCCCCCCCACGTCTCATCTCTGCCTGCTGAGCAACAAGCAGCGTGTAGGCCCTTCAGAACACTTATTGCATGCAGAGCCCAAGGCGGCACACTGCTCTCTCTCTTCCTTTGGAAACCTAGGTTGCCGCAGCTTGCCGCAGCTTGCCCCAGCTCACGACGACAGTCTGAGCCGGTCTCATGTGCTGGGGAACGTGGACTCAGTGAGGACAAGGGCCCTACCTGCACTCAGAAAAACAGTCTGCTCAGCCTTCCATCCAGGAGCTCACACCGACTGGCTCGTTGGTTTAGCAGGACGTCGATGTGAGGTCCAAGCTGAGCAAAGCGCACAATTCCTCCTTTACCCTGCTAGGCCTCGGAAAGAGTTTTTGCCAAATAGGCCTTGCTCAGGCCAGCCCTCCGTCAGTGATCTTGCCACACTTCGACGCCTGCACAGTAAAAGATACTTAGCGAAGTTGCCAGGGTTTCGCCATGGTCTCCCTTGGCAGCTCCACTACTGCAGGGACTCATGTTTGCTGTGAACTAGGATAGGTGGCCCTGCTACCAAAAGCAGTCTTTTCCCCTTTGGAAATCTGGATTCTTGTAGCCTCGGAGCTGTTTGCGAAAGCCTAGGAAGGCCCAGCTTCTACTCACTGCAGGCACGCCCGGGAAGAAAACGAGTATGTTCCCCGAGAGAAACAGGCTGCTTGCAAGTGTTGAGGGGCGCTTCTCAGGTGCCCAGTGTGTCCCGTTCGTTTCCCTTCGCAGCTCCCATCCTGCAGGTGCTTATGCTGGGTGCTAACAAGGGTAGGTGGCTCTGCCGACAAAAGCAGCCTTTTCCCTTTGGAAGCTTGGATTCTAGTGTCTCAGGGTCTGCTTGCCAAACCTTGAAGTTGCCCAGGTTCTAGCCTCCGCAGGTACGCTTGCGTAGCAAACGAGCACGTTCCCCCGAGAAACCGGATTCCTGCCACGCTGGAGGAGAGTTAATCCCGCATATCTCTTTCTTCCATGGAAAGCGCAAGGCCACCCTGAGCCTCAGGGTAGTGCCTAAGTTTCCACCGGGCAAGCTCTGCGTGCCTCGTTTTCCATGAGGTCTCCACCGATGTTGTGCTTCAATGGAACACGAGGATAGATTTCAGGACTCCAAGCACTCTGGCCTCCGCACCTTTTCCCATGCGACCACACGGATCCCCCCCACGTCTCATCTCTGCCTGCTGAGCAACAAGCAGCGTGTAGGCCCTTCAGAACACTTCTTGCATGCAGAGCCCAAGGCGGCACACTGCTCTCTCTCTTCCTTTGGAAACCTAGGTTGCCGCAGCTTGACCCAGCTCACGACGACAGTCTGAGCCGGTCTCATGTGCTGGGGAACGTGGACTCAGTGAGGATAAGGACCCTACCTGCACTCAGAAAAACACTCTGCGCAGCCTTCCATCGAGGAGCTCACACCGACTGGCTCGTTGGTTTTGCAGGACGTCGATGTGAGGTCCAAGATAAGCAAAGAGCACAATTCCTCCTTTACCCTGCTAGGCCCCCGGAAGAAGTAGAGCCAACTAGTCCTCGCTCAGGCCAGCCCTCCGTCAGTGATCTTGCCACACTTCGAAGCCTGCACAGTAAAAGATACTTAGCGAAGTTGCCAGGGTTTCGCCATGCTCTCCCTTGGCAGCTCCACTACTGCAGGGACTCATGTTTGCTGTGAACTAGTATAGGTGGCCCTGCTTCCAAACCAGGCTTTTCCCCTTTGGAAATCTGGATTCTTGTAGCCTTGGAGCTGTTTGCAAAACACTAGGAAGGCCCAGCTTCTACTCACTGCAGGCACGCCCGGGGATGAAACGAGAATGTTCCCCCAGGAAAACTGGCTGCTTCCAAGTGTCGAGGGGCGCTTCTCAGGTGCCCAGTGTGTCCCGTTTGTTTTCCTTCGCAGCTCCCATCCTGCAGGTACTTATGCTGGGTGCTAACAAGGGTAGGTGGCTCTGCCGACAAAAGCAGCCTTTTCCCTTTGGAAGCTTGGATTCTAGTGTCTCAGGGTCTGCTTGCCAAACCTTGAAGTTGCCCAGGTTCTAGCCTCCGCAGGTATGCTTGCGAAGCAAACGAGCACTTTCCCCCGAGAAAGCGGGCTCCTGCCACGCTGGAGGAGAGTTAATCCCGCAGACCTCGTTCCTCCTGGGAAAGTGCAAGGCCACCCTGAGCCTCAGGGTAGTGCCTAAGTTTCCAACGGGGAAGCTCTGCGTGCCTCGGTTACCATGAGGTCTCCACCGTTGTTTTGCTTCAATGGAAGGCGAGGATAGCTTTCAGGACTCCAAGCACACTGGCCTCCACACCGTTTCCCATGCTACCACAGGGATCCCCCCCAAATCTCCTCTCTGCCTGCTGAGCAACAAGCATCCTTGTAGGCCCTTTGGAGCACTTCTTGCATGCAGAGCCCAAGGCGGCACACTGCTCTCTCTCTTCCTTTGGAAACCTAGGTTGCCGCAGCTTGCCCCAGCTCACGACGACAGTTTGAGCCGGTCTCATGTGCTGGGGAACGTGGACTCAGTGAGGACAAGGGCTCTACCTGCACTCAGAAAAACAGTCTGCTCAGCCTTCCATCCAGTAGCTCACACCGACTGGCTCGTTGGTTTAGCAGGACGTCGATGTGAGGTCCAAGCTGAGCAAAGAGCACAATTCCTCCTTTACCCTGCTAGGCCTCGGAAAGAGGTTTTGCCAAATAGGCCTTACTCAGGCCAGCCCTCCGTCAGTGATCTTGCCACACATCGATGCCTGCACAGTAAAAGGTACTTAGCGAAGTTGCCAGCGTTTCGCCATGCTCTCCCTTGGCAGCTCCACTACTGCAGGGACTCATGTTTGCTGTGAACTAAGATAGGTGGCCCTGCTTCCAAAAGCAGTCTTATCCCCTTTGGAAATCTGGATTCTTGTAGCCTCGGAGCTGTTTGCAAAAGCCTAGGAAGGCCCAGCTTCTACTCACTGCAGGCATGCCCGGGGAGGAAACGAGAATGTTCCCCCAGAGAAACAGGCTGCTTGCAAGTGTCGAGGGGCGCTTCTCAGGTGCCCAGTGTGTCCCGTTTGTTTTCCTTCGCAGCTCCCATCCTGCAGGTGCTTATGCTGGGTGCTAAGAAGGGTACGTGGCTCTGCCGACAAAAGCAGCCTTTTCCCTTTAGAAGCTTGGATTCTAGTGTCTCAGCGGCTGCTTGCCTAACCTTGAAGTTGCCCAGGTTCTAGCCTCCGCAGGTACGCTTGCGTAGCAAACGAGCACTTTCCCCCTAGAAACCGGGTTCCTGCCACGCTGGAGGAGAGTTAATCCCGCAGACCTCTTTCTTCCATGGAAAGCGCAAGGCCACCCTGAGCCTCAGGGTAGTGCCTAAGTTTCCACCGGGGAAGCTCTGCGTGCCTCGGTTTCCATGAGGTCTCCACCGTTGTTGTGCTTCAATGGAACGCGAGAATAGCTTTCAGGACTGCAAGCACTCTGGCCTCCACACCGTTTCCCATGCTACCACACGCATCCCCCCCACATCTCCTCTCTGCCTGCTGAGCAACAAGCAGCCGTGTAGGTCCTTCGGAACACTTCTTGCATTCAGAGCCCAAGGCGGCACACTGCTCTCTCTCTTCCTTTGGAAACCTAGGTTGCCGCAGCTTGCCCCAGCTCACGACGACAGTCTGAGCCGGTCTCATGTGCTGGGGAACGTGGATTTGTGAGGACAAGGGCTTTACATGCACTCAGAAAAACACTCTGCTCAGCCTTCCATCCAGGAGCTCACACCGACTGGCTCGTTGGTTGAGCAGGACGTCCATGTGAGGTCCAAGCTGAGCAAAGAGCACAATTCCTCCTTTACACTGCTAGCCCCCCGGAAGAGGTAGAGCCAACTAGACTCGCTCAGGCCAGGCCTCTTTCAAGGATCTTGCCACACTTCGAAGCCTGCACAGTAAAAGATACTTAGCGAAGTTGCCAGGGTTTCGCCATGCTCTCCCTTGGCAGCTCCACTACTGCAGGGACTCATGTTTGCTGAGAACTAGGATAGGTGGCCCTGCTTCCAAAAGCAGTCTTTTCCCCTTTGGAAATCTGGATTCTTGTAGCCTCGGAGCTGTTTGCGAAAGCCTAGGAAGGCCCAGCTTCTACTCACTGCAGGCACGCCCGGGGAGGAAACGAGAATGTTCCCCCAGAGAAACAGGCTGCTTGCAAGTGTCGAGGGGCGCTTCTCAGGTGCCCAGTGTGTCCCGTTCGTTTCCCTTCACAGCTCCCATCCTGCAGGTACTTATGCTGGGTGCTAACAAGGGTAGGTGGCTCTGCCGACAAAAGCAGCCTTTTCCCTTTGGAAGCTTGGATTCTAGTGTCTCAGGGGCTGCTTGCCAAACCTTGAAGTTGCCCAGGTTCTAGCCTCCGCAGGTACGCTTGCGTAGCAAACGAGCACTTTCCCCCGAAAAAGCGGGTTCCTGCCACGCTGGAGGAGAGTTAATCCCGCAGACCTCTTTCTTCCATGGAAAGCGCAAGGCCACCCTAGCCTCAGGGTAGTGCCTAAGTTTCCACCGGGCAAGCTCTGCGTGCCTCGGTTTCCATGAGGTCTCCACCGTTGTTGTGCTTCAATGGAACGCGAGAATAGCTTTCAGGACTCCAAGCACTCTGGCCTCCGCACCGTTTCCCATGCTACCACACGGATCCCCCCCACATCTCCTCTCTGCCTGCTGAGCAACAAGCATCCTTGTAGGCCCTTTGGAGCACTTCTTGCATGGAGAGCCCAAGGCGGCACACTGCTCTCTCTCTTCCTTTGGAAACCTAGGTTGCCGCAGCTTGCCCCAGCTCACGACGACAGTCTGAGCCGGTCTCATGTGCTGGGGAACGTGGACTCAGTGAGGACAAGGGCCCTACCTGCACTCAGAAAAAGAGTCTGCTCAGCCTTCCATCCAGGAGCTCACACCGACTGGCTCGTTGGTTTAGCAGGACGTCGATGTGAGGTCCAAGCTGAGCAAAGAGCACAATTCCTCCTTTACACTGCTAGGCCCCCGGAAGAGGTAGAGCCAACTAGGTTCCCTCAGGCCAGGCCTCCTGCAAGGATCTTGCCACACTTCGAAGCCTGCACAGTAAAAGATACTTAGCGAAGTTGCCAGGGTTTCGCCATGCTCTCCCTTGGCAGCTCCACTACTGCAGGGACTCATGTTTGCTGTGAACTAGGATAGGTGGCCCTGCTTCCAAAAGCAGTCTTTCCCCCTTTGGAAATCTGGATTCTTGTAGCCTTGGAGCTGTTTGCAAAACACTAGGAAGGCCCAGCTTCTACTCACTGCAGGCACGCCCGGGGAGGAAACGAGTATGTTCCCCCAGAGAAACAGGCTGCTTGCAAGTGTCGAGGGGCGCTTCTCAGGTGCCCAGTGTGTCTCGTTTGTTTTCCTTCGCAGCTCCCATCCTGCAGGTGCTTATGCTGGGTGCTAACAAGGGTAGGTGTCTCTGCCGACAAAAGCAGCCTTTTCCCTTTGGAAGCTTGGATTCTAGTGTCTCAGGGGCTGCTTGCCAAACCTTGAAGTTGCCCAGGTTCTAGCCTCCGCAGGTACGCTTGCGTAGCAAACGAGCACTTTCCCCCGAGAAAGCGGGTTCCTTCCACGCTGGAAGAGAGTTAATCCCGCAGACCTCTTTCTTCCATGGAAAGAGCAAGGCCACCCTAGCCTCAGGGTAGTGCCTAAGTTTCCACCGGGCAAGCTCTGCGTGCCTCGGTTTCCATGAGGTCTCCAACGTTGTTGTGCTTCAATGGAACGTGAGAATAGCTTTCAGGACTCCAAGCACTCTGGCCTCCGCACCGTTTCCCATGCTACCACACGGATCCCCCCCACATCTCCTCTCTGCCTGCTGAGCAACAAGCAGCCGTGTAAGTCCTTCGGAACACTTCTTGCATGCAGAGCCCAAGGCGGCACACTGCTCTCTCTCTTCCTTTGGAAACCTAGGTTGCCGCAGCTTGCCCCAGCTCACGACGACAGTCTGAGCCGGTCTCATGTGCTGGGGAACGTGGATTTGTGAGGACAAGGGCTTTACATGCACTCAGAAAAACACTCTGCTCAGCCTTCCATCCAGGAGCTCACACCGACTGGCTCGTTGGTTGAGCAGGACGTCCATGTGAGGTCCAAGCTGAGCAAAGAGCACAATTCCTCCTTTACACTGCTAGCCCCCCGGAAGAGGTAGAGCCAACTAGACTCGCTCAGGCCAGGCCTCTTTCAAGTATCTTGCCACACTTCGAAGCCTGCACAGTAAAAGATACTTAGCGAAGTTGCCAGCGTTTCGCCATGCTCTCCCTTGGCAGCTCCACTACTGCAGGGACTCATGTTTGCAGTGAACTAGGATAGGTGGCCCTGCTTCCAAAAGCAGTCTTTTCCCCTTTGGAAATCTGGATTCTTGTAGCCTCGGAGCTGTTTGCGAAAGCCTAGGAAGGCCCAGCTTCTCCTCACTGCAGACACTCCCGGGGAGGAAACGAGTATGTTCCCCCAGAGAAACAGGCTGCTTGCTAGTGTCAAGGGGCGCTTCTCAGGTGCCCAGTGTGTCCCGTTTGTTTCGCTTCGCAGCTCCCATCCTGCAGGTGCTTATGCTGGGTGCTAACAAGGGTAGGTAGCTCTGCCGACAAAAGCAGCGTTTTCCTTTTGGAAGCTTGGATTCTAGTGTTTCAGGGTCTGCTTGCCAAACCTTGAAGTTGCCCAGGTTATGGCCTCCGCAGGTACGTTGCGTAGAAAACGAGCACTTTCACCCGAGGAACAGGGTTCCTGTCACGCTGGAGGAGAGTTAATCCCGAAGACCTCGTTCTTCCTGGGGAAGCGCAAGGCCACCCTGAGCCTCAGGGTAGTGCCTAAGTTTCCACCGGGTAAGCTCTGCGTGCCTCGGTTTCCATGAGGTCTCCACCGATGTTGTGCTTCAATGGAACGCGAGGATAGATTTCAGGACTCCAAGCACTCTGGCCTCCGCACCATTTCCCATGCTACCACACGGATCCCCCCCACGTCTCATCTCTGCCTGCTGAGCAACAAGCAGCGTGTAGGCCCTTCAGAACACTTCTTGCATGCAGAGCCCAAGGCGGCACACTGCTCTCTCTCTTCCTTTGGAAACTTAGGTTGCCGCAGCTTGCCCCAGCTCACGACGACAGTCTGAGCCGGTCTCATGTGCTGGGGAACGTGGACTCAGTGAGGACAAGGGCCCTACCTGCACTCAGAAAAACAGTCTGCTCAGCCTTCCATCCAGGAGCTCACACCGACTGGCTCGTTGGTTTAGCAGGACGTCGATGTGAGGTCCAAGCTGAGCAAAGAGCACAATTTCTCCTTTACCCTGCTAGGCCTCGGAAAGAGTTTTTGCCAAATAGGCCTTGCTCAGGCCAGCCCTCCGTCAGTGATCTTGCCACACTTCGACGCCCGCACAGTAAAAGATACTTAGCGAAGTTGCCAGGGTTTCGCCATGCTCTCCCTTGGCAGCTCCACTACTGCAGGGACTCATGTTTGCTGTGAAGTAGGATAGGTGGCCCTGCTTCCAAAAGCAGTCTTTTCCCCTTTGGAAATCTGGATTCTTGTAGCCTCGGAGCTGTTTGCGAAAGCCTAGGAAGGCCCAGCTTCTACTCACTGCAGGCACGCCCGGGAAGAAAACGAGTATGTTCCCCCAGAGAAACAGGCTGCTTGCAAGTGTTGAGGGGCGCTTCTCAGGTGCCCAGTGTGTCCCGTTCGTTTCCCTTCGCAACTCCCATCCTGCAGGTACTTATGCTGGGTGGTAACAAGGGTAGGTGGCTCTGCCGACAAAAGCAGCCTTTTCCCTTTGGAAGCTTGGATTCTAGTGTCTCAGGGGCTGCTTGCCAAACCTTGAAGTTGCCCAGGTTCTAGCCTCCGCAGGTACGCTTGCGTAGCAAACGAGCACTTTCCCCCGAGAAACCGGGTTCCTGCCACGCTGGAGGAGAGTTAATCCCGCATACCTCTTTCTTCCATGGAAAGCGCAAGGCCACCCTGAGCCTCAGGGTAGTGCCTAAGTTTCCACCGGGCAAGCTCTGCGTGCCTCGTTTTCCATGAGTTCTCCAGCGATGTTGTGCTTCAATGGAACGCGAGGATAGATTTCAGGACTCCAAGCACTCTGGCCTCCGCACCTTTTCCCATGCGACCACACGGATCCCCCCCACGTCTCATCTCTGCCTGCTGAGCAACAAGCAGCGTGTAGGCCCTTCAGAACACTTCTTGCATGCAGAGCCCAAGGCGGCACACTGCTCTCTCTCTTCCTTTGGAAACCTAGGTTGCCGCAGCTTGCCCCAGCTCACGACGACAGTCTGAGCCGGTCTCATGTGCTGGGGAACGTGGACTCAGTGAGGATAAGGACCCTACCTGCACTCAGAAAAACACTCTGCGCAGCCTTCCATCGAGGAGGTCACACCGACTGGCTCGTTGGTTTATCAGGACCTCCATGTGAGGTCCAAAATGAGCAAAGAGCACAATTCCTCCTTTACACTGCTAGGCCCCCGGAAGAGGTATAGCCAACAAGGCTCGCTCAGGCCTGGTCTCTTTCAAGGATCTTGCCACACTTCGAAGCCTGCACAGTAAAAGATACTTAGCGAAGTTGCCAGGGTTTCGCCATGCTCTCCCTTGGCAGCTCCACTACTGCAGGGACTCATGTTTGCTGAGAACTAGAATAGGTGTCCCTGCTTCCAAAAGCAGTCTTTTCCCCTTTGGAAATCTGGATTCTTGTAGCCTCGGAGCTGTTTGCGAAAGCCTAGGAAGGCCCAGCTTCTACTCACTGCAGGCACGCCCGGGGAGGAAACGAGAATGTTCCCCCAGAGAAACAGGCTGCTTGCAAGTGTCGAGGGGCGCTTCTCAGGTGCCAAGTGTGTCCCGTTCGTTTCCCTTCGCAGCTCCCATCCTGCAGGTACTTATGCTGGGTGCTAACAAGGGTAGGTGGCTCTGCCGACAAAAGCAGCCTTTTCCCTTTGGAAGCTTGGATTCTAGTGTCTCAGGGGCTGCTTGCCAAACCTTGAAGTTGCCCAGGTTCTAGCCTCCGCAGGTACGCTTGCGTAGCAAACGAGCACTTTCCCCCGAGAAACCGGGTTCCTGCCACGCTGGAGGAGAGTTAATCCCGCAGACCTCTTTCTTCCATGGAAAGCGCAAGGCCACCCTAGCCTCAGGGTAGTGCCTAAGTTTCCACCGGGCAAGCTCTGCGTGCCTCGGTTTCCATGAGGTCTCCACCGATGTTGTGCTTCAATGGAAAGCGAGGATAGATTTCAGGACTCCAAGCACTGTGGCCTCCGCACCATTTCCCATGCTACCACACGGATCCCCCCCACGTCTCATCTCTGCCTGCTGAGCAACAAGCAGCGTGTAGGCCCTTCAGAACACTTCTTGCATGCAGAGCCCAAGGCGGCACACTGCTCTCTCTCTTCCTTTGGAAACCTAGGTTGCCGCAGCTTGCCCCAGCTCACGACGACAGTCTGAGCCGGTCTCATGTGCTGGGGAACGTGGACTCAGTGAGGACAAGGGCCCTACCTGCACTCAGACAAACAGTCTGCTCAGCCTTCCATCCAGGAGCTCACTCCGACTGGCTCGTTGGTTTATCAGGACGTCCATGTGAGGTCCAAAATGAGCAAAGAGCACAATTCCTCCTTTACACTGCTAGGCCCCCGGAAGAGGTAGAGCCAACAAGGCTCGCTCAGGCCAGGCCTCTTTCAAGGATCTTGCCACACTTCGAAGCCTGCACAGTAAAAGATACTTAGCGAAGTTGCCAGGGTTTCGCAAACGAGCACTTTCCCCCGAGAAAGCGGGTTCCTGCCACGCTGGAGGAGAGTTAATCCCGCAGACCTCTTTCTTCCATGGAAAGCGCAAGGCCACCCTGAGCCTCAGGGTAGTGCCTAAGTTTCCACCATGCAAGCTCTGCGTGCCTCGGTTTCCATGAGGTCTCCACCGTTGTTGTGCTTCAATGGAACGCGAGAATAGCTTTCAGGACTCCAAGCACTCTGGCCTCCGCACCGTTTCCCATGCTACCACACGGATCCCCCCCACATCTCCTCTCTGCCTGCTGAGCAACAAGCATCCTTGTAGGCCCTTTGGAGCACTTCTTGCATGGAGAGCCCAAGGCGGCACACTGCTCTCTCTCTTCCTTTGGAAACCTAGGTTGCCGCAGCTTGCCGCAGCTCACGACGACAGTCTGAGCCGGTCTCATGTGCTGGGGAACGTGGACTCAGTGAGGACAAGGGCCCTACCTGCACTCAGAAAAACACTCTGCTCAGCCTTCCACCCAGGAGCTCAAACCGACTGGCTCGTTGGTTTAGCAGGACGTCGATGTGAGGTCCAAGCTGAGCAAAGAGCACAATTCCTCCTTTACACTGCTAGGCCCCCGGAAGAGGGAGAGCCAACTAGGCTCACTCAGGCCAGGCCTCCTGCAAGGATCTTGCCACACTTCGAAGCCTGCACAGTAAAAGATACTTAGCGAAGTTGCCAGCGTTTCGCCATGCTCTCCCTTGGCAGCTCCACTACTGTAGGGACTCATGTTTGCAGTGAACTAGGATAGGTGGCCCTGCTTCCAAAACCAGGCTTTTCCCCTTTGGAAATCTGGATTCTTGTAGCCTCGGAGCTGTTTGCGAAAGCCTAGGAAGGCCCAGCTTCTACTCACTGCAGGCACGCCCGGGGAGGAAACGAGTATGTTCCCCCAGAGAAACAGGCTGCTTGCTAGTGTCAAGGGGCGCTTCTCAGGTGCCCAGTGTGTCCCGTTTCTTTCGCTTCGCAGCTCCCATCCTGCAGGTGCTTATGCTGGGTGCTAACAAGGGTAGGTAGCTCTGCCGACAAAAGCAGCCTTTTCCCTTTGGAAGCTTGGATTTTAGTGTCTCAGGGTCTGCTTGCCAAACCTTGAAGTTGCCCAGGTTATGGACTCCGCTGGTACGTTGCGTAGAAAACGAGCACTTTCACCCGAGGAACAGGGTTCCTGTCACGCTGGAGGAGAGTTAATCCCGAAGACCTCGTTCTTCCTGGGGAAGCGCAAGGCCACCCTGAGCCTCAGGGTAGTGCCTAAGTTTCCACCGGGTAAGCTCTGCGTGCCTCGGTTTCCATGAGGTCTCCACCGATGTTGTGCTTCAATGGAAAGCGAGGATAGATTTCAGGACTCCAAGCACTCTGGCCTCCGCACCATTTCCCATGCTACCACACGGATCCCCCCCACGTCTCTTCTCTGCCTGCTGAGCAACAAGCAGCGTGTAGGCCCTTCAGAACACTTCTTGCATGCAGAGCCCAAGGCGGCACACTGCTCTCTCTCTTCCTTTGGAAACCTAGGTTGCCGCAGCTTGCCCCAGCTCACGACGACAGTCTGAGCCGGTCTCATGTGCTGGGGAACGTGGACTCAGTGAGGACAAGGGCCCTACCTGCACTCAGAAAAACAGTCTGCTCAGCCTTCCATCCAGGAGCTCACACCGACTGGCTCGTTGGTTTAGCAGGACGTCGATGTGAGGTCCAAGCTGAGCAAAGAGCACAATTCCTCCTTTACCCTGCTAGGCCTCGGAAAGAGGTTTTGCCAAATAGGCCTTGCTCAGGCCAGCCCTCCGTCAGTGATCTTGCCACACTTCGACGCCTGCACAGTAAAAGATACTTAGCGAAGTTGCCAGGGTTTCGCCATGCTCTCCCTTGGCAGCTCCACTACTGCAGGGACTCATGTTTGCTGTGAACTAGTATAGGTGGCCCTGCTTCCAAACCAGGCTTTTCCCCTTTGGAAATCTGGATTCTTGTAGCCTTGGAGCTGTTTGCAAAACACTAGGAAGGCCCAGCTTCTACTCACTGCAGGCACGCCCGGGGAGGAAACGAGAATGTTCCCCCAGGAAAACTGGCTGCTTGCAAGTGTCGAGGGGCGCTTCTCAGGTGCCCAGTGTGTCCCGTTTGTTTTCCTTCGCAGCTCCCATCCTGCAGGTACTTATGCTGGGTGCTAACAAGGGTAGGTGGCTCTGCCGACAAAAGCAGCCTTTTCCCTTTGGAAGCTTGGATTCTAGTGTCTCAGGGTCTGCTTGCCAAACCTTGAAGTTGCCCAGGTTCTAGCCTCCGCAGGTATGCTTGCGTAGCAAACGAGCACTTTCCCCCGAGAAAGCGGGTTCCTGCCACGCTGGAGGAGAGTTAATCCCGCAGACCTCGTTCCTCCTGGGAAAGTGCAAGGCCACCCTGAGCCTCAGGGTAGTGCCTAAGTTTCCAACGGGGAAGCTCTGCGTGCCTCGGTTACCATGAGGTCTCCACCGTTGTTTTGCTTCAATGGAAGGCGAGGATAGCTTTCAGGACTCCAAGCACTCTGGCCTCCACACCGTTTCCCATGCTACCAAACGGATCCCCCCCACATCTCCTCTCTGCCTGCTGAGCAACAAGCATCCTTGTAGGCCCTTTGGAGCACTTCTTCCATGCAGAGCCCAAGGCGGCACACTGCTCTCTCACATCCTTTGGAAAACTAGGTTGCCGCAGCTTGCCCCAGCTCACGACGACAGTTTGAGCCGGTCTCATGTGCTGGGGAACGTGGACTCAGTGAGGACAAGGGCCCTACCTGCACTCAGAAAAACAGTCTGCTCAGCCTTCCATCCAGGAGCTCACACCGAGTGGCTCGTTGGTTTAGCAGGACGTCGATGTGAGATCGAAGCTGAGCAAAGAGCACAATTCCTCCTTTACCCTGCTAGGCCTCGGAAAGAGGTTTTGCCAAATACGCCTTACTCAGGCCAGCCCTCCGTCAGTGATCTTGCCACACTTCGATGCCTGCAGAGTAAAAGGTACTTAGCGAAGTTGCCAGCGTTTCGCCATGCTCTCCCTTGGCAGCTCCACTACTGCAGGGAGTCATGATTGCTGTGAACTAAGATAGGTGGCCCTGCTTCCAAAAGCAGTCTTTTCCCCTTTGGAAATCTGGATTCTTGTAGCCTCGGAGCTGTTTTCGAAAGCCTAGGAAGGCCCAGCTTCTACTCACTGCAGGCATGCCCGGGGAGGAAACGAGAATGTTCCCCCAGAGAAACAGGCTGCTTGCAAGTGTCGAGGGGCGCTTCTCAAATGCCCAGTGTGTCCCGTTTGTTTTCCTTCGCAGCTCCCATCCTGCAGGTGCTTATGCTGGGTGCTAAGAAGGGTACGTGGCTCTGCCGACAAAAGCAGCCTTTTCCCTTTGGAAGCTTGGATTCTAGTGTCTCAGGGGCTGCTTGCCAAACCTTGAAGTTGCCCAGGTTCTAGCCTCCGCAGGTACGCTTGCGTAGCAAACGAGCACTTTCCCCCGAGAAACCGGGTTCCTGCCACGCTGGAGGAGAGTTAATCCCGCAGACCTCTTTCTTCCATGGAAAGCGCAAGGCCACCCTGAGCCTCAGGGTAGTGCCTAAGTTTCCACCGGGCAAGCTCTGCGTGCCTCGGTTTCCATGAGGTCTCCACCGTTGTTGTGCTTCAATGGAACGCGAGGATAGCTTTCAGGACTGCAAGCACTCTGGCCTCAACACCGTTTCCCATGCTACCACACGGATCCCCCCCACATCTCCTCTCTGCCTGCTGAGCAACAAGCAGCCGTGTAGGTCCTTCGGAACACTTCTTGCATGCAGAGCTCAAGGCGGCACACTGCTCTCTCTCTTCCTTTGGAAACCTAGGTTGCCGCACCTTGCCCCAGCTCACGACGACAGTCTGAGCCGGTCTCATGTGCTGGGGAACGTGGATTTGTGAGGACAAGGGCTTTACATGCACTCAGAAAAACACTCTGCTCAGCCTTCCATCCAGGAGCTCACACCGACTGGCTCGTTGGTTTATCAGGACGTCCATGTGAGGTCCAAAATGAGCAAAGAGCTCAATTCCTCCTTTACACTGCTAGGCCCCCGGAAGAGGTAGAGCCAACAAGGCTCGCTCAGGCCAGGCCTCTTTCAAGGATCTTGCCACACTTCGAAGCCTGCACAGTAAAAGATACTTAGCGAAGTTGCCAGGGTTTCGCCATGCTCTCCCTTGGCAGCTCCACTACTGCAGGGACTCATGTTTGCTGAGAACTAGGATAGGTGGCCCTGCTTCCAAAAGCAGTCTTTTCCCCTTTGGAAATCTGGATTCTTGTAGCCTCGGAGCTGTTTGCGAAAGCCTAGGAAGGCCCAGCTTCTACTCACTGCAGGCACGCCCGGGGAGGAAACGAGAATGTTCCCCCAGAGAAACAGGCTGCTTGCAAGTGTCGAGGGGCGCTTCTCAGGTGCCCAGGGTGTCCCGTTCGTTTCCCTTCGCAGCTCCCATCCTGCAGGTTCTTATGCTGGGTGCTAACAAGGGTAGGTGGCTCTGCCGACAAAAGCAGCCTTTTCCCTTTGCAAGCTTGGATTCTAGTGTCTCAGGGGCTGCTTGCCAAACCTTGAAGTTGCCCAGGTTCCAGCCTCCGCAGGTACGCTTGCGTAGCAAACGAGCACTTTCCCCCGAGAAACCGGGTTCCTGCCACGCTGGAGGAGAGTTAATCCCGCAGACCTCGTTCCTCCTGGGAAAGCGCAAGGCCACCCTGAGCCTCAGGGTAGTGCCTAAGTTTCCAACGGGCAAGCTCTGCGTGCCTCGGTTTCCATGAGGTCTCCACCGTTGTTGTGCTTCAATGGAACGCGAGGATAGCTTTCAGGACTCCAAGCACTCTGGCCTCCGCACCGTTTCCCATGCTACAACACGGATCCCCCCCACATCTCCTCGCTGCCTGCTGAGCAACAATCAGCCGTGTAGGTCCTTCGGAACACTTCTTGCATGCAGAGCCCAAGGCGGCACACTGCTCTCTCACTTCCTTTGGAAACCTAGGTAGCCGCAGCTTGCCCCAGCTCACGACGACAGTCTGAGCCGGTCTCATGTGCTGGGGAACGTGGATTCAGTGAGGACAAGGGCTTTACATGCACTCAGAAAAACACTCTGCTCAGCCTTCCATCCAGGAGCTCACACCGACTGGCTCGTTGGTTTAGCAGGACGTCGATGTGAGGTCCAAGCTGAGCAAAGAGCACAATTCCTCCTTTACACTGCTAGGCCCCCGGAAGAGGTAGAGCCAACTAGGCTCGCTCAGGCCAGCCCTCCTTCAAGGATCTTGCCACACTTCGAAGCCGGCACAGTAAAAGATACATAGCGAAGTTGCCAGGGTTTCGCCATGCTCTCCCTCGGCAGCTCCACTACTGCAGGGACTCATGTTTGCTGTGAACTAGGATAGGTGGCCCTGCTTCCAAAAGCAGACTTTTCCCCTTTGGAAATCTGGATTCTTGTAGCCTCGGAGCTGTTTGCGAAAGCCTAGGAAGGCCCAGCTTCTACTCACTGAAGGCTCGCGCGGGGAGGAAACGAGAATGTTCCCCCAGAGAAACAGGCTGCTTGCAAGTGTCGAGGGGCGCTTCTCAGGTGCCCAGTGTGTCTCGTTTGTTTCCCTTCGCAGCTCCCGTCCTGCAGGTACTTATGCTGGTTGCTAAGAATGGTAGGTGGCTCTGCCGACAAAAGCAGCCTTTTCCCTTTGGAAGCTTGGATTCTAGTGTCTCAGGGTCTGCTTGCCAAACCTTGTAGTTGCCCAGGTTCTAGCCTCCGCAGGTACGCTTGCGTAGCAAACGAGCACTTTCCCCCGAGAAAGCGGGTTCCTGCCACGCTGGAGGAGAGTTAATCCCGCAGACCTCTTTCTTCCATGGAAAGCGCAAGGCCACCCTAGCCTCAGGGTAGTGCCTAAGTTTCCACCGGGCAAGCTCTGCGTGCCTCGTTTTCCATGAGTTCTCCACCGATGTTGTGCTTCAATGGAACGCGAGGATAGATTTCAGGATTCCAAGCACTCTGGCCTCCGCACCTTTTCCCATGCGACCACACGGATCCCCCCCACGTCTCATCTCTGCCTGCTGAGCAACAAGCAGCGTGTAGGCCCTTCAGAACACTTCTTGCATGCAGAGCCCAAGGCGGCACACTGCTCTCTCTCTTCCTTTGGAAACCTAGGTTGCCGCAGCTTGCCCCAGCTCACGACGACAGTCTGAGCCGGTCTCATGTGCTGGGGAACGTGGACTCAGTGAGGATAAGGACCCTACCTGCACTCAGAAAAACACTCTGCTCAGCCTTCCATCGAGGAGCTCACACCGACTGGCTCGTTGGTTTATCAGGACGTCCATGTGAGGTCCAAAATGAGCAAAAAGCACAATTCCTCCTTTACACTGCTAGGCCCCCGGAAGAGGTAGAGCCAACAAGGCTCGCTCAGGCCAGGTCTCTTTCAAGGATCTTGCCACACTTCGAAGCCTGCACAGTAAAAGATACTTAGCGAAGTTGCCAGGGTTTCGCCATGCTCTCCCTTGGCAGCTCCACTACTGCAGGGACTCATGTTTGCTGTGAACTAGTATAGGTGGCCCTGCTTCCAAACCAGGCTTTTCCCCTTTGGAAATCTGGATTCTTGTAGCCTTGGAGCTGTTTGCAAAACACTAGGAAGGCCCAGCTTCTACTCACTGCAGGCACGCCCGGGGAGGAAACGAGAATGTTCCCCCAGGAAAACTGGCTGCTTGCAAGTGTCGAGGGGCGCTTCTCAGGTGCCCAGTGTGTCCCGTTTGTTTTCCTTCGCAGCTCCCATCCTGCAGGTACTTATGCTGGGTGCTAACAAGGGTAGGTGTCTCTGCCGACAAAAGCAGCCTTTTCCCTTTGGAAGCTTGGATTCTAGTGTCTCAGGGTCTGCTTGCGAAACCTTGAAGTTGCCCAGGTTCTAGCCTCCGCAGTTACGCTTGCGTAGCAAACGAGCACTTTCCCCCGAGAAAGCGGGTTCCTGCCACGCTGGAGGAGAGTTAATCCCGCAGACCTCGTTCCTCCTGGGAAAGTGCAAGGCCACCCTGAGCCTCAGGGTAGTGCCTAAGTTTCCAACGGGGAAGCTCTGCGTGCCTCGGTTACCATGAGGTCTCCACCGTTGTTTTGCTTCAATGGAAGGCGAGGATAGCTTTCAGGACTCCAAGCACTCTGGCCTCCACACCGTTTCCCATGCTACCACACGGATCCCCCCCACATCTCCTCTCTGCCTGCTGAGCAACAAGCATCCTTGTAGGCCCTTTGGAGCACTTCTTGCATGCAGAGCCCAAGGCGGCACACTGCTCTCTCACTTCCTTTGGAAAACTAGGTTGCCGCAGCTTGCCCCAGCTCACGACGACAGTTTGAGCCGGTCTCATGTGCTGGGGAACGTGGACTCAGTGAGGACAAGGGCCCTACCTGCACTCAGAAAAACAGTCTGCTCAGCCTTCCATCCAGGAGCTCACACCGAGTGGCTCGTTGGTTTAGCAGGACGTCGATGTGAGGTCCAAGCTGAGCAAAGAGCACAATTCCTCCTTTACCCTGCTAGGGCTCGGAAAGAGGTTTTGCCAAATACGCCTTACTCAGGCCAGCCCTCCGTCAGTGATCTTGCCACACTTCGATGCCTGCAGAGTAAAAGGTACTTAGCGAAGTTGCCAGCGTTTCGCCATGCTCTCCCTTGGCAGCTCCACTACTGCAGGGACTCATGTTTGCTGAGAACTAGGATAGGTGGCCCTGCTTCCAAAAGCAGTCTTTTCCCCTTTGGAAATCTGGATTCTTGTAGCCTCGGAGCTGTTTGCGAAAGCCTAGTAAGGCCCAGCTTCTACTCACTGCAGGCACGCCCGGGGAGGAAACGAGAATGTTCCCCCAGAGAAACAGGCTGCTTGCAAGTGTCGAGGGGCGCTTCTCAGGTGCCCAGTGTGTCCCGTTCGTATCCCTTCGCAGCTCCCATCCTGCAGGTACTTATGCTGGGTGCTAACAAGGGTAGGTGGCTCTGCCGACAAAAGCAGCCTTTTCCCTTTGGAAGCTTGGATTCTAGTGTCTCAGGGTCTGCTTGCCAAACCTTGAAGTTGCCCAGGTTCTAGCCTCCGCAGGTACGCTTGCGTAGCAAACGAGCACTTTCCCCCGAGAAAGCGGGTTCCTGCCACGCTGGAGGAGAGTTAATCCCGCAGACCTCTTTCTTCCATGGAAAGCGCAAGGCCACCCTAGCCTCAGGGTAGTGCCTAAGTTTCCACCGGGCAAGCTCTGCGTGCCTCGTTTTCCATGAGTTCTCCAGCGATGTTGTGCTTCAATGAAACGCGAGGATAGATTTCAGGACTCCAAGCACTCTGGCCTCCGCACCATTTCCCATGCTACCACACGGATCCCCCCCACATCTCATCTCTGCCTGGTGAGCAACAAGCAGCGTGTAGGCCCTTCAGAACACTTCTTGCATGCAGAGCCCAAGGCGGCACACTGCTCTCTCTCTTCCTTTGGAAACCTAGGTTGCCGCAGCTTGCCCCAGCTCACGACGACAGTCTGAGCCGGTCTCATGTGCTGGGGAACGTGGACTCAGTGAGGATAAGGACCCTACCTGCACTCAGAAAAACACTCTGCGCAGCCTTCCATCGAGGAGCTCACACCGACTGGCTCGTTGGTTTATCAGGACGTCCATGTGAGGTCCAAAATGAGCAAAGAGCACAATTCCTCCTTTACACTGCTAGGCCCCCGGAAGAGGTAGAGCCAACAAGGCTCGCTCAGGCCAGGTCTCTTTCAAGGATCTTGCCACACTTCGAAGCCTGCACAGTAAAAGATACTTAGCGAAGTTGCCAGGGTTTCGCCATGCTCTCCCTTGGCAGCTCCACTACTGCAGGGACTCATGTTTGCTGAGAACTAGGATAGGTGGCCCTGCTTCCAAAAGCAGTCTTTTCCCCTTTGGAAATCTGGATTCTTGTAGCCTCGGAGCTGTTTGCGAAAGCCTAGGAAGGCCCAGCTTCTACTCACTGCAGGCACGCCCGGGGAGGAAACGAGAATGTTCCCCCAGAGAAACAGGCTGCTTGCAAGTGTCGAGGGGCGCTTCTCAGGTGCCCAGTGTGTCCCGTTCGTTTCCCTTCGCAGCTCCCATCCTGCAGGTACTTATGCTGGGTGCTAACAAGGGTAGGTGGCTCTGCCGACAAAAGCAGCCTTTTCCCTTTGGAAGCTTGGATTCTAGTGTCTCAGGGGCTGCTTGCCAAACCTTGAAGTTGCCCAGGTTCTAGCCTCCGCAGGTACGCTTGCGTAGCAAACGAGCACTTTCCCCCGAGAAAGCGGGTTCCTGCCACGCTGGAGGAGAGTTAATCCCGCAGACCTCTTTCTTCCATGGAAAGCGCAAGGCCACCCTGAGCCTCAGGGTAGTGCCTAAGTTTCCACCGGGCAAGCTCTGCGTGCCTCGGTTTCCATGAGGTCTCCACCGTTGTTGTGCTTCAATGGAACGCGAGGATAGCTTTCAGGACTCCAAGCACTCTGGCCTCCGCACCGTTTCCCATGCTACAACACGGATCCCCCCCACATCTCCTCGCTGCCTGCTGAGCAACAATCAGCCGTGTAGGTCCTTCGGAACACTTCTTGCATGCAGAGCCCAAGGCGGCACACTGCTCTCTCACTTCATTTGGAAACCTAGGTAGCCGCAGCTTGCCCCAGCTCACGACGACAGTCTGAGCCGGTCTCATGTGCTGGGGAACGTGGATTCAGTGAGGACAAGGGCTTTACATGCACTCAGAAAAACACTCTGCTCAGCCTTCCATCCAGGAGCTCACACCGACTGGCTCGTTTGTTTAGCAGGACGTCGATGTGAGGTCCAAGCTGAGCAAAGAGCACAATTCCTCCTTTACACTGCTAGGCCCCCGGAAGAGGTAGAGCCAACTAGGCTCGCTCAGGCCAGCCCTCCTTCAAGGATCTTGCCACACTTCGAAGCCGGCACAGTAAAAGATACATAGCGAAGTTGCCAGGGTTTCGCCATGCTCTCCCTCGGCAGCTCCACTACTGCAGGGAATCATGTTTGCTGTGAACTAGGATAGGTGGCCCTGCTTCCAAAAGCAGACTTTTCCCCTTTGGAAATCTGGATTCTTGTAGCCTCGGAGCTGTTTGCGAAAGCCTAGGAAGGCCCAGCTTCTACTCACTGAAGGCTCGCGCGGGGAGGAAACGAGAATGTTCCCCCAGAGAAACAGGCTGCTTGCAAGTGTCGAGGGGCGCTTCTCAGGTGCCCAGTGTGTCTCGTTTGTTTCCCTTCGCAGCTCCCGTCCTGCAGGTACTTATGCTGGTTGCTAACAAGGGTAGGTGGCTCTGCCGACAAAAGCAGCCTTTTCCCTTTGGAAGCTTGGATTCTAGTGTCTCAGGGGCTGCTTGCCAAACCTTGAAGTTGCCCAGGTTCTAGCCTCTGCAGGTACGCTTGCGTAGCAAACGAGCATTTTCCCCCGAGAAAGCGGGTTCCTGCCACGCTGGAGGAGAGTTAATCCCGCAGACCTCTTTCTTCCATGGAAAGCGCAAGGCCACCCTAGCCTCAGGGTAGTGCCTAAGTTTCCACCATGCAAGCTCTGCTTGCTTCGGTTTCCATGAGGTCTCCACCGTTGTTGTGCTTCAATGGAACGCGAGAATAGCTTTCAGGACTCCAAGCACTCTGGCCTCCGCACCGTTTCCCATGCTACCACACGGATCCCCCCCACATCTCCTCTCTGCCTGCTGAGCAACAAGCATCCTTGTAGGCCCTTTGGAGCACTTCTTGCATGGAGAGCCCAAGGCGGCACACTGCTCTCTCTCTTCCTTTGGAAACCTAGGTTGCCGCAGCTTGCCCCAGCTCACGACGACAGTCTGAGCCGGTCTCATGTGCTGGGGAACGTGGACTCAGTGAGGACAAGGGCCCTACCTGCACTCAGAAAAACACTCTGCTCAGCCTTCCATCCAGGAGCTCACACCGAGTGGCTCGTTGGTTTAGCAGGACGTCGATGTGAGGTCCAAGCTGAGCAAAGAGCACAATTCCTCGTTTACACTGCTAGGCCCCCGGAAGAGGGAGAGCCAACTAGGCTCGCTCAGGCCAGGCCTCCTGCAAGGATCTTGCCACACTTCGAAGCCTGCACAGTAAAAGATACTTAGCGAAGTTGCCAGGGTTTCGCCATGCTCTCCCTTGGCAGCTCCACTACTGCAGGGACTCATGTTTGCTGTGAACTAGGATAGGTGGCCCTGCTTCCAAAAGCAGTCTTTTCCCCTTTGGAAATCTGGATTCTTGTAGCCTTGGAGCTGTTTGCAAAACACTAGGAAGGCCCAGCTTCTACTCACTGCAGGCACGCCCGGGGAGGAAACGAGAATGTTCCCCCAGGAAAACAGGCTGCTTGCAAGTGTCGAGGGGCGCTTCTCAGGTGCCCAGTGTGTCTCCTTCGTTTTCCTTCGCAGCTCCCATCCTGCAGGTGCTTATACTGGTTGCTAACAAGGGTAGGTGGCTCTGCCGACAAAAGCAGCCTTTTCCCTTTGGAAGCTTGGATTCTAGTGTCTCAGGGGCTGCTTGCCAAACCTTGAAGTTGCCCAGGTTCTAGCCTCCGCAGGTACGCTTGCGTAGCAAACGAGCACTTTCCCCCGAGAAAGCGGGTTCCTGCCACGCTGGAGGAGAGTTAATCCCGCAGACCTCTTTCTTCCATGGAAAGCGCAAGGCCACCCTAGCCTCAGGGTAGTGCCTAAGTTTCCACCGGGCAAGCTCTGCGTGCCTCGGTTTCCATGAGGTCTCCACTGTTGTTGTGCTTCAATGGAACGCGAGAATAGCTTTCAGGACTCCAAGCACTCTGGCCTCCGCACCGTTTCCCATGCTACCACACGGATCCCCCCCACGTCTCATCTCTGCCTGCTGAGCAACAAGCAGCGTGTAGGCCCTTCAGAACACTTCTTGCATGCAGAGCCCAAGGCGGCACACTGCTCTCTCTCTTCCTTTGGAAACCTAGGTTGCCGCAGCTTGCCCCAGCTCACGACGACAGTCTGAGCCGGTCTCATGTGCTGGGGAACGTGGACTCAGTGAGGACAAGGGCCCTACCTGCACTCAGAAAAACAGTCTGCTCAGCCTTCCATCCAGGAGCTCACACCGACTGGCTCGTTGGTTGAGCAGGACGTCGATGTGAGGTCCAAGCTGAGCAAAGAGCACAATTCCTCCTTTACCCTGCTAGGCCTCGGAAAGAGTTTTTGCCAAATAGGCCTTGCTCAGGCCAGCCCTCCGTCAGTGATCTTGCCACACTTCGACGCCTGCACAGTAAAAGATACATAGCGAAGTTGCCAGGGTTTCGCCATGCTCTCCCTTGGCAGCTCCACTACTGCAGGGACTCATGTTTGCTGTGAACTAGGATAGGTGGCCCTGCTTCCAAAAGCAGTCTTTTCCCCTTTGGAAATCTGGATTCTTGTAGCCTCGGAGCTGTTTGCGAAAGCCTAGGAAGGCCCAGCTTCTACTCACTGCAGGCACGCCCGGGAAGAAAACGAGTATGTTCCCCGAGAGAAACAGGCTGCTTGCAAGTGTTGAGGGGCGCTTCTCAGGTGCCCAGTGTGTCCCGTTCGTTTCCATTCGCAGCTCCCATCCTGCAGGTGCTTATGCTGGGTGCTAACAAGGGTAGGTGGCTCTGCCGACAAAAGCAGCCTTTTCCCTTTGGAAGCTTGGATTCTAGTGTCTCAGGGTCTGCTTGCCAAACCTTGAAGTTGCCCAGGTTCTAGCCTCCGCAGGTACGCTTGCGTAGCAAACGAGCACTTTCCCCCGAGAAACCGGGTTCCTGCCACGCTGGAGGAGAGTTAATCCCGCATAACTCTTTCTTCCATGGAAAGCGCAAGGCCACCCTGAGCCTCAGGGTAGTGCCTAAGTTTCCACCGGGCAAGCTCTGCGTGCCTCGTTTTCCATGAGGTCTCCACCGATGTTGTGCTTCAATGGAACGCGAGGATAGATTTCAGGACTCCAAGCACTCTGGCCTCCGCACCTTTTCCCATGCGACCGCACGGATCCCCCCCACGTCTCATCTCTGCCTGCTGAGCAACAAGCAGCGTGTAGGCCCTTCAGAACACTTCTTGCATGCAGAGCCCAAGGCGGCACACTGCTCTCTCTCTTCCTTTGGAAACCTAGGTTGCCGCAGCTTGACCCAGCTCACGACGACAGTCTGAGCCGGTCTCATGTGCTGGGGAACGTGGACTCAGTGAGGATAAGGACCCTACCTGCACTCAGAAAAACACTCTGCGCAGCCTTCCATCGAGGAGCTCACACCGACTGGCTCGTTGGTTTTGCAGGACGTCGATGTGAGGTCCAAGATAAGCAAAGAGCACAATTCCTCCTTTACCCTGCTAGGCGCCCGGAAGAAGTAGAGCCAACTAGTCCTCGCTCAGGCCAGCCCTCCGTCAGTGATCTTGCCACACTTCGAAGCCTGCACAGTAAAAGATACTTAGCGAAGTTGTCAGGGTTTCGCCATGCTCTCCCTTGGCAGCTCCACTACTGCAGGGACTCATGTTTGCTGTGAACTAGTATAGGTGGCCCTGCTTCCAAACCAGGCTTTTCCCCTTTGGAAATCTGGATTCTTGTAGCCTTGGAGCTGTTTGCAAAACACTAGGAAGGCCCAGCTTCTACTCACTGCAGGCACGCCCGGGGAGGAAACGAGAATGTTCCCCCAGGAAAACTGGCTGCTTGCAAGTGTCGAGGGGCGCTTCTCAGGTGCCCAGTGTGTCCCGTTTGTTTTCCTTCGCAGCTCCCATCCTGCAGGTATTATGCTGGGTGCTAACAAGGGTAGGTGGCTCTGCCGACAAAAGCAGCCTTTTCCCTTTGGAAGCTTGGATTCTAGTGTCTCAGGGGCTGCTTGCCAAACCTTGAAGTTGCCCAGGTTCTAGCCTCCGCAGGTATGCTTGCGTAGCAAACGAGCACTTTCCCCCGAGAAAGCGGGTTCCTGCCACGCTGGAGGAGAGTTAATCCCGAAGACCTCGTTCCTCCTGGGAAAGTGCAAGGCCACCCTGAGCCTCAGGGTAGTGCCTAAGTTTCCAACGGGGAAGCTCTGCGTGCCTCGGTTACCATCAGGTCTCCACAGTTGTTTTGCTTCAATGGAAGGCGAGGATAGCTTTCAGGACTCCAAGCACTCTGGCCTCCACACCGTTTCCCATGCTACCACACGGATCCCCCCCCACATCTGCTCTCTGCCTGCTGAGCAACAAGCATCCTTGTAGGCCCTTTGGAGCACTTCTTGCATGCAGAGCCCAAGGCGGCACACTGCTCTCTCACTTCCTTTGGAAACCTAGGTAGCCGCAGCTTGCCCCAGCTCACGACGACAGTCTGAGCCGGTCTCATGTGCTGGGGAACGTGGATTTGTGAGGACAAGGGCTTTACATGCACTCAGAAAAACACTCTGCTCAGCCTTCCATCCAGGAGCTCACACCGACTGGCTCGTTTGTTGAGCAGGACGTCCATGTGAGGTCCAAAATGAGCAAAGAGCACAATTCCTCCTTTACACTGCTAGGCCCCCGGAAGAGGTAGAGCCAACAAGGCTCGCTCAGGCCAGGCCTCTTTCAAGGATCTTGCCACACTTCGAAGCCTGCACAGTAAAAGATACTTAGCGAAGTTGCCAGCGTTTCGCCATGCTCTCCCTTGGCAGCTCCACTACTGCAGGGACTCATGTTTGCTGAGAACTAGGATAGGTGGCCCTGCTTCCAAAAGCAGTCTTTTCCCCTTTGGAAATCTGGATTCTTGTAGCCTCGGAGCTGTTTGCGAAAGCCTAGTAAGGCCCAGCTTCTACTCACTGCAGGCACGCCCGGGGAGGAAACGAGAATGTTCCCCCAGAGAAACAGGCTGCTTGCAAGTGTCGAGGGGCGCTTCTCAGGTGCCCAGTGTGTCCCGTTCGTTTCCCTTCGCAGCTCCCATCCTGCAGGTACTTATGCTGGGTGCTAACAAGGGTAGGTGGCTCTGCCGACAAAAGCAGCCTTTTCCCTTTGGAAGCTTGGATTCTAGTGTCTCAGGGTCTGCTTGCCAAACCTTGAAGTTGCCCAGGTTCTAGCCTCCGCAGGTACGCTTGCGTAGCAAACGAGCACTTTCCCCCGAGAAAGCGGGTTCCTGCCACGCTGGAGGAGAGTTAATCCCGCAGACCTCTTTCTTCCATGGAAAGCGCAAGGCCACCCTGAGCCTCAGGGTAGTGCCTAAGTTTCCACCATGCAAGCTCTGCGTGCCTCGGTTTCCATGAGGTCTCCACGGTTGTTGTGCTTCAATGGAACGCGAGGATAGCTTTCAGGACTGCAAGCACTCTGGCCTCCACACCGTTTCCCATGCTACCACACGGATCCCCCCCACATCTCCTCTCTGCCTGCTGAGCAACAAGCAGCCGTGTAGGTCCTTCGGAACACTTCTTGCATGCAGAGCTCAAGGCGGCACACTGCTCTCTCTCTTCCTTTGGAAACCTAGGTTGCCGCACCTTGCCCCAGCTCACGACGACAGTCTGAGCCGGTCTCATGTGCTGGGGAACGTGGATTTGTGAGGACAAGGGCTTTACATGCACTCAGAAAAACACTCTGCTCAGCCTTCGATCCAGGAGCTCACACCGACTGGCTCGTTGGTTTATCAGGACGTCCATGTGAGGTCCAAAATGAGCAAAGAGCTCAATTCCTCCTTTACACTGCTAGGCCCCCGGAAGAGGTAGAGCCAACAAGGCTCGCTCAGGCCAGGCCTCTTTCAAGGATCTTGCCACACTTCGAAGCCTGCACAGTAAAAGATACTTAGCGAAGTTGCCAGGGTTTCGCCATGCTCTCCCTTGGCAGCTCCACTACTGCAGGGACTCATGTTTGCTGAGAACTAGGATAGGTGGCCCTGCTTCCAAAAGCAGTCTTTTCCCCTTTGGAAATCTGGATTCTTGTAGCCTCGGAGCTGTTTCCGAAAGCCTAGGAAGGCCCAGCTTCTACTCACTGCAGGCACGCCCGGGGAGGAAACGAGAATGTTCCCCCAGAGAAACAGGCTGCTTGCAAGTGTCGAGGGGCGCTTCTCAGGTGCCCAGTGTGTCCCGTTCGTTTCCCTTCGCAGCTCCCATCCTGCAGGTACTTATGCTGGGTGCTAACAAGGGTAGGTGGCTCTGCCGACAAAAGCAGCCTTTTCCCTTTGGAAGCTTGGATTCTAGTGTCTCAGGGGCTGCTTGCCAAACCTTGAAGTTGCCCAGGTTCCAGCCTCCGCAGGTACGCTTGCGTAGCAAACGAGCACTTTCCCCCGAGAAACCGGGTTCCTGCCACGCTGGAGGAGAGTTAATCCCGCAGACCTCGTTCCTCCTGGGAAAGCGCAAGGCCACCCTGAGCCTCAGGGTAGTGCCTAAGTTTCCACCGGGCAAGCTCTGCGTGCCTCGGTTTCCATGAGGTCTCCACCGTTGTTGTGCTTCAATGGAACGCGAGGATAGCTTTCAGGACTCCAAGCACTCTGGCCTCCGCACCGTTTCCCATGCTACAACACGGATCCCCCCCACATCTCCTCGCTGCCTGCTGAGCAACAATCAGCCGTGTAGGTCCTTCGGAACACTTCTTGCATGCAGAGCCCAAGGCGGCACACTGCTCTCTCACTTCCTTTGGAAACCTAGGTAGCCGCAGCTTGCCCCAGCTCACGACGACAGTCTGAGCCGGTCTCATGTGCTGGGGAACGTGGATTCAGTGAGGACAAGGGCTTTACATGCACTCAGAAAAACACTCTGCTCAGCCTTCCATCCAGGAGCTCACACCGACTGGCTCGTTGGTTTAGCAGGACGTCGATGTGAGGTCCAAGCTGAGCAAAGAGCACAATTCCTCCTTTACACTGCTAGGCCCCCGGAAGAGGTAGAGCCAACTAGGCTCGCTCAGGCCAGCCCTCCTTCAAGGATCTTGCCACACTTCGAAGCCGGCACAGTAAAAGATACATAGCGAAGTTGCCAGGGTTTCGCCATGCTCTCCCTCGGCAGCTCCACTACTGCAGGGACTCATGTTTGCTGTGAACTAGGATAGGTGGCCCTGCTTCCAAAAGCAGACTTTTCCCCTTTGGAAATCTGGATTCTTGTAGCCTCGGAGCTGTTTGCGAAAGCCTAGGAAGGCCCAGCTTCTACTCACTGAAGGCTCGCGCGGGGAGGAAACGAGAATGTTCCCCCAGAGAAACAGGCTGCTTGCAAGTGTCGAGGGGCGCTTCTCAGGTGCCCAGTGTGTCTCGTTTGTTTCCCTTCGCAGCTCCCGTCCTGCAGGTACTTATGCTGGTTGCTAACAAGGGTAGGTGGCTCTGCCGACAAAAGCAGCCTTTTCCCTTTGGAAGCTTGGATTCTAGTGTCTCAGGGGCTGCTTGCCAAACCTTGAAGTTGCCCAGGTTCTAGCCTCTGCAGGTACGCTTGCGTAGCAAACGAGCACTTTCCCCCGAGAAAGCGGGTTCCTGCCACGCTGGAGGAGAGTTAATCCCGCAGACCTCTTTCTTCCATGGAAAGCGCAAGGCCACCCTAGCCTCAGGGTAGTGCCTAAGTTTCCACCATGCAAGCTCTGCTTGCCTCGGTTTCCATGAGGTCTCCACCGTTGTTGTGCTTCAATGGAACGCGAGAATAGCTTTCAGGACTCCAAGCACTCTGGCCTCCGCACCGTTTCCCATGCTACCACACGGATCCCCCCCACATCTCCTCTCTGCCTGCTGAGCAACAAGCATCCTTGTAGGCCCTTTGGAGCACTTCTTGCATGGAGAGCCCAAGGCGGCACACTGCTCTCTCTCTTCCTTTGGAAACCTAGGTTGCCGCAGCTTGCCCCAGCTCACGACGACAGTCTGAGCCGGTCTCATGTGCTGGGGAACGTGGACTCAGTGAGGACAAGGGCCCTACCTGCACTCAGAAAAACACTCTGTTCAGCCTTCCATCCAGGAGCTCAAACCGACTGGCTCGTTGGTTTAGCAGGACGTCGATGTGAGGTCCAAGCTGAGCAAAGAGCACAATTCCTCCTTTACACTGCTAGGCCCCCGGAAGAGGGAGAGCCAACTAGGCTCGCTCAGGCCAGGCCTCCTGCAAGGATCTTGCCACACTTCGAAGCCTGCCCAGTAAAAGATACTCAGCGAAGTTGCCAGGGTTTCGCCATGCTCTCCCTTGGCAGCTCCACTACTGCAGGGACTCATGTTTGCTCTGAACTAGGATAGGTGGCCCTGCTTCCAAAAGCAGTCTTTCCCCTTTGGAAATCTGGATTCTTGTAGCCTTGGAGCTGTTTGCAAAACACTAGGAAGGCCCAGCTTCTACTCACTGCAGGCACGCCCGGGGAGGAAACGAGAATGTTCCCCCAGGAAAACTGGCTGCTTGCAAGTGTCGAGGGGCGCTTCTCAGGTGCCCAGTGTGTCTCCTTCGTTTTCCTTCGCAGCTCCCATCCTGCAGGTGCTTATACTGGTTGCTAACAAGGGTAGGTGGCTCTGCCGACAAAAGCAGCCTTTTCCCTTTGGAAGCTTGGATTCTAGTGTCTCAGGGGCTGCTTGCCAAACCTTGAAGTTGCCCAGGTTCTAGCCTCCGCAGGTACGCTTGCGTAGCAAACGAGCACTTTCCCCCGAGAAAGCGGGTTCCTGCCACGCTGGAGGAGAGTTAATCCCGCATATCTCTTTCTTCCATGGAAAGCGCAAGGCCACCCTGAGCCTCAGGGTAGTGCCTAAGTTTCCACCGGGCAAGCTCTGCGTGCCTCGTTTTCCATGAGGTCTCCACCGATGTTGTGCTTCAATGGAACGCGAGGATAGATTTCAGGACTCCAAGCACTCTGGCCTCCGCACCTTTTCCCATGCGACCACACGGATCCCCCCCACGTCTCATCTCTGCCTGCTGAGCAACAAGCAGCGTGTAGGCCCTTCAGAACACTTCTTGCATGCAGAGCCCAAGGCGGCACACTGCTCTCTCTCTTCCTTTGGAAACCTAGGTTGCCGCAGCTTGACCCAGCTCACGACGACAGTCTGAGCCGGTCTCATGTGCTGGGGAACGTGGACTCAGTGAGGATAAGGACCCTACCTGCACTCAGAAAAACACTCTGCGCAGCCTTCCATCGAGGAGCTCACACCGACTGGCTCGTTGGTTTTGCAGGACGTCGATGTGAGGTCCAAGATAAGCAAAGAGCACAATTCCTCCTTTACCCTGCTAGGCGCCCGGAAGAAGTAGAGCCAACTAGTCCTCGCTCAGGCCAGCCCTCCGTCAGTGATCTTGCCACACTTCGAAGCCTGCATAGTAAAAGATACTTAGCGAAGTTGCCAGGGTTTCGCCATGCTCTCCCTTGGCAGCTCCACTACTGCAGGGACTCATGTTTGCTGTGAACTAGTATAGGTGGCCCTGCTTCCAAACCAGGCTTTTCCCCTTTGGAAATCTGGATTCTTGTAGCCTTGGAGCTGTTTGCAAAACACTAGGAAGGCCCAGCTTCTACTCACTGCAGGCACGCCCGGGGAGGAAACGAGAATGTTCCCCCAGGAAAACTGGCTGCTTGCAAGTGTCGAGGGGCGCTTCTCAGGTGCCCAGTGTGTCCCGTTTGTTTTCCTTCGCAGCTCCCATCCTGCAGGTACTTATGCTGGGTGCTAACAAGGGTAGGTGGCTCTGCCGACAAAAGCAGCCTTTTCCCTTTGGAAGCTTGGATTCTAGTGTCTCAGGGTCTGCTTGCCAAACCTTGAAGTTGCCCAGGTTCTAGCCTCCGCAGGTATGCTTGCGTAGCAAACGAGCACTTTCCCCCGAGAAAGCGGGTTCCTGCCACGCTGGAGGAGAGTTAATCCCGCAGACCTCCTTCCTCCTGGGAAAGTGCAAGGCCACCCTGAGCCTCAGGGTAGTGCCTAAGTTTCCAACGGGGAAGCTCTGCGTGCCTCGGTTACCATGAGGTCTCCACCGTTGTTTTGCTTCAATGGAAGGCGAGGATAGCTTTCAGGACTCCAAGCACTCTGGCCTCCACACCGTTTCCCATGCTACCACACGGATCCCCCCCACATCTCCTCTCTGCCTGCTGAGCAACAAGCATCCTTGTAGGCCCTTTGGAGCACTTCTTGCATGCAGAGCCCAAGGCGGCACACTGCTCTCTCACTTCCTTTGGAAAACTAGGTTGCCGCAGCTTGCCCCAGCTCACGACGACAGTTTGAGCCGGTCTCATGTGCTGGGGAACGTGGACTCAGTGAGGACAAGGGCCCTACCTGCACTCAGAAAAACAGTCTGCTCAGCCTTCCATCCAGGAGCTCACACCGAGTGGCTCGTTGGTTTAGCAGGACGTCGATGTGAGGTCCAAGCTGAGCAAAGAGCACAATTCCTCCTTTACCCTGCTAGGGCTCGGAAAGAGGTTTTGCCAAATACGCCTTACTCAGGCCAGCCCTCCGTCAGTGATCTTGCCACACTTCGATGCCTGCAGAGTAAAAGGTACTTAGCGAAGTTGCCAGCGTTTCGCCATGCTCTCCCTTGGCAGCTCCACTACTGCAGGGAGTCATGTTTGCTGTGAACTAAGATAGGTGGCCCTGCTTCCAAAAGCAGTCTTTTCCCCTTTGGAAATCTGGATTCTTGTAGCCTCGGAGCTGTTTGCGAAAGCCTAGGAAGGCCCAGCTTCTACTCACTGCAGGCATGCCCGGGGAGGAAACGAGAATGTTCCCCCAGAGAAACAGGCTGCTTGCAAGTGTCGAGGGGCGCTTCTCAGGTGCCCAGTGTGTCCCGTTTGTTTTCCTTCGCAGCTCCCATCCTGCAGGTGCTTATGCTGGGTGCTAAGAAGGGTACGTGGCTCTGCCGACAAAAGCAGCCTTTTCCCTTTGGAAGCTTGGATTCTAGTGTCTCAGGGGCTGCTTGCCAAACCTTGAAGTTGCCCAGGTTCTAGCCTCCGCAGGTACGCTTGCGTAGGAAACGAGCACTTTCCCCCGAGAAAGCGGGTTCCTGCCACGCTGGAGGAGAGTTAATCCCGCAGACCTCTTTCTTCCATGGAAAGCGCAAGGCCACCCTGAGCCTCAGGGTAGTGCCTAAGTTTCCACCGGGGAAGCTCTGCGTGCCTCGGTTTCCATGAGGTCTCCACCGTTGTTGTGCTTCAATGGAACGCGAGGATAGCTTTCAGGACTGCAAGCACTCTGGCCTCCACACCGTTTCCCATGCTACCACACGGATCCCCCCCACATCTCCTCTCTGCCTGCTGAGCAACAAGCAGCCGTGTAAGTCCTTCGGAACACTTCTTGCATGCAGAGCCCAAGGCGGCACACTGCTCTCTCTCTTCCTTTGGAAACCTAGGTTGCCGCAGCTTGCCCCAGCTCACGACGACAGTCTGAGCCGGTCTCATGTGCTGGGGAACGTGGATTTGTGAGGACAAGGGCTTTACATGCACTCAGAAAAACACTCTGCTCAGCATTCAATCCAGGAGCTCACACCGACTGGCTCGTTGGTTGAGCAGGACGTCCATGTGAGGTCCAAACTGAGCAAAGAGCACAATTCCTCCTTTACACTGCTAGCCCCCCGGAAGAGGTAGAGCCAACTAGACTCGCTCAGGCCAGGCCTCTTTCAAGTATCTTGCCACACTTCGAAGCCTGCACAGTAAAAGATACTTAGCGAAGTTGCCAGCGTTTCGCCATGCTCTCCCTTGGCAGCTCCACTACTGCAGGGACTCATGTTTGCAGTGAACTAGAATAGGTGGCCCTGCTTCCAAAAGCAGTCTTTTCCCCTTTGGAAATCTGGATTCTTGTAGCCTTGGAGCTGTTTGCGAAAGCCTAGGAAGGCCCAGCTTCTACTCACTGCAGGCACTCCCGGGGAGGAAACGAGTATGTTCCCCCAGAGAAACAGGCTGCTTGCTAGTGTCAAGGGGCGCTTCTCAGGTGCCCAGTGTGTCCCGTTTGTTTCGCTTCGCAGCTCCCATCCTGCAGGTGCTTATGCTGGGTGCTAACAAGGGTAGGTAGCTCTGCCGACAAAAGCAGCGTTTTCCTTTTGGAAGCTTGGATTCTAGTGTCTCAGGATCTGCTTGCCAAACCTTGAAGTTGCCCAGGTTATGGCCTCCGCAGGTACGTTGCGTAGAAAACGAGCACTTTCACCCGAGGAACAGGGTTCCTGTCACGCTGGAGGAGAGTTAATCCCGAAGATCTCGTTCTTCCTGGGGAAGCGCAAGGCCACCCTGAGCCTCAGGGTAGTGCCTAAGTTTCCACCGGGTAAGCTCTGCGTGCCTCGGTTTCCATGAGGTCTCCAACGATGTTGTGCTTCAATGGAACGCGAGGATAGATTTCAGGTCTCCAAGCACTCTGGCCTCCGCACCATTTCCCATGCTACCACACGGATCCCCCCCACGTCTCATCTCTGCCTGCTGAGCAACAAGCAGCGTGTAGGCCCTTCAGAACACTTATTGCATGCAGAGCCCAAGGCGGCACACTGCTCTCTCTCTTCCTTTGGAAACCTAGGTTGCCGCAGCTTGCCGCAGCTTGCCCCAGCTCACGACGACAGTCTGAGCCGGTCTCATGTGCTGGGGAACGTGGACTCAGTGAGGACAAGGGCCCTACCTGCACTCAGAAAAACAGTCTGCTCAGCCTTCCATCCAGGAGCTCACACCGACTGGCTCGTTGGTTTAGCAGGACGTCGATGTGAGGTCCAAGCTGAGCAAAGCGCACAATTCCTCCTTTACCCTGCTAGGCCTCGGAAAGAGTTTTTGCCAAATAGGCCTTGCTCAGGCCAGCCCTCCGTCAGTGATCTTGCCACACTTCGACGCCTGCACAGTAAAAGATACTTAGCGAAGTTGCCAGGGTTTCGCCATGCTCTCCCTTGGCAGCTCCACTACTGCAGGGACTCATGTTTGCTGTGAACTAGGATAGGTGGCCCTGCTACCAAAAGCAGTCTTTTCCCCTTTGGAAATCTGGATTCTTGTAGCCTCGGAGCTGTTTGCGAAAGCCTAGGAAGGCCCAGCTTCTACTCACTGCAGGCACGCCCGGGAAGAAAACGAGTATGTTCCCCGAGAGAAACAGGCTGCTTGCAAGTGTTGAGGGGCGCTTCTCAGGTGCCCAGTGTGTCCCGTTCGTTTCCCTTCGCAGCTCCCATCCTGCAGGTGCTTATGCTGGGTGCTAACAAGGGTAGGTGGCTCTGCCGACAAAAGCAGCCTTTTCCCTTTGGAAGCTTGGATTCTAGTGTCTCAGGGTCTGCTTGCCAAACCTTGAAGTTGCCCAGGTTCTAGCCTCCGCAGGTACGCTTGCGTAGCAAACGAGCACGTTCCCCCGAGAAACCGGATTCCTGCCACGCTGGAGGAGAGTTAATCCCGCATATCTCTTTCTTCCATGGAAAGCGCAAGGCCACCCTGAGCCTCAGGGTAGTGCCTAAGTTTCCACCGGGCAAGCTCTGCGTGCCTCGTTTTCCATGAGGTCTCCACCGATGTTGTGCTTCAATGGAACACGAGGATAGATTTCAGGACTCCAAGCACTCTGGCCTCCGCACCTTTTCCCATGCGACCACACGGATCCCCCCCACGTCTCATCTCTGCCTGCTGAGCAACAAGCAGCGTGTAGGCCCTTCAGAACACTTCTTGCATGCAGAGCCCAAGGCGGCACACTGCTCTCTCTCTTCCTTTGGAAACCTAGGTTGCCGCAGCTTGACCCAGCTCACGACGACAGTCTGAGCCGGTCTCATGTGCTGGGGAACGTGGACTCAGTGAGGATAAGGACCCTACCTGCACTCAGAAAAACACTCTGCGCAGCCTTCCATCGAGGAGCTCACACCGACTGGCTCGTTGGTTTTGCAGGACGTCGATGTGAGGTCCAAGATAAGCAAAGAGCACAATTCCTCCTTTACCCTGCTAGGCCCCCGGAAGAAGTAGAGCCAACTAGTCCTCGCTCAGGCCAGCCCTCCGTCAGTGATCTTGCCACACTTCGAAGCCTGCACAGTAAAAGATACTTAGCGAAGTTGCCAGGGTTTCGCCATGCTCTCCCTTGGCAGCTCCACTACTGCAGGGACTCATGTTTGCTGTGAACTAGTATAGGTGGCCCTGCTTCCAAACCAGGCTTTTCCCCTTTGGAAATCTGGATTCTTGGAGCCTTGGAGCTGTTTGCAAAACACTAGGAAGGCCCAGCTTCTACTCACTGCAGGCACGCCCGGGGATGAAACGAGAATGTTCCCCCAGGAAAACTGGCTGCTTCCAAGTGTCGAGGGGCGCTTCTCAGGTGCCCAGTGTGTCCCGTTTGTTTTCCTTCGCAGCTCCCATCCTGCAGGTACTTATGCTGGGTGCTAACAAGGGTAGGTGGCTCTGCCGACAAAAGCAGCCTTTTCCCTTTGGAAGCTTGGATTCTAGTGTCTCAGGGTCTGCTTGCCAAACCTTGAAGTTGCCCAGGTTCTAGCCTCCGCAGGTATGCTTGCGTAGCAAACGAGCACTTTCCCCCGAGAAAGCGGGTTCCTGCCACGCTGGAGGAGAGTTAATCCCGCAGACCTCGTTCCTCCTGGGAAAGTGCAAGGCCACCCTGAGCCTCAGGGTAGTGCCTAAGTTTCCAACGGGGAAGCTCTGCGTGCCTCGGTTACCATGAGGTCTCCACCGTTGTTTTGCTTCAATGGAAGGCGAGGATAGCTTTCAGGACTCCAATCACTCTGGCCTCCACACCGTTTCCCATGCTACCACACGGATCCCCCCCACATCTCCTCTCTGCCTGCTGAGCAACAAGCATCCTTGTAGGCCCTTTGGAGCACTTCTTGCATGCAGAGCCTAAGGCGGCACACTGCTCTCTCACTTCCTTTGGAAACCTAGGTTGCCGCAGCTTGCCCCAGCTCACGACGACAGTTTGTGCCGGTCTCATGTGCTGGGGAACGTGGACTCAGTGAGGACAAGGGCCCTACCTGCACTCAGAAAAACAGTCTGCTCAGCCTTCCATCCAGGAGCTCACACCGAGTGGCTCGTTGGTTTAGCAGGACGTCGATGTGAGGTCCAAGCTGAGCAAAGAGCACAATTCCTCCTTTACCCTGCTAGGCCTCGGAAAGAGGTTTTGCCAAATACGCCTTACTCAGGCCAGCCCTCCGTCAGTGATCTTGCCACACTTCGATGCCTGCAGAGTAAAAGGTACTTAGCGAAGTTGCCAGCGTTTCGCCATGCTCTCCCTTGGCAGCTCCACTACTGCAGGGAGTCATGTTTGCTGTGAACTAAGATAGGTGGCCCTGCTTCCAAAAGCAGTCTTTTCTCCTTTGGAAATCTGGATTCTTGTAGCCTCGGAGCTGTTTGCGAAAGCCTAGGAAGGCCCAGCTTCTACTCACTGCAGGCATGCCCGGGGAGGAAACGAGAATGTTCCCCCAGAGAAACAGGCTGCTTGCAAGTGTCGAGGGGCGCTTCTCAGGTGCCCAGTGTGTCCCGTTTGTTTTCCTTCGCAGCTCCCATCCTGCAGGTGCTTATGCTGGGTGCTAAGAAGGGTACGTGGCTCTGCCGACAAAAGCAGCCTTTTCCCTTTGGAAGCTTGGATTCTAGTGTCTCAGTGGCTGCTTGCCAAACCTTGAAGTTGCCCAGGTTCTAGCCTCCGCAGGTACGCTTGCGTAGCAAACGAGCACTTTCCCCCGAGAAACCGGGTTCCTGACACGCTGGAGGAGAGTTAATCCCGCAGACCTCTTTCTTCCATGGAAAGCGCAAGGCCACCCTGAGCCTCAGGGTAGTGCCTAAGTTTCCACCGGGCAAGCTCTGCGTGCCTCGGTTTCCATGAGGTCTCCACCGTTGTTGTGCTTCAATGGAACGCGAGGATAGCTTTCAGGACTGCAAGCACTCTGGCCTCCACACCGTTTCCCATGCTACCACACGGATCCCCCCCACATCTCCTCTCTGCCTGCTGAGCAACAAGCAGCCGTGTAGGTCCTTCGGAACACTTCTTGCATGCAGAGCCCAAGGCGGCACACTGCTCTCTCTCTTCCTTTGGAAACCTAGGTTGCCGCAGCTTGCCCCAGCTCACGACGACAGTCTGAGCCGGTCTCATGTGCTGGGGAACGTGGATTTGTGAGGACAAGGGCTTTACATGCACTCAGAAAAACACTCTGCTCAGCCTTCCATCCAGGAGCTCACACCGACTGGCTCGTTGGTTGAGCAGGACGTCCATGTGAGGTCCAAAATGAGCAAAGAGCACAATTCCTCCTTTACACTGCTAGGCCCCCGGAAGAGGTAGAGCCAACAAGGCTCGCTCAGGCCAGGCCTCTTTCAAGGATCTTGCCACACTTCGAAGCCTGCACAGTAAAAGATACTTAGCGAAGTTGCCAGGGTTTCGCCATGCTCTCCCTTGGCAGCTCCACTACTGCAGGGACTCATGTTTGCTGAGAACTAGGATAGGTGGCCCTGCTTCCAAAAGCAGTCTTTTCCCCTTTGGAAATCTGGATTCTTGTAGCCTCGGAGCTGTTTGCGAAAGCCTAGTAAGGCCCAGCTTCTACTCACTGCAGGCACGCCCGGGGAGGAAACGAGAATGTTCCCCCAGAGAAACAGGCTGCTTGCAAGTGTCGAGGGGCGCTTCTCAGGTGCCCAGTGTGTCCCGATCGTTTCCCTTCGCAGCTCCCATCCTGCAGGTACTTATGCTGGGTGCTAACAAGGGTAGGTGGCTCTGCCGACAAAAGCAGCCTTTTCCCTTTGGAAGCTTGGATTCTAGTGTCTCAGGGTCTGCTTGCCAAACCTTGAAGTTGCCCAGGTTCTAGCCTCCGCAGGTACGCTTGCGTAGCAAACGAGCACTTTCCCCCGAAAAAGCGGGTTCCTGCCACGCTGGAGGAGAGTTAATCCCGCAGACCTCTTTCTTCCATGGAAAGCGCAAGGCCACCCTGAGCCTCAGGGTAGTGCCTAAGTTTCCACCATGCAAGCTCTGCGTGCCTCGGTTTCCATGAGGTCTCCACCGTTGTTGTGCTTCAATGGAACGCGAGAATAGCTTTCAGGACTCCAAGCACTCTGGCCTCCGCACCGTTTCCCATGCTACCACACGGATCCCCCCCACATCTCCTCTCTGCCTGCTGAGCAACAAGCATCCTTGTAGGCCCTTTGGAGAACTTCTTGCATGGAGAGCCCAAGGCGGCACACTGCTCTCTCTCTTCCTTTGGAAACCTAGGTTGCCGCAGCTTGCCCCAGCTCACGACGACTGTCTGAGCCGGGCTCATGTGCTGGGGAACGTGGACTCAGTGAGGACAAGGGCCCTACCTGCACTCAGAAAAACACTCTGCTCAGCCTTCCATCCAGGAGCTCAAACCGACTGGCTCGTTGGTTTAGCAGGACGTCGATGTGAGGTCCAAGCTGAGCAAAGAGCACAATTCCTCCTTTACACTGCTAGGCCCCCGGAAGAGGGAGAGCCAACTAGGCTCGCTCAGGCTAGGCCTCCTGCAAGGATCTTGCCACACTTCGAAGCCTGCACAGTAAAAGATACTTAGCGAAGTTGCCAGCGTTTCGCCATGCTCTCCCTTGGCAGCTCCACTACTGCAGGGACTCATGTTTGCAGTGAACTAGGATAGGTGGCCCTGCTTCCAAAAGCAGTCTTTTCCCCTTTGGAAATCTGGATTCTTGTAGCCTCGGAGCTGTTTGCGAAAGCCTAGGAAGGCCCAGCTTCTACTCACTGCAGGCACGCCCGGGGAGGAAACGAGTATGTTCCCCCAGAGAAACAGGCTGCTTGCTAGTGTCAAGGGGCGCTTCTCAGGTGCCCAGTGTGTCCCGTTTGTTTCGCTTCGCAGCTGCCATCCTGCAGGTTCTTATGCTGGGTGCTAACAAGGGTAGGTAGCTCTGCCGACAAAAGCAGCATTTTCCCTTTGGAAGCTTGGATTCTAGTGTCTCAGGGTCTGCTTGCCAAAGTTTGAATTTGCCCAGGTTATGGACTCCGCTGGTACGTTGCGTAGAAAACGAGCACTTTTACCCGAGGAACAGGGTTCCTGTCACGCTGGAGGAGAGTTAATCCCGAAGACCTCGTTCTTCCTGGGGAAGCTCAAGGCCACCCTGAGCCTCAGGGTAGTGCCTAAGTTTCCACCGGGTACTTCTGCGTGCCTCGGTTTCCATGAGGTCTCCACCGATGTTGTGCTTCAATGGAACGCGAGGATAGATTTCAGGACTCCAAGCACTCTGGCCTCCGCACCATTTCCAATGCGACCACACGGATCCCCCCCACGTCTCATCTCTGCCTGCTGAGCAACAAGCAGCGTGTAGGCCCTTCAGAACACTTCTTGCATGCAGAGCCCAAGGCGGCACACTGCTCTCTCTCTTCCTTTGGAAACCTAGGTTGCCGCAGCTTGCCCCAGCTCACGACGACAGTCTGAGCCGGTCTCATGTGCTGGGGAACGTGGACTCAGTGAGGACAAGGGCCCTACCTGCACTCAGAAAAACAGTCTGCTCAGCCTTCCATCCAGGAGCTCACACCGACTGACTCGTTGGTTTAGCAGGACGTCGATGTGAGGTCCAAGCTGAGCAAAGAGCACAATTCCTCCTTTACCCTGCTAGGCCTCGGAAAGAGTTTTTGCCAAATAGGCCTTGCTCAGGCCAGCCCTCCGTCAGTGATCTTGCCACACTTCGAAGCCTGCACAGTAAAAGATAATTAGCGAAGTTGCCAGGGTTTCGCCATGCTCTCCCTTGGCAGCTCCACTACTGCAGGGACTCATGTTTGCTGTGAACTAGGATAGGTGGCCCTGCTTCCAAAAGCAGTCTTTTCCCCTTTGGAAATCTGGATTCTTGTAGCCTCGGAGCTGTTTGCGAAAGCCTAGGAAGGCCCAGCTTCTACTCACTGCAGGCACGCCCGGGAAGAAAACGAGTATTTTCCCCCAGAGAAACAGGCTGCTTGCAAGTGTTGAGGGGCGCTTCTCAGGTGCCCAGTGTGTCCCGTTCGTTTCCCTTCGCAGCTCCCATCCTGCAGGTACTTATGCTGGGTGCTAACAAGGGTAGGTGGCTCTGCCGACAAAAGCAGCCTTTTCCCTTTGGAAGCTTGGATTCTAGTGTCTCAGGGGCTGCTTGCCAAACCTTGAAGTTGCCCAGGTTCTAGCCTCCGCAGGTACGCTTGCGTAGCAAACGAGCACTTTTCCCCGAGAAACCGGGTTCCTGCCACGTTGGAGGAGAGTTAATCCCGCATACCTCTTTCTTCCATGGAAAGCGCAAGGCCACCCTGAGCCTCAGGGTAGTGCCTAAGTTTCCACCGGGCAAGCTCTGCGTGCCTCGTTTTCCATGAGTTCTCCACCGATGTTGTGCTTCAATGGAACGCGAGGATAGATTTCAGGACTCCAAGCACTCTGGCCTCCGCACCTTTTCCCATGCGACCACACGGATCCCCCCCACGTCTCATCTCTGCCTGCTGAGCAACAAGCAGCGTGTAGGCCCTTCAGAACACTTCTTGCATGCAGAGCCCAAGGCGGCACACTGCTCTCTCTCTTCCTTTGGAAACCTAGGTTGCCGCAACTTGACCCAGCTCACGACGACAGTCTGAGCCGGTCTCATGTGCTGGGGAACGTGGACTCAGTGAGGATAAGGACCCTACCTGCACTCAGAAAAACACTCTGCGCAGCCTTCCATCGAGGAGCTCACACCGCCTTGCTCGTTGGTTTTGCAGGACGTCGATGTGAGGTCCAAGATAAGCAAAGAGCACAATTCCTCCTTTACCCTGCTAGGCGCCCGGAAGAAGTAGAGCCAACTATTCCTCGCTCAGGCCAGGCCTCTTTCAAGGATCTTGCCACACTTCGAAGCCTGCACAGTAAAAGATACTTAGCGAAGTTGCCAGGGTTTCGCCATGCTCTCCCTTGGCAGCTCCACTACTGCAGGGACTCATGTTTGCTGTGAACTAGTATAGGTGGCCCTGCTTCCAAACCAGGCTTTTCCCCTTTGGAAATCTGGATTCTTGTAGCCTTGGAGCTGTTTGCAAAACACTAGGAAGGCCCAGCTTCTACTCACTGCAGGCACGCCCGGGGAGGAAACGAGAATGTTCCCCCAGGAAAACTGGCTGCTTCCAAGTGTCGAGGGGCGCTTCTCAGGTGCCCAGTGTGTCCCGTTTGTTTTCCTTCGCAGCTCCCATCCTGCAGGTACTTATGCTGGGTGCTAACAAGGGTAGGTGGCTCTGCCGACAAAAGCAGCCTTTTCCCTTTGGAAGCTTGGATTCTAGTGTCTCAGGGTCTGCTTGCCAAACCTTGAAGTTGCCCAGGTTCTAGCCTCCGCAGGTATGCTTGCGTAGCAAACGAGCACTTTCCCCCGAGAAAGCGGGTTCCTGCCACGCTGGAGGAGAGTTAATCCCGCAGACCTCGTTCCTCCTGGGAAAGTGCAAGGCCACCCTGAGCCTCAGGGTAGTGCCTAAGTTTCCAACGGGGAAGCTCTGCGTGCCTCGGTTACCATGAGGTCTCCACCGTTGTTTTGCTTCAATGGAAGGCGAGGATAGCTTTCAGGACTCCAAGCACTCTGGCCTCCACACCGTTTCCCATGCTACCACACGGATCCCCCCCACATCTCCTCTCTGCCTGCTGAGCAACAAGCATCCTTGTAGGCCCTTTGGAGCACTTCTTGCATGCAGAGCCTAAGGCGGCACACTGCTCTCTCACTTCCTTTGGAAACCTAGGTTGCCGCAGCTTGCCCCAGCTCACGACGACAGTTTGTGCCGGTCTCATGTGCTGGGGAACGTGGACTCAGTGAGGACAAGGGCCCTACCTGCACTCAGAAAAACAGTCTGCTCAGCCTTCCATCCAGGAGCTCACACCGAGTGGCTCGTTGGTTTAGCAGGACGTCGATGTGAGGTCCAAGCTGAGCAAAGAGCACAATTCCTCCTTTACCCTGCTAGGCCTCGGAAAGAGGTTTTGCCAAATACGCCTTACTCAGGCCAGCCCTCCGTCAGTGATCTTGCCACACTTCGATGCCTGCAGAGTAAAAGGTACTTAGCGAAGTTGCCAGCGTTTCGCCATGCTCTCCCTTGGCAGCTCCACTACTGCAGGGAGTCATGTTTGCTGTGAACTAAGATAGGTGGCCCTGCTTCCAAAAGCAGTCTTTTCTCCTTTGGAAATCTGGATTCTTGTAGCCTCGGAGCTGTTTGCGAAAGCCTAGGAAGGCCCAGCTTCTACTCACTGCAGGCATGCCCGGGGAGGAAACGAGAATGTTCCCCCAGAGAAACAGGCTGCTTGCAAGTGTCGAGGGGCGCTTCTCAGGTGCCCAGTGTGTCCCGTTTGTTTTCCTTCGCAGCTCCCATCCTGCAGGTGCTTATGCTGGGTGCTAAGAAGGGTACGTGGCTCTGCCGACAAAAGCAGCCTTTTCCCTTTGGAAGCTTGGATTCTAGTGTCTCAGGGGCTGCTTGCCAAACCTTGAAGTTGCCCAGGTTCTAGCCTCCGCAGGTACGCTTGCGTAGCAAACGAGCACTTTCCCCCGAGAAACCGGGTTCCTGCCACGCTGGAGGAGAGTTAATCCCGCAGACCTCTTTCTTCCATGGAAAGCGCAAGGCCACCCTGAGCCTCAGGGTAGTGCCTAAGTTTCCACCGGGCAAGCTCTGCGTGCCTCGGTTTCCATGAGGTCTCCACCGTTGTTGTGCTTCAATGGAACGCGAGGATAGCTTTCAGGACTGCAAGCACTCTGGCCTCCACACCGTTTCCCATGCTTCCACACGGATCCCCCCCACATCTCCTCTCTGCCTGCTGAGCAACAAGCAGCCGTGTAGGTCCTTCGGAACACTTCTTGCATGCAGAGCCCAAGGCGGCACACTGCTCTCTCTCTTCCTTTGGAAACCTAGGTTGCCGCAGCTTGCCCCAGCTCACGACGACAGTCTGAGCCGGTCTCATGTGCTGGGGAACGTGGATTTGTGAGGACAAGGGCTTTACATGCACTCAGAAAAACACTCTGCTCAGCCTTCCATCCAGGAGCTCACACCGACTGGCTCGTTGGTTGAGCAGGACGTCCATGTGAGGTCCAAAATGAGCAAAGAGCACAATTCCTCCTTTACACTGCTAGGCCCCCGGAAGAGGTAGAGCCAACAAGGCTCGCTCAGGCCAGGCCTCTTTCAAGGATCTTGCCACACTTCGAAGCCTGCACAGTAAAAGATACTTAGCGAAGTTGCCAGGGTTTCGCCATGCTCTCCCTTGGCAGCTCCACTACTGCAGGGACTCATGTTTGCTGAGAACTAGGATAGGTGGCCCTGCTTCCAAAAGCAGTCTTTTCCCCTTTGGAAATCTGGATTCTTGTAGCCTCGGAGCTGTTTGCGAAAGCCTAGTAAGGCCCAGCTTCTACTCACTGCAGGCACGCCCGGGGAGGAAACGAGAATGTTCCCCCAGAGAAACAGGCTGCTTGCAAGTGTCGAGGGGCGCTTCTCAGGTGCCCAGTGTGTCCCGATCGTTTCCCTTCGCAGCTCCCATCCTGCAGGTACTTATGCTGGGTGCTAACAAGGGTAGGTGGCTCTGCCGACAAAAGCAGCCTTTTCCCTTTGGAAGCTTGGATTCTAGTGTCTCAGGGTCTGCTTGCCAAACCTTGAAGTTGCCCAGGTTCTAGCCTCCGCAGGTACGCTTGCGTAGCAAACGAGCACTTTCCCCCGAAAAAGCGGGTTCCTGCCACGCTGGAGGAGAGTTAATCCCGCAGACCTCTTTCTTCCATGGAAAGCGCAAGGCCACCCTGAGCCTCAGGGTAGTGCCTAAGTTTCCACCATGCAAGCTCTGCGTGCCTCGGTTTCCATGAGGTCTCCACCGTTGTTGTGCTTCAATGGAACGCGAGAATAGCTTTCAGGACTCCAAGCACTCTGGCCTCCGCACCGTTTCCCATGCTACCACACGGATCCCCCCCACATCTCCTCTCTGCCTGCTGAGCAACAAGCATCCTTGTAGGCCCTTTGGAGCACTTCTTGCATGGAGAGCCCAAGGCGGCACACTGCTCTCTCTCTTCCTTTGGAAACCTAGGTTGCCGCAGCTTGCCCCAGCTCACGACGACTGTCTGAGCCGGGCTCATGTGCTGGGGAACGTGGACTCAGTGAGGACAAGGGCCCTACCTGCACTCAGAAAAACACTCTGCTCAGCCTTCCATCCAGGAGCTCAAACCGACTGGCTCGTTGGTTTAGCAGGACGTCGATGTGAGGTCCAAGCTGAGCAAAGAGCACAATTCCTCCTTTACACTGCTAGGCCCCCGGAAGAGGGAGAGCCAACTAGGCTCGCTCAGGCCAGGCCTCCTGCAAGGATCTTGCCACACTTCGAAGCCTGCACAGTAAAAGATACTTAGCGAAGTTGCCAGCGTTTCGCCATGCTCTCCCTTGGCAGCTCCACTACTGCAGGGACTCATGTTTGCAGTGAACTAGGATAGGTGGCCCTGCTTCCAAAAGCAGTCTTTTCCCCTTTGGAAATCTGGATTCTTGTAGCCTCGGAGCTGTTTGCGAAAGCCTAGGAAGGCCCAGCTTCTACTCACTGCAGGCACGCCCGGGGAGGAAACGAGTATGTTCCCCCAGAGAAACAGGCTGCTTGCTAGTGTCAAGGGGCGCTTCTCAGGTGCCCAGTGTGTCCCGTTTGTTTCGCTTCGCAGCTGCCATCCTGCAGGTTCTTATGCTGGGTGCTAACAAGGGTAGGTAGCTCTGCCGACAAAAGCAGCGTTTTCCCTTTGGAAGCTTGGATTCTAGTGTCTCAGGGTCTGCTTGCCAAAGTTTGAATTTGCCCAGGTTATGGACTCCGCTGGTACGTTGCGTAGAAAACGAGCACTTTTACCCGAGGAACAGGGTTCCTGTCACGCTGGAGGAGAGTTAATCCCGAAGACCTCGTTCTTCCTGGGGAAGCGCAAGGCCACCCTGAGCCTCAGGGTAGTGCCTAAGTTTCCACCGGGTACCTCTGCGTGCCTCGGTTTCCATGAGGTCTCCACCGATGTTGTGCTTCAATGGAACGCGAGGATAGATTTCAGGACTCCAAGCACTCTGGCCTCCGCACCATTTCCAATGCGACCACACGGATCCCCCCCACGTCTCATCTCTGCCTGCTGAGCAACAAGCAGCGTGTAGGCCCTTCAGAACACTTCTTGCATGCAGAGCCCAAGGCGGCACACTGCTCTCTCTCTTCCTTTGGAAAACTAGGTTGCCGCAGCTTGACCCAGCTCACGACGACAGTCTGAGCCGGTCTCATGTGCTGGGGAACGTGGACTCAGTGAGGACAAGGGCCCTACCTGCACTCAGAAAAACAGTCTGCTCAGCCTTCCATCCAGGAGCTCACACCGACTGACTCGTTGGTTTAGCAGGACGTCGATGTGAGGTCCAAGCTGAGCAAAGAGCACAATTCCTCCTTTACCCTGCTAGGCCTCGGAAAGAGTTTTTGCCAAATAGGCCTTGCTCAGGCCAGCCCTCCGTCAGTGATCTTGCCACACTTCGAAGCCTGCACAGTAAAAGATAATTAGCGAAGTTGCCAGGGTTTCGCCATGCTCTCCCTTGGCAGCTCCACTACTGCAGGGACTCATGTTTGCTGTGAACTAGGATAGGTGGCCCTGCTTCCAAAAGCAGTCTTTTCCCCTTTGGAAATCTGGATTCTTGTAGCCTCGGAGCTGTTTGCGAAAGCCTAGGAAGGCCCAGCTTCTACTCACTGCAGGCACGCCCGGGAAGAAAACGAGTATTTTCCCCCAGAGAAACAGGCTGCTTGCAAGTGTTGAGGGGCGCTTCTCAGGTGCCCAGTGTGTCCCGTTCGTTTCCCTTCGCAGCTCCCATCCTGCAGGTACTTATGCTGGGTGCTAACAAGGGTAGGTGGCTCTGCCGACAAAAGCAGCCTTTTGCCTTTGGAAGCTTGGATTCTAGTGTCTCAGGGGCTGCTTGCCAAACCTTGAAGTTGCCCAGGTTCTAGCCTCCGCAGGTACGCTTGCGTAGCAAACGAGCACTTTCCCCCGAGAAACCGGGTTCCTGCCACGCTGGAGGAGAGTTAATCCCGCAGACCTCTTTCTTCCATGGAAAGCGCAAGGCCACCCTGAGCCTCAGGGTAGTGCCTAAGTTTCCACCGGGCAAGCTCTGCGTGCCTCGGTTTCCATGAGGTCTCCACCGTTGCTGTGCTTCAATGGAACGCGAGGATAGCTTTCAGGACTGCAAGCACTCTGGCCTCCACACCGTTTCCCATGCTACCACACGGATCCCCCCCCACATCTGCTCTCTGCCTGCTGAGCAACAAGCAGCCGTGTAGGTCCTTCGGAACACTTCTTGCATGCAGAGCCCAAGGCGGCACACTGCTCTCTCTCTTACTTTGGAAACCTAGGTTGCCGCAGCTTGCCCCAGCTCACGACGACAGTCTGAGCCGGTCTCATGTGCTGGGGAACGTGGATTCGTGAGGACAAGGGCTTTACATGCACTCAGAAAAACACTCTGCTCAGGCTTCCATCCAGGAGCTCACACCGACTGGCTCGTTGGTTTATCAGGACGTCCATGTGAGGTCCAAAATGAGCAAAGAGCACAATTCCTCCTTTACACTGCTAGGCCCCCGGAAGAGGTAGAGCCAACAAGGCTCGCTCAGGCCAGGCCTCTTTCAAGGATCTTGCCACACTTCGAAGCCTGCACAGTAAAAGATACTTAGCGAAGTTGCCAGGGTTTCGCCATGCTCTCCCTTGGCAGCTCCACTACTGCAGGGACTCATGTTTGCAGTGAACTAGGATAGGTGGCCCTGCTTCCAAAAGCAGTCTTTTCCCCTTTGGAAATCTGGATTCTTGTAGCCTCGGAGCTGTTTGCGAAAGCCTAGGAAGGCCCAGCTTCTACTCACTGCAGGCACGCCCGGGGAGGAAACGAGAATGTTCCCCCAGAGAAACAGGCTGCTTGCAAGTGTCGAGGGGCGCTTCTCAGGTGCCCAGTGTGTCCCGTTCGTTTCCCTTCGCAGCTCCCATCCTGCAGGTATTTATGCTGGGTGCTAACAAGGGTAGGTGGCTCTGCCGACAAAAGCAGCCTTTTCCCTTTGGAAGCTTGGATTCTAGTGTCTCAGGGTCTGCTTGCCAAACCTTGAAGTTGCCCAGGTTCTAGCCTCCACAGGTACGCTTGCGAAGCAAACGAGCACTTTCCCCCGAGAAACCGGGTTCCTGCCACGCTGGAGGAGAGTTAATCCCGCAGACCTCGTTCCTCCTGGGAAAGCGCAAGGCCACCCTGAGCCTCAGGGTAGTGCCTAAGTTTCCACCGGGCAAGCTCTGCGTGCCTCGGTTTCCATGAGGTCTCCACCGTTGTTGTGCTTCAATGGAACGGGAGGATAGCTTTCAGGACTCCAAGCACTCTGGCCTCCGCACCGTTTCCCATGCTACAACACGGATCCCCCCCACATCTCCTCGCTGCCTGCTGAGCAACAATCAGCCGTGTAGGTCCTTCGGAACACTTCTTGCATGCAGAGCCCAAGGCGGCACACTGCTCTCTCTCTTCCTTTGGAAACCAAGGTAGCCGCAGCTTGCCCCAGCTCACGACGACAGTCTGAGCCGGTCTCATGTGCTGGGGAACGTGGATTCAGTGAGGACAAGGGCTTTACATGCACTCAGAAAAACACTCTGCTCAGCCTTCCATCCAGGAGCTCACACCGACTGGCTCGTTGGTTTATCAGGACGTCCATGTGAGGTCCAAAATGAGCAAAGAGCACAATTCCTCCTTTACACTGCTAGGCCCCCGGAAGAGGTAGAGCCAACTAGGCTCGCTCAGGCCATTCCTCCTTCAAGGATCTTGCCACACTTCGAAGCCGGCACAGTAAAAGATACATAGCGAAGTTGCCAGGGTTTCGCCATGCTCTCCCTCGGCAGCTCCACTACTGCAGGGACTCATGTTTGCTGTGAACTAGGATAGGTGGCCCTGCTTCCAAAAGCAGACTTTTCCCCTTTGGAAATGTGGATTCTTGTAGCTTCGGAGCTGTTTGCGAAAGCCTAGGAAGGCCTAGCTTCTACTCACTGAAGGCTCGCGCGGGGAGGAAACGAGAATGTTCCCCCAGAGAAACAGGCTGCTTGCAAGTGTCGAGGGGCGCTTCTCAGGTGCCCAGTGTGTCCCGTTTGTTTCCCTTCGCAGCTCCCGTCCTGCAGGTACTTATGCTGGGTGCTAACAAGGGTAGGTGGCTCTGCCGACAAAAGCAGCCTTTTCCCTTTGGAAGCTTGGATTCTAGTGTCTCAGGGGCTGCTTGCCAAACCTTGAAGTTGCCCAGGTTCTTGCCTCTGCAGGTACGCTTGCGTAGCAAACGAGCACTTTCCCCCGAGAAAGCGGGTTCCTGCCACGCTGGAGGAGAGTTAATCCCGCAGACCTCTTTCTTCCATGGAAAGCGCAAGGCCACCCTAGCCTCAGGGTAGTGCCTAAGTTTCCACCGTGCAAGCTCTGCGTGCCTCGGATTCCATGAGGTCTCCACCGTTGTTGTGCTTCAATGGAACGCGAGAATAGCTTTCAGGACTCCAAGCACTCTGGCCTCCGCACCGTTTCCCATGCTACCACACGGATCCCCCCCACATCTCCTCTCTGCCTGCTGAGCAACAAGCATCCTTGTAGGCCCTTTGGAGCACTTCTTGCATGGAGAGCCCAAGGCGGCACACTGCTCTCTCTCTTCCTTTGGAAACCTAGGTTGCCGCAGCTTGCCCCAGCTCACGACGACAGTCTGAGCCGGTCTCATGTGATGGGGAACGTGGACTCAGTGAGGACAAGGGCCCTACCTGCACTCAGAAAAACACTCTGCTCAGCCTTCCATCCAGGAGCTCAAACCGACTGGCTCGTTGGTTTAGCAGGACGTCGATGTGAGGTCCAAGCTGAGCAAAGAGCACAATTCCTCCTTTACACTGCTAGGCCCTCGGAAGAGGTAGAGCCAACTAGGCTCGCTCAGGCCAGGCCTCCTGCAAGGATCTTGCCACACTTCGAAGCCTGCACAGTAAAAGATACTTAGCGAAGTTGCCAGGGTTTCGCCATGCTCTCCCTTGGCAGCTCCACTACTGCAGGGACTCATGTTTGCTGTGAACTAGGATAGGTGGCCCTGCTTCCAAAAGCAGTCTTTCCCCTTTGGAAATCTGGATTCTTGTAGCCTTGGAGCTGTTTGCAAAACACTAGGAAGGCCCAGCTTCTACTCACTGCAGGCACGCCCGGGGAGGAAACGAGAATGTTCCCCCAGGAAAACAGGCTGCTTGCAAGTGTCGAGGGGCGCTTCTCAGGTGCCCAGTGTGTCTCGTTTGTTTTCCTTCGCAGCTCCCATCCTGCAGGTGCTTATGCTGGTTGCTAACAAGGGTAGGTGGCTCTGCCGACAAAAGCAGCCTTTTCCCTTTGGAAGCTTGGATTCTAGTGTCTCAGGGGCTGCTTGCCAAACCTTGAAGTTGCCCAGGTTCTAGCCTCCGCAGGTACGCTTGCGTAGCAAACGAGCACTTTCCCCCGAGAAAGAGGGTTCCTGCCACGCTGGAAGAGAGTTAATCCCGCAGACCTCTTTCTTCCATGGAAAGCGCAAGGCCACCCTAGCCTCAGGGTAGTGCCTAAGTTTCCACCGGGCAAGCTCTGCGTGCCTCGGTTTCCATGAGGTCTCCACCGTTGTTGTGCTTCAATGGAACGTGAGAATAGCTTTCAGGACTCCAAGCACTCTGGCCTCCGCACCGTTTCCCATGCTACCACACGGATCCCCCCCACATCTCCTCTCTGCCTGCTGAGCAACAAGCAGCCGTGTAAGTCCTTCGGAACACTTCTTGCATGCAGAGCCCAAGGCGGCACACTGCTCTCTCTCTTACTTTGGAAACCTAGGTTGCCGCAGCTTGCCCCAGCTCACGACGACAGTCTGAGCCGGTCTCATGTGCTGGGGAACGTGGATTTGTGAGGACAAGGGCTTTACATGCACTCAGAAAAACACTCTGCTCAGCCTTCCATCCAGGAGCTCACACCGACTGGCTCGTTGGTTGAGCAGGACGTCCATGTGAGGTCCAAGCTGAGCAAAGAGCACAATTCCTCCTTTACACTGCTAGCCCCCCGGAAGAGGTAGAGCCAACTAGACTCGCTCAGGCCAGGCCTCTTTCAAGTATCTTGCCACACTTCGAAGCCTGCACAGTAAAAGATACTTAGCGAAGTTGCCAGCGTTTCGCCATGCTCTCCCTTGGGAGCTCCACTACTGCAGGCACTCATGTTTGCAGTGAACTAGGATAGGTGGCCCTGCTTCCAAAAGCAGTCTTTTCCCCTTTGGAAATCTGGATTCTTGTAGCCTCGGAGTTGTTTGCGAAAGCCTAGGAAGGCCCAGCTTCTACTCACTGCAGGCACTCCCGGGGAGGAAACGAGTATGTTCCCACAGAGAAACAGGCTGCTTGCTAGTGTCAAGGGGCGCTTCTCAGGTGCCCAGTGTGTCCCGTTTGTTTCGCTTCGCAGCTCCCATCCTGCAGGTGCTTATGCTGGGTGCTAACAAGGGTAGGTAGCTCTGCCGACAAAAGCAGCGTTTTCCTTTTGGAAGCTTGGATTCTAGTGTCTCAGGGTCTGCTTGCCAAACCTTGAAGTTGCCCAGGTTATGGCCTCCGCAGGTACGTTGCGTAGAAAACGAGCACTTTCACCCGAGGAACAGGGTTACTGTCACGCTGGAGGAGAGTTAATCCCGAAGACCTCGTTCTTCCTGGGGAAGCGCAAGGCCACCCTGAGCCTCAGGGTAGTGCCTAAGTTTCCACCGGGTAAGCTCTGCGTGCCTCGGTTTCCATGAGGTCTCCACCGATGTTGTGCTTCAATGGAACGCGAGGATAGATTTCAGGACTCCAAGCACTCTGGCCTCCGCACCATTTCCCATGCTACCACACGGATCCCCACCACGTCTCATCTCTGCCTGCTGAGCAACAAGCAGCGTGTAGGCCCTTCAGAACACTTCTTGCATGCAGAGCCCAAGGCGGCACACTGCTCTCTCTCTTCCTTTGGAAACCTAGGTTGCCGCAGCTTGCCCCAGCTCACGACGACAGTCTGAGCCAGTCTCATGTGCTGGGGAACGTGGACTCAGTGAGGACAAGGGCCCTACCTGCACTCAGAAAAACAGTCTGCTCAGCCTTCCATCCAGGAGCTCACACCGACTGGCTCGTTGGTTTAGCAGGACGTCGATGTGAGGTCCAAGCTGAGCAAAGAGCACAATTCCTCCTTTACCCTGCTAGGCCTCGGAAAGAGTTTTTGCCAAATAGGCCTTGCTCAGGCCAGCCCTCCGTCAGTGATCTTGCCACACTTCGACGCCTGCACAGTAAAAGATACTTAGCGAAGTTGCCAGGGTTTCGCCATGCTCTCCCTTGGCAGCTCCACTACTGCAGGGACTCATGTTTGCTGTGAACTAGGATAGGTGGCCCTGCTTCCAAAAGCAGTCTTTTCCCCTTTGGAAATCTGGATTCTTGTATCCTCGGAGCTGTTTGCGAAAGCCTAGGAAGGCCCAGCTTCTACTCACTGCAGGCACGCCCGGGAAGAAAACGAGTATGTTCCCCCAGAGAAACAGGCTGCTTGCAAGTGTTGAGGGGCGCTTCTCAGGTGCCCAGTGTGTCCCGTTCGTTTCCCTTCGCAGCTCCCATCCTGCAGGTGCTTATGCTGGGTGCTAACAAGGGTAGGTGGCTCTGCCGACAAAAGCAGCCTTTTCCCTTTGGAAGCTTGGATTCTAGTGTCTCAGGGGCTGCTTGCCAAACCTTGAAGTTGCCCAGGTTCTAGCCTCCGCAGGTACGCTTGCGTAGCAAACGAGCACTTTCCCCCGAGAAACCGGGTTCCTGCCACGCTGGAGGAGAGTTAATCCCGCAGACCTCTTTCTTCCATGGAAAGCGCAAGGCCACCCTGAGCCTCAGGGTAGTGCCTAAGTTTCCACCGGGCAAGCTCTGCGTGCCTCGTTTTCCATGAGTTCTCCACCGATGTTGTGCTTCAATGGAACGCGAGGATAGATTTCAGGACTCCAAGCACTCTGGCCTCCGCACCTTTTCCCATGCGACCACACGGATCCCCCCCACGTCTCATCTCTGCCTGCTGAGCAACAAGCAGCGTGTAGGCCCTTCAGAACACTTCTTGCATGCAGAGCCCAAGGCGGCACACTGCTCTCTCTCTTCCTTTGGAAACCTAGGTTGCCGCAACTTGACCCAGCTCACGACGACAGTCTGAGCCGGTCTCATGTGCTGGGGAACGTGGACTCAGTGAGGATAAGGACCCTACCTGCACTCAGAAAAACACTCTGCGCAGCCTTCCATCGAGGAGCTCACACCGCCTTGCTCGTTGGTTTTGCAGGACGTCGATGTGAGGTCCAAGATAAGCAAAGAGCACAATTCCTCCTTTACCCTGCTAGGCGCCCGGAAGAAGTAGAGCCAACTATTCCTCGCTCAGGCCAGGCCTCTTTCAAGGATCTTGCCACACTTCGAAGCCTGCACAGTAAAAGATACTTAGCGAAGTTGCCAGGGTTTCGCCATGCTCTCCCTTGGCAGCTCCACTACTGCAGGGACTCATGTTTGCTGTGAACTAGTATAGGTGGCCCTGCTTCCAAACCAGGCTTTTCCCCTTTGGAAATCTGGATTCTTGTAGCCTTGGAGCTGTTTGCAAAACACTAGGAAGGCCCAGCTTCTACTCACTGCAGGCACGCCCGGGGATGAAACGAGAATGTTCCCCCAGGAAAACTGGCTGCTTCCAAGTGTCGAGGGGCGCTTCTCAGGTGCCCAGTGTGTCCCGTTTGTTTTCCTTCGCAGCTCCCATCCTGCAGGTACTTATGCTGGGTGCTAACAAGGGTAGGTGGCTCTGCCGACAAAAGCAGCCTTTTCCCTTTGGAAGCTTGGATTCTAGTGTCTCAGGGTCTGCTTGCCAAACCTTGAAGTTGCCCAGGTTCTAGCCTCCGCAGGTATGCTTGCGTAGCAAACGAGCACTTTCCCCCGAGAAAGCGGGTTCCTGCCACGCTGGAGGAGAGTTAATCCCGCAGACCTCGTTCCTCCTGGGAAAGTGCAAGGCCACCCTGAGCCTCAGGGTAGTGCCTAAGTTTCCAACGGGGAAGCTCTGCGTGCCTCGGTTACCATGAGGTCTCCACCGTTGTTTTGCTTCAATGGAAGGCGAGGATAGCTTTCAGGACTCCAAGCACTCTGGCCTCCACACCGTTTCCCATGCTACCACACGGATCCCCCCCACATCTCCTCTCTGCCTGCTGAGCAACAAGCATCCTTGTAGGCCCTTTGGAGCACTTCTTGCATGCAGAGCCTAAGGCGGCACACTGCTCTCTCACTTCCTTTGGAAACCTAGGTTGCCGCAGCTTGCCCCAGCTCACGACGACAGTTTGTGCCGGTCTCATGTGCTGGGGAACGTGGACTCAGTGAGGACAAGGGCCCTACCTGCACTCAGAAAAACAGTCTGCTCAGCCTTCCATCCAGGAGCTCACACCGAGTGGCTCGTTGGTTTAGCAGGACGTCGATGTGAGGTCCAAGCTGAGCAAAGAGCACAATTCCTCCTTTACCCTGCTAGGCCTCGGAAAGAGGTTTTGCCAAATACGCCTTACTCAGGCCAGCCCTCCGTCAGTGATCTTGCCACACTTCGATGCCTGCAGAGTAAAAGGTACTTAGCGAAGTTGCCAGCGTTTCGCCATGCTCTCCCTTGGCAGCTCCACTACTGCAGGGACTCATGTTTGCTGTGAACTAAGATAGGTGGCCCTGCTTCCAAAAGCAGTCTTTTCTCCTTTGGAAATCTGGATTCTTGTAGCCTCGGAGCTGTTTGCGAAAGCCTAGGAAGGCCCAGCTTCTACTCACTGCAGGCATGCCCGGGGAGGAAACGAGAATGTTCCCCCAGAGAAACAGGCTGCTTGCAAGTGTCGAGGGGCGCTTCTCAGGTGCCCAGTGTGTCCCGTTTGTTTTCCTTCGCAGCTCCCATCCTGCAGGTGCTTATGCTGGGTGCTAAGAAGGGTACGTGGCTCTGCCGACAAAAGCAGCCTTTTCCCTTTGGAAGCTTGGATTCTAGTGTCTCAGGGGCTGCTTGCCAAACCTTGAAGTTGCCCAGGTTCTAGCCTCCGCAGGTACGCTTGCGTAGCAAACGAGCACTTTCCCCCGAGAAACCGGGTTCCTGCCACGCTGGAGGAGAGTTAATCCCGCAGACCTCTTTCTTCCATGGAAAGCGCAAGGCCACCCTGAGCCTCAGGGTAGTGCCTAAGTTTCCACCGGGCAAGCTCTGCGTGCCTCGGTTTCCATGAGGTCTCCACCGTTGTTGTGCTTCAATGGAACGCGAGGATAGCTTTCAGGACTGCAAGCACTCTGGCCTCCACACCGTTTCCCATGCTTCCACACGGATCCCCCCCACATCTCCTCTCTGCCTGCTGAGCAACAAGCAGCCGTGTAGGTCCTTCGGAACACTTCTTGCATGCAGAGCCCAAGGCGGCACACTGCTCTCTCTCTTCCTTTGGAAACCTAGGTTGCCGCAGCTTGCCCCAGCTCACGACGACAGTCTGAGCCGGTCTCATGTGCTGGGGAACGTGGATTTGTGAGGACAAGGGCTTTACATGCACTCAGAAAAACACTCTGCTCAGCCTTCCATCCAGGAGCTCACACCGACTGGCTCGTTGGTTGAGCAGGACGTCCATGTGAGGTCCAAAATGAGCAAAGAGCACAATTCCTCCTTTACACTGCTAGGCCCCCGGAAGAGGTAGAGCCAACAAGGCTCGCTCAGGCCAGGCCTCTTTCAAGGATCTTGCCACACTTCGAAGCCTGCACAGTAAAAGATACTTAGCGAAGTTGCCAGGGTTTCGCCATGCTCTCCCTTGGCAGCTCCACTACTGCAGGGACTCATGTTTGCTGAGAACTAGGATAGGTGGCCCTGCTTCCAAAAGCAGTCTTTTCCCCTTTGGAAATCTGGATTCTTGTAGCCTCGGAGCTGTTTGCGAAAGCCTAGTAAGGCCCAGCTTCTACTCACTGCAGGCACGCCCGGGGAGGAAACGAGAATGTTCCCCCAGAGAAACAGGCTGCTTGCAAGTGTCGAGGGGCGCTTCTCAGGTGCCCAGTGTGTCCCGATCGTTTCCCTTCGCAGCTCCCATCCTGCAGGTACTTATGCTGGGTGCTAACAAGGGTAGGTGGCTCTGCCGACAAAAGCAGCCTTTTCCCTTTGGAAGCTTGGATTCTAGTGTCTCAGGGTCTGCTTGCCAAACCTTGAAGTTGCCCAGGTTCTAGCCTCCGCAGGTACGCTTGCGTAGCAAACGAGAACTTTCCCCCGAAAAAGCGGGTTCCTGCCACGCTGGAGGAGAGTTAATCCCGCAGACCTCTTTCTTCCATGGAAAGCGCAAGGCCACCCTGAGCCTCAGGGTAGTGCCTAAGTTTCCACCATGCAAGCTCTGCGTGCCTCGGTTTCCATGAGGTCTCCACCGTTGTTGTGCTTCAATGGAACGCGAGAATAGCTTTCAGGACTCCAAGCACTCTGGCCTCCGCACCGTTTCCCATGCTACCACACGGATCCCCCCCACATCTCCTCTCTGCCTGCTGAGCAACAAGCATCCTTGTAGGCCCTTTGGAGCACTTCTTGCATGGAGAGCCCAAGGCGGCACACTGCTCTCTCTCTTCCTTTGGAAACCTAGGTTGCCGCAGCTTGCCCCAGCTCACGACGACTGTCTGAGCCGGGCTCATGTGCTGGGGAACGTGGACTCAGTGAGGACAAGGGCCCTACCTGCACTCAGAAAAACACTCTGCTCAGCCTTCCATCCAGGAGCTCAAACCGACTGGCTCGTTGGTTTAGCAGGACGTCGATGTGAGGTCCAAGCTGAGCAAAGAGCACAATTCCTCCTTTACACTGCTAGGCCCCCGGAAGAGGGAGAGCCAACTAGGCTCGCTCAGGCCAGGCCTCCTGCAAGGATCTTGCCACACTTCGAAGCCTGCACAGTAAAAGATACTTAGCGAAGTTGCCAGCGTTTCGCCATGCTCTCCCTTGGCAGCTCCACTACTGCAGGGACTCATGTTTGCAGTGAACTAGGATAGGTGGCCCTGCTTCCAAAAGCAGTCTTTTCCCCTTTGGAAATCTGGATTCTTGTAGCCTCGGAGCTGTTTGCGAAAGCCTAGGAAGGCCCAGCTTCTACTCACTGCAGGCACGCCCGGGGAGGAAACGAGTATGTTCCCCCAGAGAAACAGGCTGCTTGCTAGTGTCAAGGGGCGCTTCTCAGGTGCCCAGTGTGTCCCGTTTGTTTCGCTTCGCAGCTGCCATCCTGCAGGTTCTTATGCTGGGTGCTAACAAGGGTAGGTAGCTCTGCCGACAAAAGCAGCGTTTTCCCTTTGGAAGCTTGGATTCTAGTGTCTCAGGGTCTGCTTGCCAAAGTTTGAATTTGCCCAGGTTATGGACTCCGCTGGTACGTTGCGTAGAAAACGAGCACTTTTACCCGAGGAACAGGGTTCCTGTCACGCTGGAGGAGAGTTAATCCCGAAGACCTCGTTCTTCCTGGGGAAGCGCAAGGCCACCCTGAGCCTCAGGGTAGTGCCTAAGTTTCCACCGGGTACCTCTGCGTGCCTCGGTTTCCATGAGGTCTCCACCGATGTTGTGCTTCAATGGAACGCGAGGATAGATTTCAGGACTCCAAGCACTCTGGCCTCCGCACCATTTCCAATGCGACCACACGGATCCCCCCCACGTCTCATCTCTGCCTGCTGAGCAACAAGCAGCGTGTAGGCCCTTCAGAACACTTCTTGCATGCAGAGCCCAAGGCGGCACACTGCTCTCTCTCTTCCTTTGGAAACCTAGGTTGCCGCAGCTTGCCCCAGCTCACGACGACAGTCTGAGCCGGTCTCATGTGCTGGGGAACGTGGACTCAGTGAGGACAAGGGCCCTACCTGCACTCAGAAAAACAGTCTGCTCAGCCTTCCATCCAGGAGCTCACACCGACTGACTCGTTGGTTTAGCAGGACGTCGATGTGAGGTCCAAGCTGAGCAAAGAGCACAATTCCTCCTTTACCCTGCTAGGCCTCGGAAAGAGTTTTTGCCAAATAGGCCTTGCTCAGGCCAGCCCTCCGTCAGTGATCTTGCCACACTTCGAAGCCTGCACAGTAAAAGATAATTAGCGAAGTTGCCAGGGTTTCGCCATGCTCTCCCTTGGCAGCTCCACTACTGCAGGGACTCATGTTTGCTGTGAACTAGGATAGGTGGCCCTGCTTCCAAAAGCAGTCTTTTCCCCTTTGGAAATCTGGATTCTTGTAGCCTCGGAGCTGTTTGCGAAAGCCTAGGAAGGCCCAGCTTCTACTCACTGCAGGCACGCCCGGGAAGAAAACGAGTATTTTCCCCCAGAGAAACAGGCTGCTTGCAAGTGTTGAGGGGCGCTTCTCAGGTGCCCAGTGTGTCCCGTTCGTTTCCCTTCGCAGCTCCCATCCTGCAGGTACTTATGCTGGGTGCTAACAAGGGTAGGTGGCTCTGCCGACAAAAGCAGCCTTTTGCCTTTGGAAGCTTGGATTCTAGTGTCTCAGGGGCTGCTTGCCAAACCTTGAAGTTGCCCAGGTTCTAGCCTCCGCAGGTACGCTTGCGTAGCAAACGAGCACTTTCCCCCGAGAAACCGGGTTCCTGCCACGCTGGAGGAGAGTTAATCCCGCAGACCTCTTTCTTCCATGGAAAGCGCAAGGCCACCCTGAGCCTCAGGGTAGTGCCTAAGTTTCCACCGGGCAAGCTCTGCGTGCCTCGGTTTCCATGAGGTCTCCACCGTTGCTGTGCTTCAATGGAACGCGAGGATAGCTTTCAGGACTGCAAGCACTCTGGCCTCCACACCGTTTCCCATGCTACCACACGGATCCCCCCCCACATCTGCTCTCTGCCTGCTGAGCAACAAGCAGCCGTGTAGGTCCTTCGGAACACTTCTTGCATGCAGAGCCCAAGGCGGCACACTGCTCTCTCTCTTACTTTGGAAACCTAGGTTGCCGCAGCTTGCCCCAGCTCACGACGACAGTCTGAGCCGGTCTCATGTGCTGGGGAACGTGGATTCGTGAGGACAAGGGCTTTACATGCACTCAGAAAAACACTCTGCTCAGGCTTCCATCCAGGAGCTCACACCGACTGGCTCGTTGGTTTATCAGGACGTCCATGTGAGGTCCAAAATGAGCAAAGAGCACAATTCCTCCTTTACACTGCTAGGCCCCCGGAAGAGGTAGAGCCAACAAGGCTCGCTCAGGCCAGGCCTCTTTCAAGGATCTTGCCACACTTCGAAGCCTGCACAGTAAAAGATACTTAGCGAAGTTGCCAGGGTTTCGCCATGCTCTCCCTTGGCAGCTCCACTACTGCAGGGACTCATGTTTGCAGTGAACTAGGATAGGTGGCCCTGCTTCCAAAAGCAGTCTTTTCCCCTTTGGAAATCTGGATTCTTGTAGCCTCGGAGCTGTTTGCGAAAGCCTAGGAAGGCCCAGCTTCTACTCACTGCAGGCACGCCCGGGGAGGAAACGAGAATGTTCCCCCAGAGAAACAGGCTGCTTGCAAGTGTCGAGGGGCGCTTCTCAGGTGCCCAGTGTGTCCCGTTCGTTTCCCTTCGCAGCTCCCATCCTGCAGGTATTTATGCTGGGTGCTAACAAGGGTAGGTGGCTCTGCCGACAAAAGCAGCCTTTTCCCTTTGGAAGCTTGGATTCTAGTGTCTCAGGGTCTGCTTGCCAAACCTTGAAGTTGCCCAGGTTCTAGCCTCCACAGGTACGCTTGCGAAGCAAACGAGCACTTTCCCCCGAGAAACCGGGTTCCTGCCACGCTGGAGGAGAGTTAATCCCGCAGACCTCGTTCCTCCTGGGAAAGCGCAAGGCCACCCTGAGCCTCAGGGTAGTGCCTAAGTTTCCACCGGGCAAGCTCTGCGTGCCTCGGTTTCCATGAGGTCTCCACCGTTGTTGTGCTTCAATGGAACGGGAGGATAGCTTTCAGGACTCCAAGCACTCTGGCCTCCGCACCGTTTCCCATGCTACAACACGGATCCCCCCCACATCTCCTCGCTGCCTGCTGAGCAACAATCAGCCGTGTAGGTCCTTCGGAACACTTCTTGCATGCAGAGCCCAAGGCGGCACACTGCTCTCTCTCTTCCTTTGGAAACCAAGGTAGCCGCAGCTTGCCCCAGCTCACGACGACAGTCTGAGCCGGTCTCATGTGCTGGGGAACGTGGATTCAGTGAGGACAAGGGCTTTACATGCACTCAGAAAAACACTCTGCTCAGCCTTCCATCCAGGAGCTCACACCGACTGGCTCGTTGGTTTATCAGGACGTCCATGTGAGGTCCAAAATGAGCAAAGAGCACAATTCCTCCTTTACACTGCTAGGCCCCCGGAAGAGGTAGAGCCAACTAGGCTCGCTCAGGCCATTCCTCCTTCAAGGATCTTGCCACACTTCGAAGCCGGCACAGTAAAAGATACATAGCGAAGTTGCCAGGGTTTCGCCATGCTCTCCCTCGGCAGCTCCACTACTGCAGGGACTCATGTTTGCTGTGAACTAGGATAGGTGGCCCTGCTTCCAAAAGCAGACTTTTCCCCTTTGGAAATGTGGATTCTTGTAGCTTCGGAGCTGTTTGCGAAAGCCTAGGAAGGCCTAGCTTCTACTCACTGAAGGCTCGCGCGGGGAGGAAACGAGAATGTTCCCCCAGAGAAACAGGCTGCTTGCAAGTGTCGAGGGGCGCTTCTCAGGTGCCCAGTGTGTCCCGTTTGTTTCCCTTCGCAGCTCCCGTCCTGCAGGTACTTATGCTGGGTGCTAACAAGGGTAGGTGGCTCTGCCGACAAAAGCAGCCTTTTCCCTTTGGAAGCTTGGATTCTAGTGTCTCAGGGGCTGCTTGCCAAACCTTGAAGTTGCCCAGGTTCTTGCCTCTGCAGGTACGCTTGCGTAGCAAACGAGCACTTTCCCCCGAGAAAGCGGGTTCCTGCCACGCTGGAGGAGAGTTAATCCCGCAGACCTCTTTCTTCCATGGAAAGCGCAAGGCCACCCTAGCCTCAGGGTAGTGCCTAAGTTTCCACCGTGCAAGCTCTGCGTGCCTCGGATTCCATGAGGTCTCCACCGTTGTTGTGCTTCAATGGAACGCGAGAATAGCTTTCAGGACTCCAAGCACTCTGGCCTCCGCACCGTTTCCCATGCTACCACACGGATCCCCCCCACATCTCCTCTCTGCCTGCTGAGCAACAAGCATCCTTGTAGGCCCTTTGGAGCACTTCTTGCATGGAGAGCCCAAGGCGGCACACTGCTCTCTCTCTTCCTTTGGAAACCTAGGTTGCCGCAGCTTGCCCCAGCTCACGACGACAGTCTGAGCCGGTCTCATGTGATGGGGAACGTGGACTCAGTGAGGACAAGGGCCCTACCTGCACTCAGAAAAACACTCTGCTCAGCCTTCCATCCAGGAGCTCAAACCGACTGGCTCGTTGGTTTAGCAGGACGTCGATGTGAGGTCCAAGCTGAGCAAAGAGCACAATTCCTCCTTTACACTGCTAGGCCCTCGGAAGAGGTAGAGCCAACTAGGCTCGCTCAGGCCAGGCCTCCTGCAAGGATCTTGCCACACTTCGAAGCCTGCACAGTAAAAGATACTTAGCGAAGTTGCCAGGGTTTCGCCATGCTCTCCCTTGGCAGCTCCACTACTGCAGGGACTCATGTTTGCTGTGAACTAGGATAGGTGGCCCTGCTTCCAAAAGCAGTCTTTCCCCTTTGGAAATCTGGATTCTTGTAGCCTTGGAGCTGTTTGCAAAACACTAGGAAGGCCCAGCTTCTACTCACTGCAGGCACGCCCGGGGAGGAAACGAGAATGTTCCCCCAGGAAAACAGGCTGCTTGCAAGTGTCGAGGGGCGCTTCTCAGGTGCCCAGTGTGTCTCGTTTGTTTTCCTTCGCAGCTCCCATCCTGCAGGTGCTTATGCTGGTTGCTAACAAGGGTAGGTGGCTCTGCCGACAAAAGCAGCCTTTTCCCTTTGGAAGCTTGGATTCTAGTGTCTCAGGGGCTGCTTGCCAAACCTTGAAGTTGCCCAGGTTCTAGCCTCCGCAGGTACGCTTGCGTAGCAAACGAGCACTTTCCCCCGAGAAAGAGGGTTCCTGCCACGCTGGAAGAGAGTTAATCCCGCAGACCTCTTTCTTCCATGGAAAGCGCAAGGCCACCCTAGCCTCAGGGTAGTGCCTAAGTTTCCACCGGGCAAGCTCTGCGTGCCTCGGTTTCCATGAGGTCTCCACCGTTGTTGTGCTTCAATGGAACGTGAGAATAGCTTTCAGGACTCCAAGCACTCTGGCCTCCGCACCGTTTCCCATGCTACCACACGGATCCCCCCCACATCTCCTCTCTGCCTGCTGAGCAACAAGCAGCCGTGTAAGTCCTTCGGAACACTTCTTGCATGCAGAGCCCAAGGCGGCACACTGCTCTCTCTCTTACTTTGGAAACCTAGGTTGCCGCAGCTTGCCCCAGCTCACGACGACAGTCTGAGCCGGTCTCATGTGCTGGGGAACGTGGATTTGTGAGGACAAGGGCTTTACATGCACTCAGAAAAACACTCTGCTCAGCCTTCCATCCAGGAGCTCACACCGACTGGCTCGTTGGTTGAGCAGGACGTCCATGTGAGGTCCAAGCTGAGCAAAGAGCACAATTCCTCCTTTACACTGCTAGCCCCCCGGAAGAGGTAGAGCCAACTAGACTCGCTCAGGCCAGGCCTCTTTCAAGTATCTTGCCACACTTCGAAGCCTGCACAGTAAAAGATACTTAGCGAAGTTGCCAGCGTTTCGCCATGCTCTCCCTTGGGAGCTCCACTACTGCAGGCACTCATGTTTGCAGTGAACTAGGATAGGTGGCCCTGCTTCCAAAAGCAGTCTTTTCCCCTTTGGAAATCTGGATTCTTGTAGCCTCGGAGTTGTTTGCGAAAGCCTAGGAAGGCCCAGCTTCTACTCACTGCAGGCACTCCCGGGGAGGAAACGAGTATGTTCCCACAGAGAAACAGGCTGCTTGCTAGTGTCAAGGGGCGCTTCTCAGGTGCCCAGTGTGTCCCGTTTGTTTCGCTTCGCAGCTCCCATCCTGCAGGTGCTTATGCTGGGTGCTAACAAGGGTAGGTAGCTCTGCCGACAAAAGCAGCGTTTTCCTTTTGGAAGCTTGGATTCTAGTGTCTCAGGGTCTGCTTGCCAAACCTTGAAGTTGCCCAGGTTATGGCCTCCGCAGGTACGTTGCGTAGAAAACGAGCACTTTCACCCGAGGAACAGGGTTACTGTCACGCTGGAGGAGAGTTAATCCCGAAGACCTCGTTCTTCCTGGGGAAGCGCAAGGCCACCCTGAGCCTCAGGGTAGTGCCTAAGTTTCCACCGGGTAAGCTCTGCGTGCCTCGGTTTCCATGAGGTCTCCACCGATGTTGTGCTTCAATGGAACGCGAGGATAGATTTCAGGACTCCAAGCACTCTGGCCTCCGCACCATTTCCCATGCTACCACACGGATCCCCACCACGTCTCATCTCTGCCTGCTGAGCAACAAGCAGCGTGTAGGCCCTTCAGAACACTTCTTGCATGCAGAGCCCAAGGCGGCACACTGCTCTCTCTCTTCCTTTGGAAACCTAGGTTGCCGCAGCTTGCCCCAGCTCACGACGACAGTCTGAGCCAGTCTCATGTGCTGGGGAACGTGGACTCAGTGAGGACAAGGGCCCTACCTGCACTCAGAAAAACAGTCTGCTCAGCCTTCCATCCAGGAGCTCACACCGACTGGCTCGTTGGTTTAGCAGGACGTCGATGTGAGGTCCAAGCTGAGCAAAGAGCACAATTCCTCCTTTACCCTGCTAGGCCTCGGAAAGAGTTTTTGCCAAATAGGCCTTGCTCAGGCCAGCCCTCCGTCAGTGATCTTGCCACACTTCGACGCCTGCACAGTAAAAGATACTTAGCGAAGTTGCCAGGGTTTCGCCATGCTCTCCCTTGGCAGCTCCACTACTGCAGGGACTCATGTTTGCTGTGAACTAGGATAGGTGGCCCTGCTTCCAAAAGCAGTCTTTTCCCCTTTGGAAATCTGGATTCTTGTATCCTCGGAGCTGTTTGCGAAAGCCTAGGAAGGCCCAGCTTCTACTCACTGCAGGCACGCCCGGGAAGAAAACGAGTATGTTCCCCCAGAGAAACAGGCTGCTTGCAAGTGTTGAGGGGCGCTTCTCAGGTGCCCAGTGTGTCCCGTTCGTTTCCCTTCGCAGCTCCCATCCTGCAGGTGCTTATGCTGGGTGCTAACAAGGGTAGGTGGCTCTGCCGACAAAAGCAGCCTTTTCCCTTTGGAAGCTTGGATTCTAGTGTCTCAGGGGCTGCTTGCCAAACCTTGAAGTTGCCCAGGTTCTAGCCTCCGCAGGTACGCTTGCGTAGCAAACGAGCACTTTCCCCCGAGAAACCGGGTTCCTGCCACGCTGGAGGAGAGTTAATCCCGCAGACCTCTTTCTTCCATGGAAAGCGCAAGGCCACCCTGAGCCTCAGGGTAGTGCCTAAGTTTCCACCGGGCAAGCTCTGCGTGCCTCGTTTTCCATGAGTTCTCCACCGATGTTGTGCTTCAATGGAACGCGAGGATAGATTTCAGGACTCCAAGCACTCTGGCCTCCGCACCTTTTCCCATGCGACCACACGGATCCCCCCCACGTCTCATCTCTGCCTGCTGAGCAACAAGCAGCGTGTAGGCCCTTCAGAACACTTCTTGCATGCAGAGCCCAAGGCGGCACACTGCTCTCTCTCTTCCTTTGGAAACCTAGGTTGCCGCAGCTTGCCCCAGCTCACGACGACAGTCTGAGCCGGTCTCATGTGCTGGGGAACGTGGACTCAGTGAGGATAAGGACCCTACCTGCACTCAGAAAAACACTCTGCGCAGCCTTCCATCGAGGAGCTCACACCGACTGGCTCGTTGTTTTATCAGGACGTCCATGTGAGGTCCAAGCTGAGCAAAGAGCACAATTCCTCCTTTACACTGCTAGCCCCCCGGAAGAGGTAGAGCCAACTAGACTCGCTCAGCCCAGGCCTCTTTCAAGTATCTTGCCACACTTCGAAGCCTGCACAGTAAAAGATACTTAGCGAAGTTGGCAGCGTTTCGCCATGCTCTCCCTTGGCAGCTCCACTACTGCAGGGACTCATGTTTGCAGTGAACTAGGATAGGTGGCCCTGCTTCCAAAAGCAGTCTTTTCCCCTTTGGAAATCTGGATTCTTGTAGCCTCGGAGCTGTTTGCGAAAGCCTAGGAAGACCCAGCTTCTACTCACTGCAGGCACTCCCGGGGAGGAAACGAGTATGTTCCCCCAGAGAAACAGGCTGCTTGCTAGTGTCAAGGGGCGCTTCTCAGGTGCCCAGTGTGTCCCATTTGTTTCGCTTCGCAGCTCCCATCCTGCAGGTGCTTATGCTGGGTGCTAACAAGGGTAGGTAGCTCTGCCGACAAAAGCAGCGTTTTCCTTTTGGAAGCTTGGATTCTAGTGTCTCAGGGTCTGCTTGCCAAACCTTGAAGTTGCCCAGGTTATGGCCTCCGCAGGTACGTTGCGTAGAAAACGAGCACTTTCACCCGAGGAACAGGGTTCCTGTCACGCTGGAGGAGAGTTAATCCCGAAGACCTCGTTCTTCCTGGGGAAGCGCAAGGCCACCCTGAGCCTCAGGGTAGTGCCTAAGTTTCCACCGGGTAAGCTCTGCGTGCCTCGGTTTCCATGAGGTGTCCACCGATGTTGTGCTTCAATGGAACGCGAGGATAGATTTCAGGACTCCAAGCACTCTGCCCTCCGCACCATTTCCGATGCTACCACACGGAACCCCCCACGTCTCATCTCTGCCTGCTGAGCAACAAGCAGCGTGTAGGGCCTTCGGAACACTTCTTGCATGCAGAGCCCAAGGTGGCACACTGCTCTCTCTCTTCCTTTGGAAACCTAGGTTGCCGCAGCTTGCCCCAGCTCACGACGACAGTCTGAGCCGGTCTCATTTGCTGGGGAACGTGGATTTGTGAGGACAAGGGCGTTACATGCACTCAGAAAAACACTCTGCTCAGCCTTCCATCCAGGAGCTCACACCGACTGGCTCGTTGGTTGAGCAGGACGTCCATGTGAGGTCCAAGCTGAGCAAAGAGCACAATTCCTCCTTTACCCTGCTAGGCCTCGTAAAGAGTTTTTGCCAAATAGGCCTTGCTCAGGCCAGCCCTCCGTCAGTGATCTTGCCACACTTCGACGCCTGCACAGTAAAAGATACTTAGCGAAGTTGCCAGGGTTTCGCCATGCTCTCCCTTGGCAGCTCCACTACTGCAGGGACTCATGTTTGCTGAGAACTAGGATAGGTGGCCCTGCTTCCAAAAGCAGTCTTTTCCCCTTTGGAAATCTGGATTCTTGTAGCCTCGGAGCTGTTTGCGAAAGCCTAGGAAGGCCCAGCTTCTACTCACTGCAGGCACGCCCGGGGAGGAAACGAGAATGTTCCCCCAGAGAAACAGGCTGCTTGCAAGTGTCGAGGGGCGCTTCTCAGGTGCCCAGTGTGTCCCGTTCGTATCCCTTCGCAGCTCCCATCCTGCAGGTACTTATGCTGTGTGCTAACAAGGGTAGGTGGCTCTGCCGACAAAAGCAGCCTTTTCCCTTTGGAAGCTTGGATTCTAGTGTCTCAGGGTCTGCTTGCCAAACCTTGAAGTTGCCCAGGTTCTAGCCTCCGCAGGTACGCTTGCGTAGCAAACGAGCACTTTCCCCCGAGAAACCGGGTTCCTGCCACGCTGGAGGAGAGTTAATCCCGCAGACCTCTTTCTTCCATGGAAAGCGCAAGGCCACCCTGAGCCTCAGGGTAGTGCCTAAGTTTCCACCGGGCAAGCTCTGCGTGCCTCGGTTTCCATGAGGTCTCCACCGTTGTTGTGCTTCAATGGAACGCGAGAATAGCTTTCAGGACTCCAAGCACTCTGGCCTCCGCACCGTTTCCCATGCTACCACACGGATCCCCCCCACATCTCCTCTCTGCCTGCTGAGCAACAGGCATCCTTGTAGGCCCTTTGGAGCACTTCTTGCATGGAGAGCCCAAGGCGGCACACTGCTCTCTCTCTTCCTTTGGAAACCTAGGTTGCCGCAGCTTGCCCCAGCTCACGACGACAGTCTGAGCCGGTCTCATGTGCTGGGGAACGTGGACTCAGTGAGGACAAGGGCCCTACCTGCACTCAGAAAAACACTCTGCTCAGCCTTCCATCCAGGAGCTCAAACCGACTGGCTCGTTGGTTTAGCAGGACGTCGATGTGAGGTCCAAGCTGAGCAAAGAGCACAATTCCTCCTTTACACTGCTAGGCCCCCGGAAGAGGGAGCGCCAACTAGGCTCGCTCAGGCCAGGCCTCCTGCAAGGATCTTGCCACACTTCGAAGCCTGCACAGTAAAAGATACTTAGCGAAGTTGCCAGCGTTTCGCCATGCTCTCCCTTGGCAGCTCCACTACTGCAGGGACTCATGTTTGCAGTGAACTAGGATAGGTGGCCCTGCTTCCAAAAGCAGTCTTTTCCCCTTTGGAAATCTGGATTCTTGTAGCCTCGGAGCTGTTTGCGAAAGCCTAGGAAGGCCCAGCTTCTACTCACTGCAGGCACGCCCGGGGAGGAAACGAGTATGTTCCCCCAGAGAAACAGGCTGCTTGCTAGTGTCAAGGGGCGCTTCTCAGGTGCACAGTGTGTCCCGTTTGTTTCGCTTCGCAGCTCCCATCCTGCAGGTGCTTATGCTGGGTGCTAACAAGGTTAGGTAGCTCTGCCGACAAAAGCAGCGTTTTCCCTTTGGAAGCTTGGATTCTAGTGTCTCAGGGTCTGCTTGCCAAACCTTGAATTTGCCCAGGTTATGGACTCCGCTGGTACGTTGCGTAGAAAACAAGCACTTTCCCCCGAAAAAGCGGGTTCCTGCCACGCTGGAGGAGAGTTAATCCCGCAGACCTCGTTCCTCCTGGGAAAGTGCAAGGCCACCCTGAGCCTCAGGGTAGTGCCTAAGTTTCCAACGGGGAAGCTCTGCGTGCCTCGGTTACCATGAGGTCTCCACCGTTGTTGTGCTTCAATGGAACGCGAGAATAGCTTTCAGGACTCCAAGCACTCTGGCCTCCGCACCGTTTCCCATGCTACCACACGGATCCCCCCCACATCTCCTCTCTGCCTGCTGAGCAACAAGCATCCTTGTAGGCCCTTTGGAGCACTTCTTGCATGGAGAGCCCAAGGCGGCACACTGCTCTCTCTCTTCCTTTGGAAACCTAGGTTGCCGCAGCTTGCCCCAGCTCACGACGACAGTCTGAGCCGGTCTCATGTGCTGGGGAACGTGGACTCAGTGAGGACAAGGGCCCTACCTGCACTCAGAAAAACACTCTGCTCAGCCTTCCATCCAGGAGCTCAAACCGACTGGCTCGTTGGTTTAGCAGGACGTCGATGTGAGGTCCAAGCTGAGCAAAGAGCACAATTCCTCCTTTACACTGCTAGGCCCCCGGAAGAGGTAGAGCCAACTAGGCTCGCTCAGGCCATTCCTCCTTCAAGGATCTTGCCACACTTCGAAGCCGGCACAGTAAAAGATACATAGCGAAGTTGCCAGGGTTTCGCCATGCTCTCCCTTGGCAGCTCCACTACTGCAGGGACTCATGTTTGCTGTGAACTAGGATAGGTGGCCCTGCTTCCAAAAGCAGACTTTTCCCCTTTGGAAATCTGGATTCGTGTAGCCTCGGAGCTGTTTGCGAAAGCCTAGGAAGGCCTAGCTTCTACTCACTGAAGGCTCGCGCGGGGAGGAAACGAGAATGTTCCCCCAGAGAAACAGGCTGCTTGCAAGTGTCGAGGGGCGCTTCTCAGGTGCCCAGTGTGTCCCGTTTGTTTCCCTTCGCAGCTCCCGTCCTGCAGGTACTTATGCTGGGTGCTAACAAGGGTAGGTGGCTCTGCCGACAAAAGCAGCCTTTTCCCTTTGGAAGCTTGGATTCTAGTGCCTCAGGGGCTGCTTGCCAAACCTTGAAGTTGCCCAGGTTCTAGCCTCCGCAGGTACGCTTGCGTAGCAAACGAGCACTTTCCCCCGAGAAACCGGGTTCCTGCCACGCTGGAGGAGAGTTAATCCCGCAGACCTCTTTCTTCCATGGAAAGCGCAAGGCCACCCTGAGCCTCAGGGTAGTGCCTAAGTTTCCACCGGGCAAGCTCTGCGTGCCTCGGTTTCCATGAAGTCTCCACCGTTGTTGTGCTTCAATGGAACGCGAGAATAGCTTTCAGGACTCCAAGCACTCTGGCCTCCGCACCGTTTCCCATGCTACCACACGGATCCCCCCCACATCTCCTCTCTGCCTGCTGAGCAACAGGCATCCTTGTAGGCCCTTTGGAGCACTTCTTGCATGGAGAGCCCAAGGCGGCACACTGCTCTCTCTCTTCCTTTGGAAACCTAGGTTGCCGCAGCTTGCCCCAGCTCACGACGACAGTCTGAGCCGGTCTCATGTGCTGGGGAACGTGGACTCAGTGAGGACAAGGGCCCTACCTGCACTCAGAAAAACACTCTGCTCAGCCTTCCATCCAGGAGCTCAAACCGACTGGCTCGTTGGTTTAGCAGGACGTCGATGTGAGGTCCAAGCTGAGCAAAGAGCACAATTCCTCCTTTACACTGCTAGGCCCCCGGAAGAGGGAGCGCCAACTAGGCTCGCTCAGGCCAGGCCTCCTGCAAGGATCTTGCCACACTTCGAAGCCTGCACAGTAAAAGATACTTAGCGAAGTTGCCAGCGTTTCGCCATGCTCTCCCTTGGCAGCTCCACTACTGCAGGGACTCATGTTTGCAGTGAACTAGGATAGGTGGCCCTGCTTCCAAAAGCAGTCTTTTCCCCTTTGGAAATCTGGATTCTTGTAGCCTCGGAGCTGTTTGCGAAAGCCTAGGAAGGCCCAGCTTCTACTCACTGCAGGCACGCCCGGGGAGGAAACGAGTATGTTCCCCCAGAGAAACAGGCTGCTTGCTAGTGTCAAGGGGCGCTTCTCAGGTGCACAGTGTGTCCCGTTTGTTTCGCTTCGCAGCTCCCATCCTGCAGGTGCTTATGCTGGGTGCTAACAAGGTTAGGTAGCTCTGCCGACAAAAGCAGCGTTTTCCCTTTGGAAGCTTGGATTCTAGTGTCTCAGGGTCTGCTTGCCAAACCTTGAATTTGCCCAGGTTATGGACTCCGCTGGTACGTTGCGTAGAAAACAAGCACTTTCCCCCGAAAAAGCGGGTTCCTGCCACGCTGGAGGAGAGTTAATCCCGCAGACCTCGTTCCTCCTGGGAAAGTGCAAGGCCACCCTGAGCCTCAGGGTAGTGCCTAAGTTTCCAACGGGGAAGCTCTGCGTGCCTCGGTTACCATGAGGTCTCCACCGTTGTTGTGCTTCAATGGAACGCGAGAATAGCTTTCAGGACTCCAAGCACTCTGGCCTCCGCACCGTTTCCCATGCTACCACACGGATCCCCCCCACATCTCCTCTCTGCCTGCTGAGCAACAAGCATCCTTGTAGGCCCTTTGGAGCACTTCTTGCATGGAGAGCCCAAGGCGGCACACTGCTCTCTCTCTTCCTTTGGAAACCTAGGTTGCCGCAGCTTGCCCCAGCTCACGACGACAGTCTGAGCCGGTCTCATGTGCTGGGGAACGTGGACTCAGTGAGGACAAGGGCCCTACCTGCACTCAGAAAAACACTCTGCTCAGCCTTCCATCCAGGAGCTCAAACCGACTGGCTCGTTGGTTTAGCAGGACGTCGATGTGAGGTCCAAGCTGAGCAAAGAGCACAATTCCTCCTTTACCCTGCTAGGCCTCGGAAAGAGGTTTTGCCAAATACGCCTTACTCAGGCCAGCCCTCCGTCAGTGATCTTGCCACACTTCGATGCCTGCAGAGTAAAAGGTACTTAGCGAAGTTGCCAGCGTTTCGCCATGCTCTCCCTTGGCAGCTCCACTACTGCAGGGACTCATGTTTGCTGAGAACTAGGATAGGTGGCCCTGCTTCCAAAAGCAGTCTTTTCCCCTTTGGAAATCTGGATTCTTGTAGCCTCGGAGCTGTTTGCGAAAGCCTAGGAAGGCCCAGCTTCTACTCACTGCAGGCACGCCCGGGGAGGAAACGAGAGTGTTCCCCCAGAGAAACAGGCTGCTTGCAAGTGTCGAGGGGCGCTTCTCAGGTGCCCAGTGTGTCCCGTTCGTTTCCCTTCGCAGCTCCCATCCTGCAGGTACTTATGCTGGGTGCTAACAAGGGTAGGTGGCTCTGCCGACAAAAGCAGCCTTTTCCCTTTGGAAGCTTGGATTCTAGTGTCTCAGGGGCTGCTTGCCAAACCTTGAAGTTGCCCAGGTTCTAGCCTCCGCAGGTACGCTTGCGTAGCAAACGAGCACTTTCCCCCGAGAAAGCGGGTTCCTGCCACGCTGGAGGAGAGTTAATCCCGCAGACCTCTTTCTTCCTTGGAAAGCGCAAGGCCACCCTGAGCCTCAGGGTAGTGCCTAAGTTTCCACCGGGCAAGCTCTGCGTGCCTCGGTTTCCATGAGGTCTCCACCGTTGTTGTGCTTCAATGGAACGCGAGGATAGCTTTCAGGACTCCAAGCACTCTGGCCTCCGCACCGTTTCCCATGCTACAACACGGATCCCCCCCACATCTCCTCGCTGCCTGCTGAGCAACAATCAGCCGTGTAGGTCCTTCGGAACACTTCTTGCATGCAGAGCCCAAGGCGGCACACTGCTCTCTCACTTCATTTGGAAACCTAGGTAGCCGCAGCTTGCCCCAGCTCACGACGACAGTCTGAGCCGGTCTCATGTGCTGGGGAACGTGGATTCAGTGAGGACAAGGGCTTTACATGCACTCAGAAAAACACTCTGCTCAGCCTTCCATCCAGGAGCTCACACCGACTGGCTCGTTTGTTTAGCAGGACGTCGATGTGAGGTCCAAGCTGAGCAAAGAGCACAATTCCTCCTTTACACTGCTAGGCCCCCGGAAGAGGTAGAGCCAACTAGGCTCGCTCAGGCCAGCCCTCCTTCAAGGATCTTGCCACACTTCGAAGCCGGCACAGTAAAAGATACATAGCGAAGTTGCCAGGGTTTCGCCATGCTCTCCCTCGGCAGCTCCACTACTGCAGGGAATCATGTTTGCTGTGAACTAGGATAGGTGGCCCTGCTTCCAAAAGCAGACTTTTCCCCTTTGGAAATCTGGATTCTTGTAGCCTCGGAGCTGTTTGCGAAAGCCTAGGAAGGCCCAGCTTCTACTCACTGAAGGCTCGCGCGGGGAGGAAACGAGAATGTTCCCCCAGAGAAACAGGCTGCTTGCAAGTGTCGAGGGGCGCTTCTCAGGTGCCCAGTGTGTCTCGTTTGTTTCCCTTCGCAGCTCCCGTCCTGCAGGTACTTATGCTGGTTGCTAACAAGGGTAGGTGGCTCTGCCGACAAAAGCAGCCTTTTCCCTTTGGAAGCTTGGATTCTAGTGTCTCAGGGGCTGCTTGCCAAACCTTGAAGTTGCCCAGGTTCTAGCCTCTGCAGGTACGCTTGCGTAGCAAACGAGCATTTTCCCCCGAGAAAGCGGGTTCCTGCCACGCTGGAGGAGAGTTAATCCCGCAGACCTCTTTCTTCCATGGAAAGCGCAAGGCCACCCTAGCCTCAGGGTAGTGCCTAAGTTTCCAACATGCAAGCTCTGCTTGCTTCGGTTTCCATGAGGTCTCCACCGTTGTTGTGCTTCAATGGAACGCGAGAATAGCTTTCAGGACTCCAAGCACTCTGGCCTCCGCACCGTTTCCCATGCTACCACACGGATCCCCCCCACATCTCCTCTCTGCCTGCTGAGCAACAAGCATCCTTGTAGGCCCTTTGGAGCACTTCTTGCATGGAGAGCCCAAGGCGGCACACTGCTCTCTCTCTTCCTTTGGAAACCTAGGTTGCCGCAGCTTGCCCCAGCTCACGACGACAGTCTGAGCCGGTCTCATGTGCTGGGGAACGTGGACTCAGTGAGGACAAGGGCCCTACCTGCACTCAGAAAAACACTCTGCTCAGCCTTCCATCCAGGAGCTCACACCGAGTGGCTCGTTGGTTTAGCAGGACGTCGATGTGAGGTCCAAGCTGAGCAAAGAGCACAATTCCTCGTTTACACTGCTAGGCCCCCGGAAGAGGGAGAGCCAACTAGGCTCGCTCAGGCCAGGCCTCCTGCAAGGATCTTGCCACACTTCGAAGCCTGCACAGTAAAAGATACTTAGCGAAGTTGCCAGGGTTTCGCCATGCTCTCCCTTGGCAGCTCCACTACTGCAGGGACTCATGTTTGCTGTGAACTAGGATAGGTGGCCCTGCTTCCAAAAGCAGTCTTTTCCCCTTTGGAAATCTGGATTCTTGTAGCCTTGGAGCTGTTTGCAAAACACTAGGAAGGCCCAGCTTCTACTCACTGCAGGCACGCCCGGGGAGGAAACGAGAATGTTCCCCCAGGAAAACAGGCTGCTTGCAAGTGTCGAGGGGCGCTTCTCAGGTGCCCAGTGTGTCTCCTTCGTTTTCCTTCGCAGCTCCCATCCTGCAGGTGCTTATACTGGTTGCTAACAAGGGTAGGTGGCTCTGCCGACAAAAGCAGCCTTTTCCCTTTGGAAGGTTGGATTCTAGTGTCTCAGGGGCTGCTTGCCAAACCTTGAAGTTGCCCAGGTTCTAGCCTCCGCAGGTACGCTTGCGTAGCAAACGAGCACTTTCCCCCGAGAAAGCGGGTTCCTGCCACGCTGGAGGAGAGTTAATCCCGCAGACCTCTTTCTTCCATGGAAAGCGCAAGGCCACCCTAGCCTCAGGGTAGTGCCTAAGTTTCCACCGGGCAAGCTCTGCGTGCCTCGGTTTCCATGAGGTCTCCACTGTTGTTGTGCTTCAATGGAACGCGAGAATAGCTTTCAGGACTCCAAGCACTCTGGCCTCCGCACCGTTTCCCATGCTACCACACGGATCCCCCCCACGTCTCATCTCTGCCTGCTGAGCAACAAGCAGCGTGTAGGCCCTTCAGAACACTTCTTGCATGCAGAGCCCAAGGCGGCACACTGCTCTCTCTCTTCCTTTGGAAACCTAGGTTGCCGCAGCTTGCCCCAGCTCACGACGACAGTCTGAGCCGGTCTCATGTGCTGGGGAACGTGGACTCAGTGAGGACAAGGGCCCTACCTGCACTCAGAAAAACAGTCTGCTCAGCCTTCCATCCAGGAGCTCACACCGACTGGCTCGTTGGTTGAGCAGGACGTCGATGTGAGGTCCAAGCTGAGCAAAGAGCACAATTCCTCCTTTACCCTGCTAGGCCTCGGAAAGAGTTTTTGCCAAATAGGCCTTGCTCAGGCCAGCCCTCCGTCAGTGATCTTGCCACACTTCGACGCCTGCACAGTAAAAGATACATAGCGAAGTTGCCAGGGTTTCGCCATGCTCTCCCTTGGCAGCTCCACTACTGCAGGGACTCATGTTTGCTGTGAACTAGGATAGGTGGCCCTGCTTCCAAAAGCAGTCTTTTCCCCTTTGGAAATCTGGATTCTTGTAGCCTCGGAGCTGTTTGCGAAAGCCTAGGAAGGCCCAGCTTCTACTCACTGCAGGCACGCCCGGGAAGAAAACGAGTATGTTCCCCGAGAGAAACAGGCTGCTTGCAAGTGTTGAGGGGCGCTTCTCAGGTGCCCAGTGTGTCCCGTTCGTTTCCATTCGCAGCTCCCATCCTGCAGGTGCTTATGCTGGGTGCTAACAAGGGTAGGTGGCTCTGCCGACAAAAGCAGCCTTTTCCCTTTGGAAGCTTGGATTCTAGTGTCTCAGGGTCTGCTTGCCAAACCTTGAAGTTGCCCAGGTTCTAGCCTCCGCAGGTACGCTTGCGTAGCAAACGAGCACTTTCCCCCGAGAAACCGGGTTCCTGCCACGCTGGAGGAGAGTTAATCCCGCATAACTCTTTCTTCCATGGAAAGCGCAAGGCCACCCTGAGCCTCAGGGTAGTGCCTAAGTTTCCACCGGGCAAGCTCTGCGTGCCTCGTTTTCCATGAGGTCTCCACCGATGTTGTGCTTCAATGGAACGCGAGGATAGATTTCAGGACTCCAAGCACTCTGGCCTCCGCACCTTTTCCCATGCGACCGCACGGATCCCCCCCACGTCTCATCTCTGCCTGCTGAGCAACAAGCAGCGTGTAGGCCCTTCAGAACACTTCTTGCATGCAGAGCCCAAGGCGGCACACTGCTCTCTCTCTTCCTTTGGAAACCTAGGTTGCCGCAGCTTGACCCAGCTCACGACGACAGTCTGAGCCGGTCTCATGTGCTGGGGAACGTGGACTCAGTGAGGATAAGGACCCTACCTGCACTCAGAAAAACACTCTGCGCAGCCTTCCATCGAGGAGCTCACACCGACTGGCTCGTTGGTTTTGCAGGACGTCGATGTGAGGTCCAAGATAAGCAAAGAGCACAATTCCTCCTTTACCCTGCTAGGCGCCCGGAAGAAGTAGAGCCAACTAGTCCTCGCTCAGGCCAGCCCTCCGTCAGTGATCTTGCCACACTTCGAAGCCTGCACAGTAAAAGATACTTAGCGAAGTTGTCAGGGTTTCGCCATGCTCTCCCTTGGCAGCTCCACTACTGCAGGGACTCATGTTTGCTGTGAACTAGTATAGGTGGCCCTGCTTCCAAACCAGGCTTTTCCCCTTTGGAAATCTGGATTCTTGTAGCCTTGGAGCTGTTTGCAAAACACTAGGAAGGCCCAGCTTCTACTCACTGCAGGCACGCCCGGGGAGGAAACGAGAATGTTCCCCCAGGAAAACTGGCTGCTTGCAAGTGTCGAGGGGCGCTTCTCAGGTGCCCAGTGTGTCCCGTTTGTTTTCCTTCACAGCTCCCATCCTGCAGGTATTATGCTGGGTGCTAACAAGGGTAGGTGGCTCTGCCGACAAAAGCAGCCTTTTCCCTTTGGAAGCTTGGATTCTAGTGTCTCAGGGGCTGCTTGCCAAACCTTGAAGTTGCCCAGGTTCTAGCCTCCGCAGGTATGCTTGCGTAGCAAACGAGCACTTTCCCCCGAGAAAGCGGGTTCCTGCCACGCTGGAGGAGAGTTAATCCCGCAGACCTCGTTCCTCCTGGGAAAGTGCAAGGCCACCCTGAGCCTCAGGGTAGTGCCTAAGTTTCCAACGGGGAAGCTCTGCGTGCCTCGGTTACCATGAGGTCTCCACCGTTGTTTTGCTTCAATGGAAGGCGAGGATAGCTTTCAGGACTCCAAGCACTCTGGCCTCCACACCGTTTCCCATGCTACCACACGGATCCCCCCCACATCTCCTCTCTGCCTGCTGAGCAATAAGCATCCTTGTAGGCCCTTTGGAGCACTTCTTGCATGCAGAGCCCAAGGCGGCACACTGCTCTCTCACTTCCTTTGGAAACCTAGGTTGCCGAAGCTTGCCCCAGCTCACGACGACAGTTTGAGCCGGTCTCATGTGCTGGGGAACGTGGACTCAGTGAGGACAAGGGCCCTACCTGCACTCAGAAAAACAGTCTGCTCAGCCTTCCATCCAGGAGCTCACACCGAGTGGCTCGTTGGTTTAGCAGGACGTCGATGTGAGGTCCAAGCTGAGCAAAGAGCACAATTCCTCCTTTACCCTGCTAGGCCTCGGAAAGAGGTTTTGCCAAATACGCCTTACTCAGGCCAGCCCTCCGTCAGTGATCTTGCCACACTTCGATGCCTGCAGAGTAAAAGGTACTTAGCGAAGTTGCCAGCGTTTCGCCATGCTCTCCCTTGGCAGCTCCACTACTGCAGGGACTCATGTTTGCTGAGAACTAGGATAGGTGGCCCTGCTTCCAAAAGCAGTCTTTTCCCCTTTGGAAATCTGGATTCTTGTAGCCTCGGAGCTGTTTGCGAAAGCCTAGTAAGGCCCAGCTTCTACTCACTGCAGGCACGCCCGGGGAGGAAACGAGAATGTTCCCCCAGAGAAACAGGCTGCTTGCAAGTGTCGAGGGGCGCTTCTCAGGTGCCCAGTGTGTCCCGTTCGTATCCCTTCGCAGCTCCCATCCTGCAGGTACTTATGCTGTGTGCTAACAAGGGTAGGTGGCTCTGCCGACAAAAGCAGCCTTTTCCCTTTGGAAGCTTGGATTCTAGTGTCTCAGGGTCTGCTTGCCAAACCTTGAAGTTGCCCAGGTTCTAGCCTCCGCAGGTACGCTTGCGTAGCAAACGAGCACTTTCCCCCGAGAAAGCGGGTTCCTGCCACGCTGGAGGAGATTTAATCCCGCAGTCCTCTTTCTTCCATGGAAAGCGCAAGGCCACCCTAGCCTCAGGGTAGTGCCTAAGTTTCCACCGTGCAAGCTCTGCGTGCCTCGTTTTCCATGAGTTCTCCACCGATGTTGTGCTTCAATGGAACGCGAGGATAGCTTTCAGGACTGCAAGCACTCTGGCCTCCGCACCTTTTCCCATGCGACCACATGGATCCCCCCCACGTCTCATCTCTGCCTGCTGAGCAACAAGCAGCGTGTAGGCCCTTCAGAACACTTCTTGCATGCAGAGCCCAAGGCGGCACACTGCTCTCTCTCTTCCTTTGGAAACCTAGGTTGCCGCAGCTTGCCCCAGCTCACGACGACAGTCTGAGCCGGTCTCATGTGCTGGGGAACGTGGACTCAGTGAGGATAAGGACCCTACCTGCACTCAGAAAAACACTCTGCGCAGCCTTCCATCGAGGAGCTCACACCGACTGGCTCGTTGGTTTATCAGGACGTCCATGTGAGGTCCAAAATGAGCAAAGAGCACAATTCCTCCTTTACACTGCTAGGCCCCCGGAAGAGGTAGAGCCAACAAGGCTCGCTCAGGCCAGGTCTCTTTCAAGGATCTTGCCACACTTCGAAGCCTGCACAGTAAAAGATACTTAGCGAAGTTGCCAGGGTTTCGCCATGCTCTCCCTTGGCAGCTCCACTACTGCAGGGACTCATGTTTGCTGAGAACTAGGATAGGTGGCCCTGCTTCCAAAAGCAGTCTTTTCCCCTTTGGAAATCTGGATTCTTGTAGCCTCGGAGCTATTTGCGAAAGCCTAGGAAGGCCCAGCTTCTACTCACTGCAGGCACGCCCGGGGAGGAAACGAGAATGTTCCCCCAGAGAAACAGGCTGCTTGCAAGTGTCGAGGGGCGCTTCTCAGGTGCCCAGTGTGTCCCGTTCGTTTCCCTTCGCAGCTCCCATCCTGCAGGTACTTATGCTGGGTGCTAACAAGGGTAGGTGGCTCTGCCGACAAAAGCAGCCTTTTCCCTTTGGAAGCTTGGATTCTAGTGTCTCAGGGGCTGCTTGCCAAACCTTGAAGTTGCCCAGGTTCTAGCCTCCGCAGGTACGCTTGCGTAGCAAACGAGCACTTTCCCCCGAGAAACCGGGTTCCTGCCACGCTGGAGGAGAGTTAATCCCGCAGACCTCGTTCCTCCTGGGAAAGCGCAAGGCCACCCTGAGCCTCAGGGTAGTGCCTAAGTTTCCACCGGGCAAGCTCTGCGTGCCTCGGTTTCCATGAGGTCTCCACCGTTGTTGTGCTTCAATGGAACGCGAGGATAGCTTTCAGGACTCCAAGCACTCTGGCCTCCGCACCGTTTCCCATGCTACAACACGGATCCCCCCCACATCTCCTCGCTGCCTGCTGAGCAACAATCAGCCGTGTAGGTCCTTCGGAACACTTCTTGCATGCAGAGCCCAAGGCGGCACACTGCTCTCTCACTTCCTTTGGAAACCTAGGTAGCCGCAGCTTGCCCCAGCTCACGACGACAGTCTGAGCCGGTCTCATGTGCTGGGGAACGTGGATTCAGTGAGGACAAGGGCTTTACATGCACTCAGAAAAACACTCTGCTCAGCCTTCCATCCAGGAGCTCACACCGACTGGCTTGTTGGTTTAGCAGGACGTCGATGTGAGGTCCAAGCTGAGCAAAGAGCACAATTCCTCCTTTACACTGCTAGGCCCCCGGAAGAGGTAGAGCCAACTAGGCTCGCTCAGGCCAGCCCTCCTTCAAGGATCTTGCCACACTTCGAAGCCGGCACAGTAAAAGATACATAGCGAAGTTGCCAGGGTTTCGCCATGCTTTCCCTCGGCAGCTCCACTACTGCAGGGACTCATGTTTGCTGTGAACTAGGATAGGTGGCCCTGCTTCCAAAAGCAGACTTTTCCCCTTTGGAAATCTGGATTCTTGTAGCCTCGGAGCTGTTTGCGAAAGCCTAGGAAGGCCCAGCTTCTACTCACTGAAGGCTCGCGCGGGGAGGAAACGAGAATGTTCCCCCAGAGAAACAGGCTGCTTGCAAGTGTCGAGGGGCGCTTCTCAGGTGCCCAGTGTGTCTCGTTTGTTTCCCTTCGCAGCTCCCGTCCTGCAGGTACTTATGCTGGTTGCTAACAAGGGTAGGTGGCTCTGCCGACAAAAGCAGCCTTTTCCCTTTGGAAGCTTGGATTCTAGTGTCTCAGGGGCTGCTTGCCAAACCTTGAAGTTGCCCAGGTTCTAGCCTCTGCAGGTACGCTTGCGTAGCAAACGAGCACTTTCCCCCGAGAAAGCGGGTTCCTGCCACGCTGGAGGAGAGTTAATCCCGCAGACCTCTTTCTTCCATGGAAAGCGCAAGGCCACCCTAGCCTCAGGGTAGTGCCTAAGTTTCCACCATGCAAGCTCTGCTTGCCTCGGTTTCCATGAGGTCTCCACCGTTGTTGTGCTTCAATGGAACGCGAGAATAGCTTTCAGGACTCCAAGCACTCTGGCCTCCGCACCGTTTCCCATGCTACCACACGGATCCCCCCCACATCTCCTCTCTGCCTGCTGAGCAACAAGCATCCTTGTAGGCCCTTTGGAGCACTTCTTGCATGGAGAGCCCAAGGCGGCACACTGCTCTCTCTCTTCCTTTGGAAACCTAGGTTGCCGCAGCTTGCCCCAGCTCACGACGACAGTCTGAGCCGGTCTCATGTGCTGGGGAACGTGGACTCAGTGAGGACAAGGGCCCTACCTGCACTCAGAAAAACACTCTGTTCAGCCTTCCATCCAGGAGCTCAAACCGACTGGCTCGTTGGTTTAGCAGGACGTCGATGTGAGGTCCAAGCTGAGCAAAGAGCACAATTCCTCCTTTACACTGCTAGGCCCCCGGAAGAGGGAGAGCCAACTAGGCTCGCTCAGGCCAGGCCTCCTGCAAGGATCTTGCCACACTTCGAAGCCTGCACAGTAAAAGATACTCAGCGAAGTTGCCAGGGTTTCGCCATGCTCTCCCTTGGCAGCTCCACTACTGCAGGGACTCATGTTTGCTGTGAAATAGGATAGGTGGCCCTGCTTCCAAAAGCAGTCTTTTCCCCTTTGGAAATCTGGATTCTTGTAGCCTTGGAGCTGTTTGCAAAACACTAGGAAGGCCCAGCTTCTACTCACTGCAGGCACGCCCGGGGAGGAAACGAGAATGTTCCCCCAGGAAAACTGGCTGCTTGCAAGTGTCGAGGGGCGCTTCTCAGGTGCCCAGTGTGTCTCCTTCGTTTTCCTTCGCAGCTCCCATCCTGCAGGTGCTTATACTGGTTGCTAACAAGGGTAGGTGGCTCTGCCGACAAAAGCAGCCTTTTCCCTTTGGAAGCTTGGATTCTAGTGTCTCAGGGGCTGCTTGCCAAACCTTGAAGTTGCCCAGGTTCTAGCCTCCGCAGGTACGCTTGCGTAGCAAACGAGCACTTTCCCCCGAGAAAGCGGGTTCCTGCCACGCTGGAGGAGAGTTAATCCCGCAGACCTCTTTCTTCCATGGAAAGCGCAAGGCCACCCTAGCCTCAGGGTAGTGCCTCAGTTTCCACCGGGCAAGCTCTGCGTGCCTCGGTTTCCATGAGGTCTCCACCGTTGTTGTGCTTCAATGGAACGCGAGAATAGCTTTCAGGACTCCAAGCACTCTGGCCTCCGCACCGTTTCCCATGCTACCACACGGATCCCCCCCACGTCTCATCTCTGCCTGCTGAGCAACAAGCAGCGTGTAGGCCCTTCAGAACACTTCTTGCATGCAGAGCCCAAGGCGGCACACTGCTCTCTCTCTTCCTTTGGAAACCTAGGTTGCCGCAGCTTGACCCAACTCACGACGACAGTCTGAGCCGGTCTCATGTGCTGGGGAACGTGGACTCAGTGAGGATAAGGACCCTACCTGCACTCAGAAAAACACTCTGCGCAGCCTTCCATCGAGGAGCTCACACCGACTGGCTCGTTGGTTTTGCAGGACGTCGATGTGAGGTCCAAGATAAGCAAAGAGCACAATTCCTCCTTTACCCTGCTAGGCGCCCGGAAGAAGTAGAGCCAACTAGTCCTCGCTCAGGCCAGCCCTCCGTCAGTGATCTTGCCACACTTCGAAGCCTGCACAGTAAAAGATACTTAGCGAAGTTGCCAGGGTTTCGCCATGCTCTCCCTTGGCAGCTCCACTACTGCAGGGACTCATGTTTGCTGTGAACTAGTATAGGTGGCCCTGCTTCCAAACCAGGCTTTTCCCCTTTGGAAATCTGGATTCTTGTAGCCTTGGAGCTGTTTGCAAAACACTAGGAAGGCCCAGCTTCTACTCACTGCAGGCACGCCCGGGGAGGAAACGAGAATGTTCCCCCAGGAAAACTGGCTGCTTGCAAGTGTCGAGGGGCGCTTCTCAGGTGCCCAGTGTGTCCCGTTCGTTTCCCTTCGCAGCTCCCATCCTGCAGGTACTTATGCTGGGTGCTAACAAGGGTAGGTGGCTCTGCCGACAAAAGCAGCCTTTTCCCTTTGGAAGCTTGGATTCTAGTGTCTCAGGGGCTGCTTGCCAAACCTTGAAGTTGCCCAGGTTCTAGCCTCCGCAGGTACGCTTGCGTAGCAAACGAGCACTTTCCCCCGAGAAACCGGGTTCCTGCCACGCTGGAGGAGAGTTAATCCCGCAGACCTCGTTCCTCCTGGGAAAGCGCAAGGCCACCCTGAGCCTCAGGGTAGTGCCTAAGTTTCCACCGGGCAAGCTCTGCGTGCCTCGGTTTCCATGAGGTCTCCACCGTTGTTGTGCTTCAATGGAACGCGAGGATAGCTTTCAGGACTCCAAGCACTCTGGCCTCCGCACCGTTTCCCATGCTACAACACGGATCCCCCCCACATCTCCTCGCTGCCTGCTGAGCAACAATCAGCCGTGTAGGTCCTTCGGAACACTTCTTGCATGCAGAGCCCAAGGCGGCACACTGCTCTCTCACTTCCTTTGGAAACCTAGGTAGCCGCAGCTTGCCCCAGCTCACGACGACAGTCTGAGCCGGTCTCATGTGCTGGGGAACGTGGATTCAGTGAGGACAAGGGCTTTACATGCACTCAGAAAAACACTCTGCTCAGCCTTCCATCCAGGAGCTCACACCGACTGGCTCGTTGGTTTAGCAGGACGTCGATGTGAGGTCCAAGCTGAGCAAAGAGCACAATTCCTCCTTTACACTGCTAGGCCCCCGGAAGAGGGAGAGCCAACTAGGCTCGCTCAGGCCAGCCCTCCTTCAAGGATCTTGCCACACTTCGAAGCCGGCACAGTAAAAGATACATAGCGAAGTTGCCAGGGTTTCGCCATGCTCTCCCTCGGCAGCTCCACTACTGCAGGGACTCATGTTTGCTGTGAACTAGGATAGGTGGCCCTGCTTCCAAAAGCAGACTTTTCCCCTTTGGAAATCTGGATTCTTGTAGCCTCGGAGCTGTTTGCGAAAGCCTAGGAAGGCCCAGCTTCTACTCACTGAAGGCTCGCGCGGGGAGGAAACGAGAATGTTCCCCCAGAGAAACAGGCTGCTTGCAAGTGTCGAGGGGCGCTTCTCAGGTGCCCAGTGTGTCTCGTTTGTTTCCCTTCGCAGCTCCCGTCCTGCAGGTACTTATGCTGGTTGCTAACAAGGGTAGGTGGCTCTGCCGACAAAAGCAGCCTTTTCCCTTTGGAAGCTTGGATTCTAGTGTCTCAGGGGCTGCTTGCCAAACCTTGAAGTTGCCCAGGTTCTAGCCTCTGCAGGTACGCTTGCGTAGCAAACGAGCACTTTCCCCCGAGAAAGCGGGTTCCTGCCACGCTGGAGGAGAGTTAATCCCGCAGACCTCTTTCTTCCATGGAAAGCGCAAGGCCACCCTAGCCTCAGGGTAGTGCCTAAGTTTCCACCATGCAAGCTCTGCTTGCCTCGGTTTCCATGAGGTCTCCACCGTTGTTGTGCTTCAATGGAACGCGAGAATAGCTTTCAGGACTCCAAGCACTCTGGCCTCCGCACCGTTTCCCATGCTACCACACGGATCCCCCCCACATCTCCTCTCTGCCTGCTGAGCAACAAGCATCCTTGTAGGCCCTTTGGAGCACTTCTTGCATGGAGAGCCCAAGGCGGCACACTGCTCTCTCTCTTCCTTTGGAAACCTAGGTTGCCGCAGCTTGCCCCAGCTCACGACGACAGTCTGAGCCGGTCTCATGTGCTGGGGAACGTGGACTCAGTGAGGACAAGGGCCCTACCTGCACTCAGAAAAACACTCTGTTCAGCCTTCCATCCAGGAGCTCAAACCGACTGGCTCGTTGGTTTAGCAGGACGTCGATGTGAGGTCCAAGCTGAGCAAAGAGCACAATTCCTCCTTTACACTGCTAGGCCCCCGGAAGAGGGAGAGCCAACTAGGCTCGCTCAGGCCAGGCCTCCTGCAAGGATCTTGCCACACTTCGAAGCCTGCACAGTAAAAGATACTCAGCGAAGTTGCCAGGGTTTCGCCATGCTCTCCCTTGGCAGCTCCACTACTGCAGGGACTCATGTTTGCTGTGAAATAGGATAGGTGGCCCTGCTTCCAAAAGCAGTCTTTTCCCCTTTGGAAATCTGGATTCTTGTAGCCTTGGAGCTGTTTGCAAAACACTAGGAAGGCCCAGCTTCTACTCACTGCAGGCACGCCCGGGGAGGAAAGGAGAATGTTCCCCCAGGAAAACTGGCTGCTTGCAAGTGTCGAGGGGCGCTTCTCAGGTGCCCAGTGTGTCTCCTTCGTTTTCCTTCGCAGCTCCCATCCTGCAGGTGCTTATACTGGTTGCTAACAAGGGTAGGTGGCTCTGCCGACAAAAGCAGCCTTTTCCCTTTGGAAGCTTGGATTCTAGTGTCTCAGGGGCTGCTTGCCAAACCTTGAAGTTGCCCAGGTTCTAGCCTCCGCAGGTACGCTTGCGTAGCAAACGAGCACTTTCCCCCGAGAAAGCGGGTTCCTGCCACGCTGGAGGAGAGTTAATCCCGCAGACCTCTTTCTTCCATGGAAAGCGCAAGGCCACCCTAGCCTCAGGGTAGTGCCTCAGTTTCCACCGGGCAAGCTCTGCGTGCCTCGGTTTCCATGAGGTCTCCACCGTTGTTGTGCTTCAATGGAACGCGAGAATAGCTTTCAGGACTCCAAGCACTCTGGCCTCCGCACCGTTTCCCATGCTACCACACGGATCCCCCCCACGTCTCATCTCTGCCTGCTGAGCAACAAGCAGCGTGTAGGCCCTTCAGAACACTTCTTGCATGCAGAGCCCAAGGCGGCACACTGCTCTCTCTCTTCCTTTGGAAACCTAGGTTGCCGCAGCTTGACCCAGCTCACGACGACAGTCTGAGCCGGTCTCATGTGCTGGGGAACGTGGACTCAGTGAGGATAAGGACCCTACCTGCACTCAGAAAAACACTCTGCGCAGCCTTCCATCGAGGAGCTCACACCGACTGCCTCGTTGGTTTTGCAGGACGTCGATGTGAGGTCCAAGATAAGCAAAGAGCACAATTCCTCCTTTACCCTGCTAGGCGCCCGGAAGAAGTAGAGCCAACTAGTCCTCGCTCAGGCCAGCCCTCCGTCAGTGATCTTGCCACACTTCGAAGCCTGCACAGTAAAAGATACTTAGCGAAGTTGCCAGGGTTTCGCCATGCTCTCCCTTGGCAGCTCCACTACTGCAGGGACTCATGTTTGCTGTGAACTAGTATAGGTGGCCCTGCTTCCAAACCAGGCTTTTCCCCTTTGGAAATCTGGATTCTTGTAGCCTTGGAGCTGTTTGCAAAACACTAGGAAGGCCCAGCTTCTACTCACTGCAGGCACGCCCGGGGAGGAAACGAGAATGTTCCCCCAGGAAAACTGGCTGCTTGCAAGTGTCGAGGGGCGCTTCTCAGGTGCCCAGTGTGTCCCGTTTGTTTTCCTTCGCAGCTCCCATCCTGCAGGTACTTATGCTGGGTGCTAACAAGGGTAGGTGGCTCGGCCGACAAAAGCAGCCTTTTCCCTTTGGAAGCTTGGATTCTAGTGTCTCAGGGTCTGCTTGCCAAACCTTGAAGTTGCCCAGGTTCTAGCCTCCGCAGGTATGCTTGCGTAGCAAACGAGCACTTTCCCCCGAGAAAGCGGGTTCCTGCCACGCTGGAGGAGAGTTAATCCCGCAGACCTCGTTCCTCCTGGGAAAGTGCAAGGCCACCCTGAGCCTCAGGGTAGTGCCTAAGTTTCCAACGGGGAAGCTCTGCGTGCCTCGGTTACCATGAGGTCTGCACCGTTGTTTTGCTTCAATGGAAGGCGAGGATAGCTTTCAGGACTCCAAGCACTCTGGCCTCCACACCGTTTCCCATGCTACCACAGGGATCCCCCCCACATCTCCTCTCTGCCTGCTGAGCAACAAGCATCCTTGTAGGCCCTTTGGAGCACTTCTTCCATGCAGAGCCCAAGGCGGCACACTGCTCTCTCACTTCCTTTGGAAAACTAGGTTGCCGCAGCTTGCCCCAGCTCACGACGACAGTTTGAGCCGGTCTCATGTGCTGGGGAACGTGGACTCAGTGAGGACAAGGGCCCTACCTGCACTCAGAAAAACAGTCTGCTCAGCCTTCCATCCAGGAGCTCACACCGAGTGGCTCGTTGGTTTAGCAGGACGTCGATGTGAGGTCCAAGCTGAGCAAAGAGCACAATTCCTCCTTTACCCTGCTAGGCCTCGGAAAGAGGTTTTGCCAAATACGCCTTACTCAGGCCAGCCCTCCGTCAGTGATCTTGCCACACTTCGATGCCTGCAGAGTAAAAGGTACTTAGCGAAGTTGCCAGCGTTTCGCCATGCTCTCCCTTGGCAGCTCCACTACTGCAGGGAGTCATGTTTGCTGTGAACTAAGATAGGTGGCCCTGCTTCCAAAAGCAGTCTTTTCTCCTTTGGAAATCTGGATTCTTGTAGCCTCGGAGCTGTTTGCGAAAGCCTAGGAAGGCCCATTTTCTACTCACTGCAGGCATGCCCGGGGAGGAAACGAGAATGTTCCCCCAGAGAAACAGGCTGCTTGCAAGTGTCGAGGGGCGCTTCTCAGGTGCCCAGTGTGTCCCGTTTGTTTTCCTTCGCAGCTCCCATCCTGCAGGTGCTTATGCTGGGTGCTAAGAAGGGTAGGTGGCTCTGCCGACAAAAGCAGCCTTTTCCCTTTGGAAGCTTGGATTCTAGTGTCTCAGGGGCTGCTTGCCAAACCTTGAAGTTGCCCAGGTTCTAGCCTCCGCAGGTACGCTTGCGTAGCAAACGAGCACTTTCCCCCGAGAAACCGGGATCCTGCCACGCTGGAGGAGAGTTAATCCCGCAGACCTCTTTCTTCCATGGAAAGCGCAAGGCCACCCTGAGCCTCAGGGTAGTGCCTAAGTTTCCACCGGGCAAGCTCTGCGTGCCTCGGTTTCCATGAGGTCTCCACCGTTGTTGTGCTTCAATGGAACGCGAGGATAGCTTTCAGGACTGCAAGCACTCTGGCCTCCACACCGTTTCCCATGCTTCCACACGGATCCCCCCCACATCTCCTCTCTGCCTGCTGAGCAACAAGCAGCCGTGTAGGTCCTTCGGAACACTTCTTGCATGCAGAGCCCAAGGCGGCACACTGTTCTCTCTCTTCCTTTGGAAACCTAGGTTGCCGCAGCTTGCCCCAGCTCACGACGACAGTCTGAGCCGGTCTCATGTGCTGGGGAACGTGGATTTGTGAGGACAAGGGCTTTACATGCACTCAGAAAAACACTCTGCTCAGCCTTCCATCCAGGAGCTCACACCGACTGGCTCGTTGGTTGAGCAGGACGTCCATGTGAGGTCCAAAATGAGCAAAGAGCACAATTCCTCCTTTACACTGCTAGGCCCCCGGAAGAGGTAGAGCCAACAAGGCTCGCTCAGGCCAGGCCTCTTTCAAGGATCTTGCCACACTTCGAAGCCTGCACAGTAAAAGATACTTAGCGAAGTTGCCAGCGTTTCGCCATGCTCTCCCTTGGCAGCTCCACTACTGCAGGGACTCATGTTTGCTGAGAACTAGGATAGGTGGCCCTGCTTCCAAAAGCAGTCTTTTCCCCTTTGGAAATCTGGATTCTTGTAGCCTCGGAGCTGTTTGCGAAAGCCTAGTAAGGCCCAGCTTCTACTCACTGCAGGCACGCCCGGGGAGGAAACGAGAATGTTCCCCCAGAGAAACAGGCTGCTTGCAAGTGTCGAGGGGCGCTTCTCAGGTGCCCAGTGTGTCCCGTTCGTTTCCCTTCGCAGCTCCCATCCTGCAGGTACTTATGCTGGGTGCTAACAAGGGTAGGTGGCTCTGCCGACAAAAGCAGCCTTTTCCCTTTGGAAGCTTGGATTCTAGTGTCTCAGGGTCTGCTTGCCAAACCTTGAAGTTGCCCAGGTTCTAGCCTCCGCAGGTACGCTTGCGTAGCAAACGAGCACTTTCCCCCGAGAAAGCGGGTTCCTGCCACGCTGGAGGAGAGTTAATCCCGCAGACCTCTTTCTTCCATGGAAAGCGCAAGGCCACCCTGAGCCTCAGGGTAGTGCCTAAGTTTCCACCATGCAAGCTCTGCGTGCCTCGGTTTCCATGAGGTCTCCACCGTTGTTGTGCTTCAATGGAACGCGAGGATAGCTTTCAGGACTGCAAGCACTCTGGCCTCCACACCGTTTCCCATGCTACCACACGGATCCCCCCCACATCTCCTCTCTGCCTGCTGAGCAACAAGCAGCCGTGTAGGTCCTTCGGAACACTTCTTGCATGCAGAGCTCAAGGCGGCACACTGCTCTCTCTCTTCCTTTGGAAACCTAGGTTGCCGCACCTTGCCCCAGCTCACGACGACAGTCTGAGCCGGTCTCATGTGCTGGGGAACGTGGATTTGTGAGGACAAGGGCTTTACATGCACTCAGAAAAACACTCTGCTCAGCCTTCCATCCAGGAGCTCACACCGACTGGCTCGTTGGTTTATCAGGACGTCCATGTGAGGTCCAAAATGAGCAAAGAGCTCAATTCCTCCTTTACACTGCTAGGCCCCCGGAAGAGGTAGAGCCAACAAGGCTCGCTCAGGCCAGGCCTCTTTCAAGGATCTTGCCACACTTCGAAGCCTGCACAGTAAAAGATACTTAGCGAAGTTGCCAGGGTTTCGCCATGCTCTCCCTTGGCAGCTCCACTACTGCAGGGACTCATGTTTGCTGAGAACTAGGATAGGTGGCCCTGCTTCCAAAAGCAGTCTTTTCCCCTTTGGAAATCTGGATTCTTGTAGCCTCGGAGCTGTTTGCGAAAGCCTAGGAAGGCCCAGCTTCTACTCACTGCAGGCACGCCCGGGGAGGAAACGAGAATGTTCCCCCAGAGAAACAGGCTGCTTGCAAGTGTCGAGGGGCGCTTCTCAGGTGCCCAGTGTGTCCCGTTCGTTTCCCTTCGCAGCTCCCATCCTGCAGGTACTTATGCTGGGTGCTAACAAGGGTAGGTGGCTCTGCCGACAAAAGCAGCCTTTTCCCTTTGGAAGCTTGGATTCTAGTGTCTCAGGGGCTGCTTGCCAAACCTTGAAGTTGCCCAGGTTCCAGCCTCCGCAGGTACGCTTGCGTAGCAAACGAGCACTTTCCCCCGAGAAACCGGGTTCCTGCCACGCTGGAGGAGAGTTAATCCCGCAGACCTCGTTCCTCCTGGGAAAGCGCAAGGCCACCCTGAGCCTCAGGGTAGTGCCTAAGTTTCCACCGGGCAAGCTCTGCGTGCCTCGGTTTCCATGAGGTCTCCACCGTTGTTGTGCTTCAATGGAACGCGAGGATAGCTTTCAGGACTCCAAGCACTCTGGCCTCCGCACCGTTTCCCATGCTACAACACGGATCCCCCCCACATCTCCTCGCTGCCTGCTGAGCAACAATCAGCCGTGTAGGTCCTTCGGAACACTTCTTGCATGCAGAGCCCAAGGCGGCACACTGCTCTCTCACTTCCTTTGGAAACCTAGGTAGCCGCAGCTTGCCCCAGCTCACGACGACAGTCTGAGCCGGTCTCATGTGCTGGGGAACGTGGACTCAGTGAGGATAAGGACCCTACCTGCACTCAGAAAAACACTCTGCGCAGCCTTCCATCGAGGAGCTCACACCGACTGGCTCGTTGGTTTTGCAGGACGTCGATGTGAGGTCCAAGATAAGCAAAGAGCACAATTCCTCCTTTACCCTGCTAGGCGCCCGGAAGAAGTAGAGCCAACTAGTCCTCGCTCAGGCCAGCCCTCCGTCAGTGATCTTGCCACACTTCGAAGCCTGCATAGTAAAAGATACTTAGCGAAGTTGCCAGGGTTTCGCCATGCTCTCCCTTGGCAGCTCCACTACTGCAGGGACTCATGTTTGCTGTGAACTAGTATAGGTGGCCCTGCTTCCAAACCAGGCTTTTCCCCTTTGGAAATCTGGATTCTTGTAGCCTTGGAGCTGTTTGCAAAACACTAGGAAGGCCCAGCTTCTACTCACTGCAGGCACGCCCGGGGAGGAAACGAGAATGTTCCCCCAGGAAAACTGGCTGCTTGCAAGTGTCGAGGGGCGCTTCTCAGGTGCCCAGTGTGTCCCGTTTGTTTTCCTTCGCAGCTCCCATCCTGCAGGTACTTATGCTGGGTGCTAACAAGGGTAGGTGGCTCTGCCGACAAAAGCAGCCTTTTCCCTTTGGAAGCTTGGATTCTAGTGTCTCAGGGTCTGCTTGCCAAACCTTGAAGTTGCCCAGGTTCTAGCCTCCGCAGGTATGCTTGCGTAGCAAACGAGCACTTTCCCCCGAGAAAGCGGGTTCCTGCCACGCTGGAGGAGAGTTAATCCCGCAGACCTCGTTCCTCCTGGGAAAGCGCAAGGCCACCCTGAGCCTCAGGGTAGTGCCTAAGTTTCCACCGGGCAAGCTCTGCGTGCCTCGGTTTCCATGAGGTCTCCACCGTTGTTTTGCTTCAATGGAAGGCGAGGATAGCTTTCAGGACTCCAAGCACTCTGGCCTCCACACCGTTTCCCATGCTACCACACGGATCCCCCCCACATCTCCTCTCTGCCTGCTGAGCAACAAGCATCCTTGTAGGCCCTTTGGAGCACTTCTTGCATGCAGAGCCCAAGGCGGCACACTGCTCTCTCACTTCCTTTGGAAAACTAGGTTGCCGCAGCTTGCCCCAGCTCACGACGACAGTTTGAGCCGGTCTCATGTGCTGGGGAACGTGGACTCAGTGAGGACAAGGGCCCTACCTGCACTCAGAAAAACAGTCTGCTCAGCCTTCCATCCAGGAGCTCACACCGAGTGGCTCGTTGGTTTAGCAGGACGTCGATGTGAGGTCCAAGCTGAGCAAAGAGCACAATTCCTCCTTTACCCTGCTAGGGCTCGGAAAGAGGTTTTGCCAAATACGCCTTACTCAGGCCAGCCCTCCGTCAGTGATCTTGCCACACTTCGATGCCTGCAGAGTAAAAGGTACTTAGCGAAGTTGCCAGCGTTTCGCCATGCTCTCCCTTGGCAGCTCCACTACTGCAGGGAGTCATGTTTGCTGTGAACTAAGATAGGTGGCCCTGCTTCCAAAAGCAGTCTTTTCCCCTTTGGAAATCTGGATTCTTGTAGCCTCGGAGCTGTTTGCGAAAGCCTAGGAAGGCCCAGCTTCTACTCACTGCAGGCATGCCCGGGGAGGAAACGAGAATGTTCCCCCAGAGAAACAGGCTGCTTGCAAGTGTCGAGGGGCGCTTCTCAGGTGCCCAGTGTGTCCCGTTTGTTTTCCTTCGCAGCTCCCATCCTGCAGGTGCTTATGCTGGGTGCTAAGAAGGGTAGGTGGCTCTGCCGACAAAAGCAGCCTTTTGCCTTTGGAAGCTTGGATTCTAGTGTCTCAGGGGCTGCTTGCCAAACCTTGAAGTTGCCCAGGTTCTAGCCTCCGCAGGTACGCTTGCGTAGGAAACGAGCACTTTCCCCCGAGAAAGCGGGTTCCTGCCACGCTGGAGGAGAGTTAATCCCGCAGACCTCTTTCTTCCATGGAAAGCGCAAGGCCACCCTGAGCCTCAGGGTAGTGCCTAAGTTTCCACCGGGGAAGCTCTGCGTGCCTCGGTTTCCATGAGGTCTCCACCGTTGTTGTGCTTCAATGGAACGCGCGGATAGCTTTCAGGACTGCAAGCACTCTGGCCTCCACACCGTTTCCCATGCTACCACACGGATCCCCCCCACATCTCCTCTCTGCCTGCTGAGCAACAAGCAGCCGTGTAAGTCCTTCGGAACACTTCTTGCATGCAGAGCCCAAGGCGGCACACTGCTCTCTCTCTTCCTTTGGAAACCTAGGTTGCCGCAGCTTGCCCCAGCTCACGACGACAGTCTGAGCCGGTCTCATGTGCTGGGGAACGTGGATTTGTGAGGACAAGGGCTTTACATGCACTCAGAAAAACACTCTGCTCAGCATTCCATCCAGGAGCTCACACCGACTGGCTCGTTGGTTGAGCAGGACGTCCATGTGAGGTCCAAACTGAGCAAAGAGCACAATTCCTCCTTTACACTGCTAGCCCCCCGGAAGAGGTAGAGCCAACTAGACTCGCTCAGGCCAGGCCTCTTTCAAGTATCTTGCCACACTTCGAAGCCTGCACAGTAAAAGATACTTAGCGAAGTTGCCAGCGTTTCGCCATGCTCTCCCTTGGCAGCTCCACTACTGCAGGGACTCATGTTTGCAGTGAACTAGAATAGGTGGCCCTGCTTCCAAAAGCAGTCTTTTCCCCTTTGGAAATCTGGATTCTTGTAGCCTTGGAGCTGTTTGCGAAAGCCTAGGAAGGCCCAGCTTCTACTCACTGCAGGCACTCCCGGGGAGGAAACGAGTATGTTCCCCCAGAGAAACAGGCTGCTTGCTAGTGTCAAGGGGCGCTTCTCAGGTGCCCAGTGTGTCCCGTTTGTTTCGCTTCGCAGCTCCCATCCTGCAGGTGCTTATGCTGGGTGCTAACAAGGGTAGGTAGCTCTGCCGACAAAAGCAGCGTTTTCCTTTTGGAAGCTTGGATTCTAGTGTCTCAGGGTCTGCTTGCCAAACCTTGAAGTTGCCCAGGTTATGGCCTCCGCAGGTACGTTGCGTAGAAAACGAGCACTTTCACCCGAGGAACAGGGTTCCTGTCACGCTGGAGGAGAGTTAATCCCGAAGATCTCGTTCTTCCTGGGGAAGCGCAAGGCCACCCTGAGCCTCAGGGTAGTGCCTAAGTTTCCACCGGGTAAGCTCTGCGTGCCTCGGTTTCCATGAGGTCTCCAACGATGTTGTGCTTCAATGGAACGCGAGGATAGATTTCAGGTCTCCAAGCACTCTGGCCTCCGCACCATTTCCCATGCTACCACACGGATCCCCCCCACGTCTCATCTCTGCCTGCTGAGCAACAAGCAGCGTGTAGGCCCTTCAGAACACTTATTGCATGCAGAGCCCAAGGCGGCACACTGCTCTCTCTCTTCCTTTGGAAACCTAGGTTGCCGCAGCTTGCCGCAGCTTGCCCCAGCTCACGACGACAGTCTGAGCCGGTCTCATGTGCTGGGGAACGTGGACTCAGTGAGGACAAGGGCCCTACCTGCACTCAGAAAAACAGTCTGCTCAGCCTTCCATCCAGGAGCTCACACCGACTGGCTCGTTGGTTTAGCAGGACGTCGATGTGAGGTCCAAGCTGAGCAAAGCGCACAATTCCTCCTTTACCCTGCTAGGCCTCGGAAAGAGTTTTTGCCAAATAGGCCTTGCTCAGGCCAGCCCTCCGTCAGTGATCTTGCCACACTTCGACGCCTGCACAGTAAAAGATACTTAGCGAAGTTGCCAGGGTTTCGCCATGCTCTCCCTTGGCAGCTCCACTACTGCAGGGACTCATGTTTGCTGTGAACTAGGATAGGTGGCCCTGCTACCAAAAGCAGTCTTTTCCCCTTTGGAAATCTGGATTCTTGTAGCCTCGGAGCTGTTTGCGAAAGCCTAGGAAGGCCCAGCTTCTACTCACTGCAGGCACGCCCGGGAAGAAAACGAGTATGTTCCCCGAGAGAAACAGGCTGCTTGCAAGTGTTGAGGGGCGCTTCTCAGGTGCCCAGTGTGTCCCGTTCGTTTCCCTTCGCAGCTCCCATCCTGCAGGTGCTTATGCTGGGTGCTAACAAGGGTAGGTGGCTCTGCCGACAAAAGCAGCCTTTTCCCTTTGGAAGCTTGGATTCTAGTGTCTCAGGGTCTGCTTGCCAAACCTTGAAGTTGCCCAGGTTCTAGCCTCCGCAGGTACGCTTGCGTAGCAAACGAGCACGTTCCCCCGAGAAACCGGATTCCTGCCACGCTGGAGGAGAGTTAATCCCGCATATCTCTTTCTTCCATGGAAAGCGCAAGGCCACCCTGAGCCTCAGGGTAGTGCCTAAGTTTCCACCGAGCAAGCTCTGCGTGCCTCGTTTTCCATGAGGTCTCCACCGATGTTGTGCTTCAATGGAACACGAGGATAGATTTCAGGACTCCAAGCACTCTGGCCTCCGCACCTTTTCCCATGCGACCACACGGATCCCCCCCACGTCTCATCTCTGCCTGCTGAGCAACAAGCAGCGTGTAGGCCCTTCAGAACACTTCTTGCATGCAGAGCCCAAGGCGGCACACTGCTCTCTCTCTTCCTTTGGAAACCTAGGTTGCCGCAGCTTGACCCAGCTCACGACGACAGTCTGAGCCGGTCTCATGTGCTGGGGAACGTGGACTCAGTGAGGATAAGGACCCTACCTGCACTCAGAAAAACACTCTGCGCAGCCTTCCATCGAGGAGCTCACACCGACTGGCTCGTTGGTTTTGCAGGACGTCGATGTGAGGTCCAAGATAAGCAAAGAGCACAATTCCTCCTTTACCCTGCTAGGCCCCCGGAAGAAGTAGAGCCAACTAGTCCTCGCTCAGGCCAGCCCTCCGTCAGTGATCTTGCCACACTTCGAAGCCTGCACAGTAAAAGATACTTAGCGAAGTTGCCAGGGTTTCGCCATGCTCTCCCTTGGCAGCTCCACTACTGCAGGGACTCATGTTTGCTGTGAACTAGTATAGGTGGCCCTGCTTCCAAACCAGGCTTTTCCCCTTTGGAAATCTGGATTCTTGTAGCCTTGGAGCTGTTTGCAAAACACTAGGAAGGCCCAGCTTCTACTCACTGCAGGCACGCCCGGGGATGAAACGAGAATGTTCCCCCAGGAAAACTGGCTGCTTCCAAGTGTCGAGGGGCGCTTCTCAGGTGCCCAGTGTGTCCCGTTTGTTTTCCTTCGCAGCTCCCATCCTGCAGGTACTTATGCTGGGTGCTAACAAGGGTAGGTGGCTCTGCCGACAAAAGCAGCCTTTTCCCTTTGGAAGCTTGGATTCTAGTGTCTCAGGGTCTGCTTGCCAAACCTTGAAGTTGCCCAGGTTCTAGCCTCCGCAGGTATGCTTGCGTAGCAAACGAGCACTTTCCCCCGAGAAAGCGGGTTCCTGCCACGCTGGAGGAGAGTTAATCCCGCAGACCTCGTTCCTCCTGGGAAAGTGCAAGGCCACCCTGAGCCTCAGGGTAGTGCCTAAGTTTCCAACGGGGAAGCTCTGCGTGCCTCGGTTACCATGAGGTCTCCACCGTTGTTTTGCTTCAATGGAAGGCGAGGATAGCTTTCAGGACTCCAAGCACTCTGGCCTCCACACCGTTTCCCATGCTACCACACGGATCCCCCCCACATCTCCTCTCTGCCTGCTGAGCAACAAGCATCCTTGTAGGCCCTTTGGAGCACTTCTTGCATGCAGAGCCTAAGGCGGCACACTGCTCTCTCACTTCCTTTGGAAACCTAGGTTGCCGCAGCTTGCCCCAGCTCACGACGACAGTTTGTGCCGGTCTCATGTGCTGGGGAACGTGGACTCAGTGAGGACAAGGGCCCTACCTGCACTCAGAAAAACAGTCTGCTCAGCCTTCCATCCAGGAGCTCACACCGAGTGGCTCGTTGGTTTAGCAGGACGTCGATGTGAGGTCCAAGCTGAGCAAAGAGCACAATTCCTCCTTTACCCTGCTAGGCCTCGGAAAGAGGTTTTGCCAAATACGCCTTACTCAGGCCAGCCCTCCGTCAGTGATCTTGCCACACTTCGATGCCTGCAGAGTAAAAGGTACTTAGCGAAGTTGCCAGCGTTTCGCCATGCTCTCCCTTGGCAGCTCCACTACTGCAGGGAGTCATGTTTGCTGTGAACTAAGATAGGTGGCCCTGCTTCCAAAAGCAGTCTTTTCTCCTTTGGAAATCTGGATTCTTGTAGCCTCGGAGCTGTTTGCGAAAGCCTAGGAAGGCCCAGCTTCTACTCACTGCAGGCATGCCCGGGGAGGAAACGAGAATGTTCCCCCAGAGAAACAGGCTGCTTGCAAGTGTCGAGGGGCGCTTCTCAGGTGCCCAGTGTGTCCCGTTTGTTTTCCTTCGCAGCTCCCATCCTGCAGGTGCTTATGCTGGGTGCTAAGAAGGGTACGTGGCTCTGCCGACAAAAGCAGCCTTTTCCCTTTGGAAGCTTGGATTCTAGTGTCTCAGGGGCTGCTTGCCAAACCTTGAAGTTGCCCAGGTTCTAGCCTCCGCAGGTACGCTTGCGTAGCAAACGAGCACTTTCCCCCGAGAAACCGGGTTCCTGCCACGCTGGAGGAGAGTTAATCCCGCAGACCTCTTTCTTCCATGGAAAGCGCAAGGCCACCCTGAGCCTCAGGGTAGTGCCTAAGTTTCCACCGGGCAAGCTCTGCGTGCCTCGGTTTCCATGAGGTCTCCACCGTTGTTGTGCTTCAATGGAACGCGAGGATAGCTTTCAGGACTGCAAGCACTCTGGCCTCCACACCGTTTCCCATGCTACCACACGGATCCCCCCCACATCTCCTCTCTGCCTGCTGAGCAACAAGCAGCCGTGTAGGTCCTTCGGAACACTTCTTGCATGCAGAGCCCAAGGCGGCACACTGCTCTCTCTCTTCCTTTGGAAACCTAGGTTGCCGCAGCTTGCCCCAGCTCACGACGACAGTCTGAGCCGGTCTCATGTGCTGGGGAACGTGGATTTGTGAGGACAAGGGCTTTACATGCACTCAGAAAAACACTCTGCTCAGCCTTCCATCCAGGAGCTCACACCGACTGGCTCGTTGGTTGAGCAGGACGTCCATGTGAGGTCCAAAATGAGCAAAGAGCACAATTCCTCCTTTACACTGCTAGGCCCCCGGAAGAGGTAGAGCCAACAAGGCTCGCTCAGGCCAGGCCTCTTTCAAGGATCTTGCCACACTTCGAAGCCTGCACAGTAAAAGATACTTAGCGAAGTTGCCAGGGTTTCGCCATGCTCTCCCTTGGCAGCTCCACTACTGCAGGGACTCATGTTTGCTGAGAACTAGGATAGGTGGCCCTGCTTCCAAAAGCAGTCTTTTCCCCTTTGGAAATCTGGATTCTTGTAGCCTCGGAGCTGTTTGCGAAAGCCTAGTAAGGCCCAGCTTCTACTCACTGCAGGCACGCCCGGGGAGGAAACGAGAATGTTCCCCCAGAGAAACAGGCTGCTTGCAAGTGTCGAGGGGCGCTTCTCAGGTGCCCAGTGTGTCCCGATCGTTTCCCTTCGCAGCTCCCATCCTGCAGGTACTTATGCTGGGTGCTAACAAGGGTAGGTGGCTCTGCCGACAAAAGCAGCCTTTTCCCTTTGGAAGCTTGGATTCTAGTGTCTCAGGGTCTGCTTGCCAAACCTTGAAGTTGCCCAGGTTCTAGCCTCCGCAGGTACGCTTGCGTAGCAAACGAGCACTTTCCCCCGAAAAAGCGGGTTCCTGCCACGCTGGAGGAGAGTTAATCCCGCAGACCTCTTTCTTCCATGGAAAGCGCAAGGCCACCCTGAGCCTCAGGGTAGTGCCTAAGTTTCCACCATGCAAGCTCTGCGTGCCTCGGTTTCCATGAGGTCTCCACCGTTGTTGTGCTTCAATGGAACGCGAGAATAGCTTTCAGGACTCCAAGCACTCTGGCCTCCGCACCGTTTCCCATGCTACCACACGGATCCCCCCCACATCTCCTCTCTGCCTGCTGAGCAACAAGCATCCTTGTAGGCCCTTTGGAGCACTTCTTGCATGGAGAGCCCAAGGCGGCACACTGCTCTCTCTCTTCCTTTGGAAACCTAGGTTGCCGCAGCTTGCCCCAGCTCACGACGACTGTCTGAGCCGGGCTCATGTGCTGGGGAACGTGGACTCAGTGAGGACAAGGGCCCTACCTGCACTCAGAAAAACACTCTGCTCAGCCTTCCATCCAGGAGCTCAAACCGACTGGCTCGTTGGTTTAGCAGGACGTCGATGTGAGGTCCAAGCTGAGCAAAGAGCACAATTCCTCCTTTACACTGCTAGGCCCCCGGAAGAGGGAGAGCCAACTAGGCTCGCTCAGGCCAGGCCTCCTGCAAGGATCTTGCCACACTTCGAAGCCTGCACAGTAAAAGATACTTAGCGAAGTTGCCAGCGTTTCGCCATGCTCTCCCTTGGCAGCTCCACTACTGCAGGGACTCATGTTTGCAGTGAACTAGGATAGGTGGCCCTGCTTCCAAAAGCAGTCTTTTCCCCTTTGGAAATCTGGATTCTTGTAGCCTCGGAGCTGTTTGCGAAAGCCTAGGAAGGCCCAGCTTCTACTCACTGCAGGCACGCCCGGGGAGGAAACGAGTATGTTCCCCCAGAGAAACAGGCTGCTTGCTAGTGTCAAGGGGCGCTTCTCAGGTGCCCAGTGTGTCCCGTTTGTTTCGCTTCGCAGCTGCCATCCTGCAGGTTCTTATGCTGGGTGCTAACAAGGGTAGGTAGCTCTGCCGACAAAAGCAGCGTTTTCCCTTTGGAAGCTTGGATTCTAGTGTCTCAGGGTCTGCTTGCCAAAGTTTGAATTTGCCCAGGTTATGGACTCCGCTGGTACGTTGCGTAGAAAACGAGCACTTTTACCCGAGGAACAGGGTTCCTGTCACGCTGGAGGAGAGTTAATCCCGAAGACCTCGTTCTTCCTGGGGAAGCGCAAGGCCACCCTGAGCCTCAGGGTAGTGCCTAAGTTTCCACCGGGTACCTCTGCGTGCCTCGGTTTCCATGAGGTCTCCACGGATGTTGTGCTTCAATGGAACGCGAGGATAGATTTCAGGACTCCAAGCACTCTGGCCTCCGCACCATTTCCAATGCGACCACACGGATCCCCCCCACGTCTCATCTCTGCCTGCTGAGCAACAAGCAGCGTGTAGGCCCTTCAGAACACTTCTTGCATGCAGAGCCCAAGGCGGCACACTGCTCTCTCTCTTCCTTTGGAAACCTAGGTTGCCGCAGCTTGCCCCAGCTCACGACGACAGTCTGAGCCGGTCTCATGTGCTGGGGAACGTGGACTCAGTGAGGACAAGGGCCCTACCTGCACTCAGAAAAACAGTCTGCTCAGCCTTCCATCCAGGAGCTCACACCGACTGACTCGTTGGTTTAGCAGGACGTCGATGTGAGGTCCAAGCTGAGCAAAGAGCACAATTCCTCCTTTACCCTGCTAGGCCTCGGAAAGAGTTTTTGCCAAATAGGCCTTGCTCAGGCCAGCCCTCCGTCAGTGATCTTGCCACACTTCGAAGCCTGCACAGTAAAAGATAATTAGCGAAGTTGCCAGGGTTTCGCCATGCTCTCCCTTGGCAGCTCCACTACTGCAGGGACTCATGTTTGCTGTGAACTAGGATAGGTGGCCCTGCTTCCAAAAGCAGTCTTTTCCCCTTTGGAAATCTGGATTCTTGTAGCCTCGGAGCTGTTTGCGAAAGCCTAGGAAGGCCCAGCTTCTACTCACTGCAGGCACGCCCGGGAAGAAAACGAGTATTTTCCCCCAGAGAAACAGGCTGCTTGCAAGTGTTGAGGGGCGCTTCTCAGGTGCCCAGTGTGTCCCGTTCGTTTCCCTTCGCAGCTCCCATCCTGCAGGTACTTATGCTGGGTGCTAACAAGGGTAGGTGGCTCTGCCGACAAAAGCAGCCTTTTGCCTTTGGAAGCTTGGATTCTAGTGTCTCAGGGGCTGCTTGCCAAACCTTGAAGTTGCCCAGGTTCTAGCCTCCGCAGGTACGCTTGCGTAGCAAACGAGCACTTTCCCCCGAGAAACCGGGTTCCTGCCACGCTGGAGGAGAGTTAATCCCGCAGACCTCTTTCTTCCATGGAAAGCGCAAGGCCACCCTGAGCCTCAGGGTAGTGCCTAAGTTTCCACCGGGCAAGCTCTGCGTGCCTCGGTTTCCATGAGGTCTCCACCGTTGCTGTGCTTCAATGGAACGCGAGGATAGCTTTCAGGACTGCAAGCACTCTGGCCTCCACACCGTTTCCCATGCTACCACACGGATCCCCCCCCACATCTGCTCTCTGCCTGCTGAGCAACAAGCAGCCGTGTAGGTCCTTCGGAACACTTCTTGCATGCAGAGCCCAAGGCGGCACACTGCTCTCTCTCTTCCTTTGGAAACCTAGGTTGCCGCAGCTTGCCCCAGCTCACGACGACAGTCTGAGCCGGTCTCATGTGCTGGGGAACGTGGATTCGTGAGGACAAGGGCTTTACATGCACTCAGAAAAACACTCTGCTCAGGCTTCCATCCAGGAGCTCACACCGACTGGCTCGTTGTTTTATCAGGACGTCCATGTGAGGTCCAAAATGAGCAAAGAGCACAATTCCTCCTTTACACTGCTAGGCCCCCGGAAGAGGTAGAGCCAACAAGGCTCGCTCAGGCCAGGCCTCTTTCAAGGATCTTGCCACACTTCGAAGCCTGCACAGTAAAAGATACTTAGCGAAGTTGCCAGGGTTTCGCCATGCTCTCCCTTGGCAGCTCCACTACTGCAGGGACTCATGTTTGCAGTGAACTAGGATAGGTGGCCCTGCTTCCAAAAGCAGTCTTTTCCCCTTTGGAAATCTGGATTCTTGTAGCCTCGGAGCTGTTTGCGAAAGCCTAGGAAGGCCCAGCTTCTACTCACTGCAGGCACGCCCGGGGAGGAAACGAGAATGTTCCCCCAGAGAAACAGGCTGCTTGCAAGTGTCGAGGGGCGCTTCTCAGGTGCCCAGTGTGTCCCGTTCGTTTCCCTTCGCAGCTCCCATCCTGCAGGTATTTATGCTGGGTGCTAACAAGGGTAGGTGGCTCTGCCGACAAAAGCAGCCTTTTCCCTTTGGAAGCTTGGATTCTAGTGTCTCAGGGTCTGCTTGCCAAACCTTGAAGTTGCCCAGGTTCTAGCCTCCACAGGTACGCTTGCGAAGCAAACGAGCACTTTCCCCCGAGAAACCGGGTTCCTGCCACGCTGGAGGAGAGTTAATCCCGCAGACCTCGTTCCTCCTGGGAAAGCGCAAGGCCACCCTGAGCCTCAGGGTAGTGCCTAAGTTTCCACCGGGCAAGCTCTGCGTGCCTCGGTTTCCATGAGGTCTCCACCGTTGTTGTGCTTCAATGGAACGGGAGGATAGCTTTCAGGACTCCAAGCACTCTGGCCTCCGCACCGTTTCCCATGCTACAACACGGATCCCCCCCACATCTCCTCGCTGCCTGCTGAGCAACAATCAGCCGTGTAGGTCCTTCGGAACACTTCTTGCATGCAGAGCCCAAGGCGGCACACTGCTCTCTCTCTTCCTTTGGAAACCAAGGTAGCCGCAGCTTGCCCCAGCTCACGACGACAGTCTGAGCCGGTCTCATGTGCTGGGGAACGTGGATTCAGTGAGGACAAGGGCTTTACATGCACTCAGAAAAACACTCTGCTCAGCCTTCCATCCAGGAGCTCACACCGACTGGCTCGTTTGTTTAGCAGGACGTCGATGTGACGTCCAAGCTGAGCAAAGAGCACAATTCCTCCTTTACACTGCTAGGCCCCCGGAAGAGGTAGAGCCAACTAGGCTCGCTCAGGCCATTCCTCCTTCAAGGATCTTGCCACACTTCGAAGCCGGCACAGTAAAAGATACATAGCGAAGTTGCCAGGGTTTCGCCATGCTCTCCCTCGGCAGCTCCACTACTGCAGGGACTCATGTTTGCTGTGAACTAGGATAGGTGGCCCTGCTTCCAAAAGCAGACTTTTCCCCTTTGGAAATGTGGATTCTTGTAGCTTCGGAGCTGTTTGCGAAAGCCTAGGAAGGCCTAGCTTCTACTCACTGAAGGCTCGCGCGGGGAGGAAACGAGAATGTTCCCCCAGAGAAACAGGCTGCTTGCAAGTGTCGAGGGGCGCTTCTCAGGTGCCCAGTGTGTCCCGTTTGTTTCCCTTCGCAGCTCCCGTCCTGCAGGTACTTATGCTGGGTGCTAACAAGGGTAGGTGGCTCTGCCGACAAAAGCAGCCTTTTCCCTTTGGAAGCTTGGATTCTAGTGTCTCAGGGGCTGCTTGCCAAACCTTGAAGTTGCCCAGGTTCTTGCCTCTGCAGGTACGCTTGCGTAGCAAACGAGCACTTTCCCCCGAGAAAGCGGGTTCCTGCCACGCTGGAGGAGAGTTAATCCCGCAGACCTCTTTCTTCCATGGAAAGCGCAAGGCCACCCTAGCCTCAGGGTAGTGCCTAAGTTTCCACCGTGCAAGCTCTGCGTGCCTCGGATTCCATGAGGTCTCCACCGTTGTTGTGCTTCAATGGAACGCGAGAATAGCTTTCAGGACTCCAAGCACTCTGGCCTCCGCACCGTTTCCCATGCTACCACACGGATCCCCCCCACATCTCCTCTCTGCCTGCTGAGCAACAAGCATCCTTGTAGGCCCTTTGGAGCACTTCTTGCATGGAGAGCCCAAGGCGGCACACTGCTCTCTCTCTTCCTTTGGAAACCTAGGTTGCCGCAGCTTGCCCCAGCTCACGACGACAGTCTGAGCCGGTCTCATGTGATGGGGAACGTGGACTCAGTGAGGACAAGGGCCCTACCTGCACTCAGAAAAACACTCTGCTCAGCCTTCCATCCAGGAGCTCAAACCGACTGGCTCGTTGGTTTAGCAGGACGTCGATGTGAGGTCCAAGCTGAGCAAAGAGCACAATTCCTCCTTTACACTGCTAGGCCCTCGGAAGAGGTAGAGCCAACTAGGCTCGCTCAGGCCAGGCCTCCTGCAAGGATCTTGCCACACTTCGAAGCCTGCACAGTAAAAGATACTTAGCCAAGTTGCCAGGGTTTCGCCATGCTCTCCCTTGGCAGCTCCACTACTGCAGGGACTCATGTTTGCTGTGAACTAGGATAGGTGGCCCTGCTTCCAAAAGCAGTCTTTCCCCTTTGGAAATCTGGATTCTTGTAGCCTTGGAGCTGTTTGCAAAACACTAGGAAGGCCCAGCTTCTACTCACTGCAGGCACGCCCGGGGAGGAAACGAGAATGTTCCCCCAGGAAAACAGGCTGCTTGCAAGTGTCGAGGGGCGCTTCTCAGGTGCCCAGTGTGTCTCGTTTGTTTTCCTTCGCAGCTCCCATCCTGCAGGTGCTTATGCTGGTTGCTAACAAGGGTAGGTGGCTCTGCCGACAAAAGCAGCCTTTTCCCTTTGGAAGCTTGGATTCTAGTGTCTCAGGGGCTGCTTGCCAAACCTTGAAGTTGCCCAGGTTCTAGCCTCCGCAGGTACGCTTGCGTAGCAAACGAGCACTTTCCCCCGAGAAAGAGGGTTCCTGCCACGCTGGAAGAGAGTTAATCCCGCAGACCTCTTTCTTCCATGGAAAGCGCAAGGCCACCCTAGCCTCAGGGTAGTGCCTAAGTTTCCACCGGGCAAGCTCTGCGTGCCTCGGTTTCCATGAGGTCTCCACCGTTGTTGTGCTTCAATGGAACGTGAGAATAGCTTTCAGGACTCCAAGCACTCTGGCCTCCGCACCGTTTCCCATGCTACCACACGGATCCCCCCCACATCTCCTCTCTGCCTGCTGAGCAACAAGCAGCCGTGTAAGTCCTTCGGAACACTTCTTGCATGCAGAGCCCAAGGCGGCACACTGCTCTCTCTCTTACTTTGGAAACCTAGGTTGCCGCAGCTTGCCCCAGCTCACGACGACAGTCTGAGCCGGTCTCATGTGCTGGGGAACGTGGATTTGTGAGGACAAGGGCTTTACATGCACTCAGAAAAACACTCTGCTCAGCCTTCCATCCAGGAGCTCACACCGACTGGCTCGTTGGTTGAGCAGGACGTCCATGTGAGGTCCAAGCTGAGCAAAGAGCACAATTCCTCCTTTACACTGCTAGCCCCCCGGAAGAGGTAGAGCCAACTAGACTCGCTCAGGCCAGGCCTCTTTCAAGTATCTTGCCACACTTCGAAGCCTGCACAGTAAAAGATACTTAGCGAAGTTGCCAGCGTTTCGCCATGCTCTCCCTTGGGAGCTCCACTACTGCAGGCACTCATGTTTGCAGTGAACTAGGATAGGTGGCCCTGCTTCCAAAAGCAGTCTTTTCCCCTTTGGAAATCTGGATTCTTGTAGCCTCGGAGTTGTTTGCGAAAGCCTAGGAAGGCCCAGCTTCTACTCACTGCAGGCACTCCCGGGGAGGAAACGAGTATGTTCCCACAGAGAAACAGGCTGCTTGCTAGTGTCAAGGGGCGCTTCTCAGGTGCCCAGTGTGTCCCGTTTGTTTCGCTTCGCAGCTCCCATCCTGCAGGTGCTTATGCTGGGTGCTAACAAGGGTAGGTAGCTCTGCCGACAAAAGCAGCGTTTTCCTTTTGGAAGCTTGGATTCTAGTGTCTCAGGGTCTGCTTGCCAAACCTTGAAGTTGCCCAGGTTATGGCCTCCGCAGGTACGTTGCGTAGAAAACGAGCACTTTCACCCGAGGAACAGGGTTACTGTCACGCTGGAGGAGAGTTAATCCCGAAGACCTCGTTCTTCCTGGGGAAGCGCAAGGCCACCCTGAGCCTCAGGGTAGTGCCTAAGTTTCCACCGGGTAAGCTCTGCGTGCCTCGGTTTCCATGAGGTCTCCACCGATGTTGTGCTTCAATGGAACGCGAGGATAGATTTCAGGACTCCAAGCACTCTGGCCTCCGCACCATTTCCCATGCTACCACACGGATCCCCACCACGTCTCATCTCTGCCTGCTGAGCAACAAGCAGCGTGTAGGCCCTTCAGAACACTTCTTGCATGCAGAGCCCAAGGCGGCACACTGCTCTCTCTCTTCCTTTGGAAACCTAGGTTGCCGCAGCTTGCCCCAGCTCACGACGACAGTCTGAGCCAGTCTCATGTGCTGGGGAACGTGGACTCAGTGAGGACAAGGGCCCTACCTGCACTCAGAAAAACAGTCTGCTCAGCCTTCCATCCAGGAGCTCACACCGACTGGCTCGTTGGTTTAGCAGGACGTCGATGTGAGGTCCAAGCTGAGCAAAGAGCACAATTCCTCCTTTACCCTGCTAGGCCTCGGAAAGAATTTTTGCCAAATAGGCCTTGCTCAGGCCAGCCCTCCGTCAGTGATCTTGCCACACTTCGACGCCTGCACAGTAAAAGATACTTAGCGAAGTTGCCAGGGTTTCGCCATGCTCTCCCTTGGCAGCTCCACTACTGCAGGGACTCATGTTTGCTGTGAACTAGGATAGGTGGCCCTGCTTCCAAAAGCAGTCTTTTCCCCTTTGGAAATCTGGATTCTTGTATCCTCGGAGCTGTTTGCGAAAGCCTAGGAAGGCCCAGCTTCTACTCACTGCAGGCACGCCCGGGAAGAAAACGAGTATGTTCCCCCAGAGAAACAGGCTGCTTGCAAGTGTTGAGGGGCGCTTCTCAGGTGCCCAGTGTGTCCCGTTCGTTTCCCTTCGCAGCTCCCATCCTGCAGGTGCTTATGCTGGGTGCTAACAAGGGTAGGTGGCTCTGCCGACAAAAGCAGCCTTTTCCCTTTGGAAGCTTGGATTCTAGTGTCTCAGGGGCTGCTTGCCAAACCTTGAAGTTGCCCAGGTTCTAGCCTCCGCAGGTACGCTTGCGTAGCAAACGAGCACTTTCCCCCGAGAAACCGGGTTCCTGCCACGCTGGAGGAGAGTTAATCCCGCATACCTCTTTCTTCCATGGAAAGCGCAAGGCCACCCTGAGCCTCAGGGTAGTGCCTAAGTTTCCACCGGGCAAGCTCTGCGTGCCTCGTTTTCCATGAGTTCTCCACCGATGTTGTGCTTCAATGGAACGCGAGGATAGATTTCAGGACTCCAAGCACTCTGGCCTCCGCACCTTTTCCCATGCGACCACACGGATCCCCCCCACGTCTCATCTCTGCCTGCTGAGCAACAAGCAGCGTGTAGGCCCTTCAGAACACTTCTTGCATGCAGAGCCCAAGGCGGCACACTGCTCTCTCTCTTCCTTTGGAAACCTAGGTTGCCGCAGCTTGCCCCAGCTCACGACGACAGTCTGAGCCGGTCTCATGTGCTGGGGAACGTGGACTCAGTGAGGATAAGGACCCTACCTGCACTCAGAAAAACACTCTGCGCAGCCTTCCATCGAGGAGCTCACACCGACTGGCTCGTTGTTTTATCAGGACGTCCATGTGAGGTCCAAGCTGAGCAAAGAGCACAATTCCTCCTTTACACTGCTAGCCCCCCGGAAGAGGTAGAGCCAACTAGACTCGCTCAGCCCAGGCCTCTTTCTAGTATCTTGCCACACTTCGAAGCCTGCACAGTAAAAGATACTTAGCGAAGTTGGCAGCGTTTCGCCATGCTCTCCCTTGGCAGCTCCACTACTGCAGGGACTCATGTTTGCAGTGAACTAGGATAGGTGGCCCTGCTTCCAAAAGCAGTCTTTTCCCCTTTGGAAATCTGGATTCTTGTAGCCTCGGAGCTGTTTGCGAAAGCCTAGGAAGACCCAGCTTCTACTCACTGCAGGCACTCCCGGGGAGGAAACGAGTATGTTCCCCCAGAGAAACAGGCTGCTTGCTAGTGTCAAGGGGCGCTTCTCAGGTGCCCAGTGTGTCCCATTTGTTTCGCTTCGCAGCTCCCATCCTGCAGGTGCTTATGCTGGGTGCTAACAAGGGTAGGTAGCTCTGCCGACAAAAGCAGCGTTTTCCTTTTGGAAGCTTGGATTCTAGTGTCTCAGGGTCTGCTTGCCAAACCTTGAAGTTGCCCAGGTTATGGCCTCCGCAGGTACGTTGCGTAGAAAACGAGCACTTTCACCCGAGGAACAGGGTTCCTGTCACGCTGGAGGAGAGTTAATCCCGAAGACCTCGTTCTTCCTGGGGAAGCGCAAGGCCACCCTGAGCCTCAGGGTAGTGCCTAAGTTTCCACCGGGTAAGCTCTGCGTGCCTCGGTTTCCATGAGGTGTCCACCGATGTTGTGCTTCAATGGAACGCGAGGATAGATTTCAGGACTCCAAGCACTCTGCCCTACGCACCATTTCCGATGCTACCACACGGAACCCCCCACGTCTCATCTCTGCCTGCTGAGCAACAAGCAGCGTGTAGGGCCTTCGGAACACTTCTTGCATGCAGAGCCCAAGGTGGCACACTGCTCTCTCACTTCCTTTGGAAACCTAGGTTGCCGCAGCTTGCCCCAGCTCACGACGACAGTCTGAGCCGGTCTCATTTGCTGGGGAACGTGGATTTGTGAGGACAAGGGCGTTACATGCACTCAGAAAAACACTCTGCTCAGCCTTCCATCCAGGAGCTCACACCGACTGGCTCGTTGGTTGAGCAGGACGTCCATGTGAGGTCCAAGCTGAGCAAAGAGCACAATTCCTCCTTTACCCTGCTAGGCCTCGTAAAGAGTTTTTGCCAAATAGGCCTTGCTCAGGCCAGCCCTCCGTCAGTGATCTTGCCACACTTCGACGCCTGCACAGTAGAAGATACTTAGCGAAGTTGCCAGGGTTTCGCCATGCTCTCCCTTGGCAGCTCCACTACTGCAGGGACTCATGTTTGCTGAGAACTAGGATAGGTGGCCCTGCTTCCAAAAGCAGTCTTTTCCCCTTTGGAAATCTGGATTCTTGTAGCCTCGGAGCTGTTTGCGAAAGCCTAGGAAGGCCCAGCTTCTACTCACTGCAGGCACGCCCGGGGAGGAAACGAGAATGTTCCCCCAGAGAAACAGGCTGCTTGCAAGTGTCGAGGGGCGCTTCTCAGGTGCCCAGTGTGTCCCGTTCGTATCCCTTCGCAGCTCCCATCCTGCAGGTACTTATGCTGTGTGCTAACAAGGGTAGGTGGCTCTGCCGACAAAAGCAGCCTTTTCCCTTTGGAAGCTTGGATTCTAGTGTCTCAGGGTCTGCTTGCCAAACCTTGAAGTTGCCCAGGTTCTAGCCTCCGCAGGTACGCTTGCGTAGCAAACGAGCACTTTCCCCCGAGAAACCGGGTTCCTGCCACGCTGGAGGAGAGTTAATCCCGCAGACCTCTTTCTTCCATGGAAAGCGCAAGGCCACCCTGAGCCTCAGGGTAGTGCCTAAGTTTCCACCGGGCAAGCTCTGCGTGCCTCGGTTTCCATGAGGTCTCCACCGTTGTTGTGCTTCAATGGAACGCGAGAATAGCTTTCAGGACTCCAAGCACTCTGGCCTCCGCACCGTTTCCCATGCTACCACACGGATCCCCCCCACATCTCCTCTCTGCCTGCTGAGCAACAGGCATCCTTGTAGGCCCTTTGGAGCACTTCTTGCATGGAGAGCCCAAGGCGGCACACTGCTCTCTCTCTTCCTTTGGAAACCTAGGTTGCCGCAGCTTGCCCCAGCTCACGACGACAGTCTGAGCCGGTCTCATGTGTTGGGGAACGTGGACTCAGTGAGGACAAGGGCCCTACCTGCACTCAGAAAAACACTCTGCTCAGCCTTCCATCCAGGAGCTCAAACCGACTGGCTCGTTGGTTTAGCAGGACGTCGATGTGAGGTCCAAGCTGAGCAAAGAGCACAATTCCTCCTTTACACTGCTAGGCCCCCGGAAGAGGGAGCGCCAACTAGGCTCGCTCAGGCCAGGCCTCCTGCAAGGATCTTGCCACACATCGAAGCCTGCACAGTAAAAGATACTTAGCGAAGTTGCCAGCGTTTCGCCATGCTCTCCCTTGGCAGCTCCACTACTGCAGGGACTCATGTTTGCAGTGAACTAGGATAGGTGGCCCTGCTTCCAAAAGCAGTCTTTTCCCCTTTGGAAATCTGGATTCTTGTAGCCTCGGAGCTGTTTGCGAAAGCGTAGAAAGGCCCAGCTTCTACTCACTGCAGGCACGCCCGGGGAGGAAACGAGTATGTTCCCCCAGAGAAACAGGCTGCTTGCTAGTGTCAAGGGGCGCTTCTCAGGTGCACAGTGTGTCCCGTTTGTTTCGCTTCGCAGCTCCCATCCTGCAGGTGCTTATGCTGGGTGCTAACAAGGTTAGGTAGCTCTGCCGACAAAAGCAGCGTTTTCCCTTTGGAAGCTTGGATTCTAGTGTCTCAGGGTCTGCTTGCCAAACCTTGAATTTGCCCAGGTTATGGACTCCGCTGGTACGTTGCGTAGAAAACAAGCACTTTCCCCTGAAAAAGCGGGTTCCTGCCACGCTGGAGGAGAGTTAATCCCGCAGACCTCGTTCCTCCTGGGAAAGTGCAAGGCCACCCTGAGCCTCAGGGTAGTGCCTAAGTTTCCAACGGGGAAGCTCTGCGTGCCTCGGTTACCATGAGGTCTCCACCGTTGTTGTGCTTCAATGGAACGCGAGAATAGCTTTCAGGACTCCAAGCACTCTGGCCTCCGCACCGTTTCCCATGCTACCACACGGATCCCCCCCACATCTCCTCTCTGCCTGCTGAGCAACAAGCATCCTTGTAGGCCCTTTGGAGCACTTCTTGCATGGAGAGCCCAAGGCGGCACACTGCTCTCTCTCTTCCTTTGGAAACCTAGGTTGCCGCAGCTTGCCCCAGCTCACGACGACAGTCTGAGCCGGTCTCATGTGCTGGGGAACGTGGACTCAGTGAGGACAAGGGCCCTACCTGCACTCAGAAAAACACTCTGCTCAGCCTTCCATCCAGGAGCTCAAACCGACTGGCTCGTTGGTTTAGCAGGACGTCGATGTGAGGTCCAAGCTGAGCAAAGAGCACAATTCCTCCTTTACACTGCTAGGCCCCCGGAAGAGGTAGAGCCAACTAGGCTCGCTCAGGCCATTCCTCCTTCAAGGATCTTGCCACACTTCGAAGCCGGCACAGTAAAAGATACATAGCGAAGTTGCCAGGGTTTCGCCATGCTCTCCCTCGGCAGCTCCACTACTGCAGGGACTCATGTTTGCTGTGAACTAGGATAGGTGGCCCTGCTTCCAAAAGCAGACTTTTCCCCTTTGGAAATCTGGATTCGTGTAGCCTCGGAGCTGTTTGCGAAAGCCTAGGAAGGCCTAGCTTCTACTCACTGAAGGCTCGCGCGGGGAGGAAACGAGAATGTTCCCCCAGAGAAACAGGCTGCTTGCAAGTGTCGAGGGGCGCTTCTCAGGTGCCCAGTGTGTCCCGTTTGTTTCCCTTCGCAGCTCCCGTCCTGCAGGTACTTATGCTGGGTGCTAACAAGGGTAGGTGGCTCTGCCGACAAAAGCAGCCTTTTCCCTTTGGAAGCTTGGATTCTAGTGTCTCAGGGGCTGCTTGCCAAACCTTGAAGTTGCCCAGGTTCTTGCCTCTGCAGGTACGCTTGCGTAGCAAACGAGCACTTTCCCCCGAGAAAGCGGGTTCCTGCCACGCTGGAGGAGAGTTAATCCCGCAGACCTCTTTCTTCCATGGAAAACGCAAGGCCACCCTAGCCTCAGGGTAGTGCCTAAGTTTCCACCGTGCAAGCTCTGCGTGCCTCGGTTTCCATGAGGTCTCCACCGTTGTTGTGCTTCAATGGAACGCGCGAATAGCTTTCAGGACTCCAAGCACTCTGGCCTCCGCACCGTTTCCCATGCTACCACACGGATCCCCCCCACATCTCCTCTCTGCCTGCTGAGCAACAAGCATCCTTGTAGGCCCTTTGGAGCACTTCTTGCATGGAGAGCCCAAGGCGGCACACTGCTCTCTCTCTTCCTTTGGAAACCTAGGTTGCCGCAGCTTGCCCCAGCTCACGACGACAGTCTGAGACGGTCTCATGTGCTGGGGAACGTGGATTTGTGAGGACAAGGGCTTTACATGCACTCAGAAAAACACTCTGCTCAGCCTTCCATCCAGGAGCTCACACCGACTGGCTCGTTGGTTGAGCAGGACGTCCATGTGAGGTCCAAGCTGAGCAAAGAGCACAATTCCTCCTTTACACTGCTAGCCCCCCGGAAGAGGTAGAGCCAACTAGACTCGCTCAGCCCAGGCCTCTTTCAAGTATCTTGCCACACTTCGAAGCCTGCACAGTAAAAGATACTTAGCGAAGTTGGCAGCGTTTCGCCATGCTCTCCCTTGGCAGCTCCACTACTGCAGGGACTCATGTTTGCAGTGAACTAGGATAGGTGGCCCTGCTTCCAAAAGCAGTCTTTTCCCCTTTGGAAATCTGGATTCTTGTAGCCTCGGAGCTGTTTGCGAAAGCCTAGGAAGACCCAGCTTCTACTCACTGCAGGCACTCCCGGGGAGGAAACGAGTATGTTCCCCCAGAGAAACAGGCTGCTTGCTAGTGTCAAGGGGCGCTTCTCAGGTGCCCAGTGTGTCCCGTTTGTTTCGCTTCGCAGCTCCCATCCTGCAGGTGCTTATGCTGGGTGCTAACAAGGGTAGGTAGCTCTGCCGACAAAAGCAGCGTTTTCCTTTTGGAAGCTTGGATTCTAGTGTCTCAGGGTCTGCTTGCCAAACCTTGAAGTTGCCCAGGTTATGGCCTCCGCAGGTACATTGCGTAGAAAACGAGCACTTTCACCCGAGGAACAGGGTTCCTGTCACGCTGGAGGAGAGTTAATCCCGAAGACCTCGTTCTTCCTGGGGAAGCGCAAGGCCACCCTGAGCCTCAGGGTAGTGCCTAAGTTTCCACCGGGTAAGCTCTGCGTGCCTCGGTTTCCATGAGGTGTCCACCGATGTTGTGCTTCAATGGAACGCGAGGATAGATTTCAGGACTCCAAGCACTCTGGCCTCCGCACCATTTCCCATGCTACCACACGGAACCCCCCACGTCTCATCTCTGCCTGCTGAGCAACAAGCAGCGTGTAGGGCTTTCGGAACACTTCTTGCATGCAGAGCCCAAGGTGGCACACTGCTCTCTCTCTTCCTTTGGAAACCTAGGTTGCCGCAGCTTGCCCCAGCTCACGACGACAGTCTGAGCCGGTCTCATTTGCTGGGGAACGTGGATTTGTGAGGACAAGGGCGTTACATGCACTCAGAAAAACACTCTGCTCAGCCTTCCATCCAGGAGCTCACACCGACTGGCTCGTTGGTTGAGCAGGACGTCCATGTGAGGTCCAAGCTGAGCAAAGAGCACAATTCCTCCTTTACCCTGCTAGGCCTCGTAAAGAGTTTTTGCCAAATAGGCCTTGCTCAGGCCAGCCCTCCGTCAGTGATCTTGCCACACTTCGACGCCTGCACAGTAAAAGATACTTAGCGAAGTTTCCAGGGTTTCGCCATGCTCTCCCTTGGCAGCTCCACTACTGCAGGGACTCATGTTTGCTGAGAACTAGGATAGGTGGCCCTGCTTCCAAAAGCAGTCTTTTCCCCTTTGGAAATCTGGATTCTTGTAGCCTCGGAGCTGTTTGCGAAAGCCTAGGAAGGCCCAGCTTCTACTCACTGCAGGCACGCCCGGGGAGGAAACGAGAATGTTCCCCCAGAGAAACAGGCTGCTTGCAAGTGTCGAGGGGCGCTTCTCAGGTGCCCAGTGTATCCCGTTTGTTTTCCTTCGCAGCTCCCATCCTGCAGGTGCTTATGCTGGGTGCTAAGAAGGGTACGTGGCTCTGCCGACAAAAGCAGCCTTTTCCCTTTGGAAGCTTGGATTCTAGTGCCTCAGGGGCTGCTTGCCAAACCTTGAAGTTGCCCAGGTTCTAGCCTCCGCAGGTACGCTTGCGTAGCAAACGAGCACTTTCCCCCGAGAAAACGGGTTCCTGCCACGCTGGAGGAGAGTTAATCCCGCAGACCTCTTTCTTCCATGGAAAGCGCAAGGCCACCCTGAGCCTCAGGGTAGTGCCTAAGTTTCCACCGGGCAAGCTCTGCGTGCCTCGGTTTCCATGAAGTCTCCACCGTTGTTGTGCTTCAATGGAACGCGAGAATAGCTTTCAGGACTCCAAGCACTCTGGCCTCCGCACCGTTTCCCATGCTACCACACGGATCCCCCCCACATCTCCTCTCTGCCTGCTGAGCAACAGGCATCCTTGTAGGCCCTTTGGAGCACTTCTTGCATGGAGAGCCCAAGGCGGCACACTGCTCTCTCTCTTCCTTTGGAAACCTAGGTTGCCGCAGCTTGCCCCAGCTCACGACGACAGTCTGAGCCGGTCTCATGTGCTGGGGAACGTGGACTCAGTGAGGACAAGGGCCCTACCTGCACTCAGAAAAACACTCTGCTCAGCCTTCCATCCAGGAGCTCAAACCGACTGGCTCGTTGGTTTAGCAGGACGTCGATGTGAGGTCCAAGCTGAGCAAAGAGCACAATTCCTCCTTTACACTGCTAGGCCCCCGGAAGAGGGAGCGCCAACTAGGCTCGCTCAGGCCAGGCCTCCTGCAAGGATCTTGCCACACTTCGAAGCCTGCACAGTAAAAGATACTTAGCGAAGTTGCCAGCGTTTCGCCATGCTCTCCCTTGGCAGCTCCACTACTGCAGGGACTCATGTTTGCAGTGAACTAGGATAGGTGGCCCTGCTTCCAAAAGCAGTCTTTTCCCCTTTGGAAATCTGGATTCTTGTAGCCTCGGAGCTGTTTGCGAAAGCCTAGGAAGGCCCAGCTTCTACTCACTGCAGGCACGCCCGGGGAGGAAACGAGTATGTTCCCCCAGAGAAACAGGCTGCTTGCTAGTGTCAAGGGGCGCTTCTCAGGTGCACAGTGTGTCCCGTTTGTTTCGCTTCGCAGCTCCCATCCTGCAGGTGCTTATGCTGGGTGCTAACAAGGTTAGGTAGCTCTGCCGACAAAAGCAGCGTTTTCCCTTTGGAAGCTTGGATTCTAGTGTCTCAGGGTCTGCTTGCCAAACCTTGAATTTGCCCAGGTTATGGACTCCGCTGGTACGTTGCGTAGAAAACAAGCACTTTCCCCCGAAAAAGCGGGTTCCTGCCACGCTGGAGGAGAGTTAATCCCGCAGACCTCGTTCCTCCTGGGAAAGTGCAAGGCCACCCTGAGCCTCAGGGTAGTGCCTAAGTTTCCAACGGGGAAGCTCTGCGTGCCTCGGTTACCATGAGGTCTCCACCGTTGTTGTGCTTCAATGGAACGCGAGAATAGCTTTCAGGACTCCAAGCACTCTGGCCTCCGCACCGTTTCCCATGCTACCACACGGATCCCCCCCACATCTCCTCTCTGCCTGCTGAGCAACAAGCATCCTTGTAGGCCCTTTGGAGCACTTCTTGCATGGAGAGCCCAAGGCGGCACACTGCTCTCTCTCTTCCTTTGGAAACCTAGGTTGCCGCAGCTTGCCCCAGCTCACGACGACAGTCTGAGCCGGTCTCATGTGCTGGGGAACGTGGACTCAGTGAGGACAAGGGCCCTACCTGCACTCAGAAAAACACTCTGCTCAGCCTTCCATCCAGGAGCTCAAACCGACTGGCTCGTTGGTTTAGCAGGACGTCGATGTGAGGTCCAAGCTGAGCAAAGAGCACAATTCCTCCTTTACAATGCTAGGCCCCCGGAAGAGGGAGAGCCAACTAGGCTCGCTCAGGCCAGGCCTCCTGCAAGGATCTTGCCACACTTCGAAGCCTGCACAGTAAAAGATACTTAGCGAAGTTGCCAGCGTTTCGCCATGCTCTCCCTTGGCAGCTCCACTACTGCAGGGACTCATGTTTGCAGTGAACTAGGATAGGTGGCCCTGCTTCCAAAAGCAGTCTTTTCCCCTTTGGAAATCTGGATTCTTGTAGCCTCGGAGCTGTTTGCGAAAGCCTAGGAAGGCCCAGCTTCTACTCACTGCAGGCACGCCCGGGGAGGAAACGAGTATGTTCCCCCAGAGAAACAGGCTGCTTGCTAGTGTCAAGGGGCGCTTCTTAGGTGCCCAGTGTGTCCCGTTTGTTTCGCTTCGCAGCTCCCATCCTGCAGGTGCTTATGCTGGGTGCTAACAAGGGTAGGTGGCTCTGCCGACAAAAGCAGCGTTTTCCCTTTGGAAGCTTGGATTCTAGTGTCTCAGGGTCTGCTTGCCAAACCTTGAATTTGCCCAGGTTATGGACTCCGCTGGTACGTTGCGTAGAAAACGAGCACTTTCACCCGAGGAACAGGGTTCCTGTCACGCTGGAGGAGAGTTAATCCCGAAGACCTCGTTCTTCCTGGGGAAGCGCAAGGCCACCCTGAGCCTCAGGGTAGTGCCTAAGTTTCCACCGGGTAACCTCTGCGTGCCTCGGTTTCCATGAGGTCTTCACCGATGTTGTGCTTCAATGGAACGCGAGGATAGATTTCAGGACTCCAAGCACTCTGGCCTCCGCACCATTTCCAATGCGACCACACGGATCCCCCCCACGTCTCATCTCTGCCTGCTGAGCAACAAGCAGCGTGTAGGCCCTTCAGAACACTTCTTGCATGCAGAGCCCAAGGCGGCACACTGCTCTCTCTCTTCCTTTGGAAACCTAGGTTGCCGCAGCTTGCCCCAGCTCACGACGACCGTCTGAGCCGGTCTCATGTGCTGGGGAACGTGGACTCAGTGAGGACAAGGGCCCTACCTGCACTCAGAAAAACAGTCTGCTCAGCCTTCCATCCAGGAGCTCACACCGACTGACTCGTTGGTTTAGCAGGACGTCGATGTGAGGTCCAAGCTGAGCAAAGAGCACAATTCCTCCTTTACCCTGCTAGGCCTCGGAAAGAGTTTTTGCCAAATAGGGCTTGCTCAGGCCAACCCTCCGTCAGTGATCTTGCCACACTTCGACGCCTGCACAGTAAAAGATACTTAGCGAAGTTGCCAGGGTTTCGCCATGCTCTCCCTTGGCAGCTCCACTACTGCAGGGACTCATGTTTGCTGTGAACTAGGATAGGTTGCCCTGCTTCCAAAAGCAGTCTTTTCCCCTTTGGAAATCTGGATTCTTGTAGCCTCGGAGCTGTTTGCGAAAGCCTAGGAAGGCCCAGCTTCTACTCACTGCAGGCACGCCCGGGAAGAAAACGAGTATGTTCCCCCAGAGAAACAGGCTGCTTGCAAGTGTTGAGGGGCGCTTCTCAGGTGCCCAGTGTGTCCCGTTCGTTTCCCTTCGCAGCTCCCATCCTGCAGGTACTTATGCTGGGTGCTAACAAGGGTAGGTGGCTCTGCCGACAAAAGCAGCCTTTTCCCTTGGAAGCTTGGATTCTAGTGTCTCAGGGGCTGCTTGCCAAACCTTGAAGTTGCCCAGGTTCTAGCCTCCGCAGGTACGCTTGCGTAGCAAACGAGCACTTTCCCCCGAGAAACCGGGTTCCTGCCACGCTGGAGGAGAGTTAATCCCGCATAACTCTTTCTTCCATGGAAAGCGCAAGGCCACCCTGAGCCTCAGGGTAGTGCCTAAGTTTCCACCGGGCAAGCTCTGCGTGCCTCGTTTTCCATGAGTTCTCCACCGATGTTGTGCTTCAATGGAACGCGAGGATAGATTTCAGGACTCCAAGCACTCTGGCCTCCGCACCTTTTCCCATGCGACCACACGGATCCACCCCACGTCTCATCTCTGCCTGCTGAGCAACAAGCAGCGTGTAGGCCCTTCAGAACACTTCTTGCATGCAGAGCCCAAGGCGGCACACTGCTCTCTCTCTTCCTTTGGAAACCTAGGTTGCCGCAACTTGACCCAGCTCACGACGACAGTCTGAGCCGGTCTCATGTGCTGGGGAACGTGGACTCAGTGAGGATAAGGACCCTACCTGCACTCAGAAAAACACTCTGCGCAGCCTTCCATCGAGGAGCTCACACCGACTGGCTCGTTGGTTTTGCAGGACGTCGATGTGAGGTCCAAGATAAGCAAAGAGCACAATTCCTCCTTTACCCTGCTAGGCGCCCGGAAGAAGTAGAGCCAACTAGTCCTCGCTCAGGCCAGCCCTCCGTCAGTGATCTTGCCACACTTCGACGCCTGCACAGTAAAAGATACTTAGCAAAGTTGCCAGGGTTTCGCCATGCTCTCCCTTGGCAGCTCCACTACTGCAGGGACTCATGTTTGCTGTGAACTAGTATAGGTGGCCCTGCTTCCAAACCAGGCTTTTCCCCTTTGGAAATCTGGATTCTTGTAGCCTTGGAGCTGTTTGCAAAACACTAGGAAGGCCCAGCTTCTACTCACTGCAGGCACGCCCGGGGAGGAAACGAGAATGTTCCCCCAGGAAAACTGGCTGCTTGCAAGTGTCGAGGGGCGCTTCTCAGGTGCCCAGTGTGTCACGTTTGTTTTCCTTCGCAGCTCCCATCCTGCAGGTACTTATGCTGGGTGCTAACATGGGTAGGTGGCTCTGCCGACAAAAGCAGCCTTTTCCCTTTGGAAGCTTGGATTCTAGTGTCTCAGGGGCTGCTTGCCAAACCTTGAATTTGCCCAGGTTCTAGCCTCCGCAGGTATGCTTGCGTAGCAAACGAGCACTTTTCCCCGAGAAAGCGGGTTCCTGCCACGCTGGAGGAGAGTTAATCCCGCAGACCTCGTTCCTCCTGGGAAAGTGCAAGGCCACCCTGAGCCTCAGGGTAGTGCCTAAGTTTCCAACGGGGAAGCTCTGCGTGCCTCGGTTACCATGAGATCTCCACCGTTGTTTTGCTTCAATGGAAGGCGAGGATAGCTTTCAGGACTCCAAGCACTCTGGCCTCCACACCGTTTCCCATGCTACCACACGGATCCCCCCCACATCTCCTCTCTGCCTGCTGAGCAACAAGCATCCTTGTAGGCCCTTTGGAGCACTTCTTGCATGCAGAGCCCAAGGCGGCACACTGCTCTCTCACTTCCTTTGGAAAACTAGGTTGCCGCAGCTTGCCCCAGCTCACGACGACAGTTTGAGCCGGTCTCATGTGCTGGGGAACGTGGACTCAGTGAGGACAAGGGCCCTACCTGCACTCAGAAAAACAGTCTGCTCAGCCTTCCATCCAGGAGCTCACACCGACTGGCTCGTTGGTTTAGCAGGACGTCGATGTGAGGTCCAAGCTGAGCAAAGAGCACAATTCCTCCTTTACCCTGCTAGGCCTCGGAAAGAGGTTTTGCCAAATACGCCTTACTCAGGCCAGCCCTCCGTCAGTGATTCTTGCCACACTTCGATGCCTGCAGAGTAAAAGATACTTAGCGAAGTTGCCAGGGTTTCGCCATGCTCTCCCTTGGCAGCTCCACTACTGCAGGGACTCATGTTTGCTGAGAACTAGGATAGGTGGCCCTGCTTCCAAAAGCAGTCTTTTCCCCTTTGGAAATCTGGATTCTTGTAGCCTCGGAGCTGTTTGCGAAAGCCTAGTAAGGCCCAGCTTCTACTCACTGCAGGCACGCCCGGGGAGGAAACGAGAATGTTCCCCCAGAGAAACAGGCTGCTTGCAAGTGTCGAGGGGCGCTTCTCAGGTGCCCAGTGTGTCCCGTTTGTTTTCCTTCGCAGCTCCCATCCTGCAGGTGCTTATGCTGGGTGCTAAGAAGGGTACGTGGCTCTGCCGACAAAAGCAGCCTTTTCCCTTTGGAAGCTTGGATTCTAGTGTCTCAGGGGCTGCTTGCCAAACCTTGAAGTTGCCCAGGTTCTAGCCTCCGCAGGTACGCTTGCGTAGCAAACGAGCACTTTCCCCCGAGAAACCGGGTTCCTGCCACGCTGGAGGAGAGTTAATCCCGCAGACCTCTTTCTTCCATGGAAAGCGCAAGGCCACCCTGAGCCTCAGGGTAGTGCCTAAGTTTCCACCGGGCAAGCTCTGCGTGCCTCGGTTTCCATGAGGTCTCCACCGTTGTTGTGCTTCAATGGAACGCGAGGATAGCTTTCAGGACTGCAAGCACTCTGGCCTCCACACCGTTTCCCATGCTACCACACGGATCCCCCCCACATCTCCTCTCTGCCTGCTGAGCAACAAGCAGCCGTGTAGGTCCTTCGGAACACTTCTTGCATGCAGAGCCCAAGGCGGCACACTGCTCTCTCTCTTCCTTTGGAAACCTAGGTTGCCGCAGCTTGCCCCAGCTCACGACGACAGTCTGAGCCGGTCTCATGTGCTGGGGAACGTGGATTCGTGAGGACAAGGGCTTTACATGCACTCAGAAAAACACTCTGCTCAGCCTTCCATCCAGGAGCTCACACCGACTGGCTCGTTGGTTTATCAGAACGTCCATGTGAGGTCCAAAATGAGCAAAGAGCACAATTCCTCCTTTACACTGCTAGGCCCCCGGAAGAGGTAGAGCCAACAAGGCTCGCTCAGGCCAGGCCTCTTTCAAGGATCTTGCCACACTTCGAAGCCTGCACAGTAAAAGATACTTAGCGAAGTTGCCAGGGTTTCGCCATGCTCTCCCTTGGCAGCTCCACTACTGCAGGGACTCATGTTTGCTGAGAACTAGGATAGGTGGCCCTGCTTCCAAAAGCAGTCTTTTCCCCTTTGGAAATCTGGATTCTTGTAGCCTCGGAGCTGTTTGCGAAAGCCTAGTAAGGCCCAGCTTCTACTCACTGCAGGCACGCCCGGGGAGGAAACGAGAATGTTCCCCCAGAGAAACAGGCTGCTTGCAAGTGTCGAGGGGCGCTTCTCAGGTGCCCAGTGTGTCCCGTTCGTTTCCCTTCGCAGCTCCCATCCTGCAGGTACTTATGCTGGGTGCTAACAAGGGTAGGTGGCTCTGCCGACAAAAGCAGCCTTTTCCCTTTGGAAGCTTGGATTCTAGTGTCTCAGGGTCTGCTTGCCAAACCTTGAAGTTGCCCAGGTTCTAGCCTCCACAGGTACGCTTGCGTAGCAAACGAGCACTTTCCCCCGAGAAACCGGGTTCCTGCCACGCTGGAGGAGAGTTAATCCCGCAGACCTCGTTCCTCCTGGGAAAGCGCAAGGCCACCCTGAGCCTCAGGGTAGTGCCTAAGTTTCCACCGGGCAAGCTCTGCGTGCCTCGGTTTCCATGAGGTTTCCACCGTTGTTGTGCTTCAATGGAACGCGAGGATAGCTTTCAGGACTCCAAGCACTCTAACCTCCGCACCGTTTCCCATGCTACAACACGGATCCCCCCCACATCTCCTCGCTGCCTGCTGAGCAGCAATCAGCCGTGTAGGTCCTTCGGAACACTTCTTGCATGCAGAGCCCAAGGCGGCACACTGCTCTCTCACTTCCTTTGGAAACCTAGGTAGCCGCAGCTTGCCCCAGCTCACGACGACAGTCTGAGCCGGTCTCATGTGCTGGGGAACGTGGATTCAGTGAGGACAATGGCTTTACATGCACTCAGAAAAACACTCTGCTCAGCCTTCCATCCAGGAGCTCACACCGACTGGCTCGTTTGTTAAGCAGGACGTCGATGTGACGTCCAAGCTGAGCAAAGAGCACAATTCCTCCTTTACACTGCTAGGCCCCCGGAAGAGGTAGAGCCAACTAGGCTCGCTCAGGCCATTCCTCCTTCAAGGATCTTGCCACACTTCGAAGCCGGCACAGTAAAAGATACATAGCGAAGTTGCCAGGGTTTCGCCATGCTCTCCCTCGGCAGCTCCACTACTGCAGGGACTCATGTTTGCTGTGAACTAGGATAGGTGGCCCTGCTTCCAAAAGCAGACTTTTCCCCTTTGGAAATCTGGATTCTTGTAGCCTCGGAGCTGTTTGCGAAAGCCTAGGAAGGCCTAGCTTCTACTCACTGAAGGCTCGCGCGGGGAGGAAACGAGAATGTTCCCCCAGAGAAACAGGCTGCTTGCAAGTGTCGAGGGGCGCTTCTCAGGTGCCCAGTGTGTCCCGTTTGTTTCCCTTCGCAGCTCCCGTCCTGCAGGTACTTATGCTGGGTGCTAACAAGGGTAGGTGGCTCTGCCGACAAAAGCAGCCTTTTCCCTTTGGAAGCTTGGATTCTAGTGTCTCAGGGGCTGCTTGCCAAACCTTGAAGTTGCCCAGGTTCTTGCCTCTGCAGGTACGCTTGCGTAGCAAACGAGCACTTTCCCCCGAGAAAGCGGGTTCCTGCCACGCTGGAGGAGAGTTAATCCCGCAGACCTCTTTCTTCCATGGAAAGCGCAAGGCCACCCTAGCCTCAGGGTAGTGCCTAAGTTTCCACCGTGCAAGCTCTGCGTGCCTCGGTTTCCATGAGGTCTCCACCGTTGTTGTGCTTCAATGGAACGCGAGAATAGCTTTCAGGACTCCAAGCACTCTGGCCTCCGCACCGTTTCCCATGCTACCACACGGATCCCCCCCACATCTCCTCTCTGCCTGCTGAGCAACAAGCAGCCGTGTAAGTCCTTCGGAACACTTCTTGCATGCAGAGCCCAAGGCGGCACACTGCTCTCTCTCTTCCTTTGGAAACCTAGGTTGCCGCAGCTTGCCCCAGCTCACGACGACAGTCTGAGCCGGTCTCATGTGCTGGGGAACGTGGATTTGTGAGGACAAGGGCTTTACATGCACTCAGAAAAACACTCTGCTCAGCCTTCCATCCAGGAGCTCACACCGACTGGCTCGTTGGTTGAGCAGGACGTCCATGTGAGGTCCAAGCTGAGCAAAGAGCACAATTCCTCCTTTACACTGCTAGCCCCCCGGAAGAGGTAGAGCCAACTAGACTCGCTCAGGCCAGGCCTCTTTCAAGTATCTTGCCACACTTCGAAGCCTGCACAGTAAAAGATACTTAGCGAAGTTGCCAGCGTTTCGCCATGCTCTCCCTTGGCAGCTCCACTACTGCAGGCACTCATGTTTGCAGTGAACTAGGATAGGTGGCCCTGCTTCCAAAAGCAGTCTTTTCCCCTTAGGAAATCTGGATTCTTGTAGCCTCGGAGCTGTTTGCGAAAGCCTAGGAAGGCCCAGCTTCTACTCACTGCAGGCACTCCCGGGGAGGAAACGAGTATGTTCCCCCAGAGAAACAGGCTGCTTGCTAGTGTCAAGGGGTGCTTCTCAGGTGCCCAGTGTGTCCCGTTTGTTTCGCTTCGCAGCTCCCATCCTGCAGGTGCTTATGCTGGGTGCTAACAAGGGTAGGTAGCTCTGCCGACAAAAGCAGCGTTTTCCTTTTGGAAGCTTGGATTCTAGTGTCTCAGGGTCTGCTTGCCAAACCTTGAAGTTGCCCAGGTTATGGCCTCCGCAGGTACGTTGCGTAGAAAACGAGCACTTTCACCCGAGGAACAGGGTTCCTGTCACGCTGGAGGAGAGTTAATCCCGAAGACCTCGTTCTTCCTGGGGAAGCGCAAGGCCACCCTGAGCCTCAGGGTAGTGCCTAAGTTTCCACCGGGTAAGCTCTGCGTGCCTCGGTTTCCATGAGGTCTCCACCGATGTTGTGCTTCAATGGAACGCGAGGATAGATTTCAGGACTCCAAGCACTCTGGCCTCCGCACCATTTCCCATGCAACCACACGGATCCCCCCCACGTCTCATCTCTGCCTGCTGAGCAACAAGCAGCGTGTAGGCCCTTCGGAACACTTCTTGCATGCAGAGCCCAAGGTGGCAAACTGCTCTCTCTCTTCCTTTGGAAACCTAGGTTGCCGCAGCTTGACCCAGCTCACGACGACAGTCTGAGCCGGTCTCATGTGCTGGGGAACGTGGACTCAGTGAGGATAAGGACCCTACCTGCACTCAGAAAAACACTCTGCGCAGCCTTCCATCGAGGAGCTCACACCGACTGGCTCGTTGGTTTTGCAGGACGTCGATGTGAGGTCCAAGATAAGCAAAGAGCACAATTCCTCCTTTACCCTGCTAGGCGCCCGGAAGAAGTAGAGCCAACTAGTCCTCGCTCAGGCCAGCCCTCCGTCAGTGATCTTGCCACACTTCGAAGCCTGCACAGTAAAAGATACTTAGCGAAGTTGCAAGGGTTTCGCCATGCTCTCCCTTGGCAGCTCCACTACTGCAGGGACTCATGTTTGCTGTGAACTAGTATAGGTGGCCCTGCTTCCAAACCAGGCTTTTCCCCTTTGGAAATCTGGATTCTTGTAGCCTTGGAGCTGTTTGCAAAACACTAGGAAGGCCCAGCTTCTACTCACTGCAGGCACGCCCGGGGAGGAAACGAGAATGTTCCCCCAGGAAAACTGGCTGCTTGCAAGTGTCGAGGGGCGCTTCTCAGGTGCCCAGTGTGTCCCGTTTGTTTTCCTTCGCAGAACCCATCCTGCAGGTACTTATGCTGGGTGCTAACAAGGGTAGGTGGCTCTGCCGACAAAAGCAGCCTTTTCCCTTTGGAAGCTTGGATTCTAGTGTCTCAGGGTCTGCTTGCCAAACCTTGAAGTTGCCCAGGTTCTAGCCTCCGCAGGTATGCTTGCGTAGCAAACGAGCACTTTCCCCCGAGAAAGCCGGTTCCTGCCACGCTGGAGGAGAGTTAATCCCGCAGACCTCGTTCCTCCTGGGAAAGTGCAAGGCCACCCTGAGCCTCAGGGTAGTGCCTAAGTTTCCAACGGGGAAGCTCTGCGTGCCTCGGTTACCATGAGGTCTCCACCGTTGTTTTGCTTCAATGGAAGGCGAGGATAGCTTTCAGGACTCCAAGCACTCTGGCCTCCACACCGTTTCCCATGCTACCACACGGATCCCCCCCACATCTCCTCTCTGCCTGCTGAGCAACAAGCATCCTTGTAGGCCCTTTGGAGCACTTCTTGCATGCAGAGCCCAAGGCAGCACACTGCTCTCTCACTTCCTTTGGAAAACTAGGTTGCCGCAGCTTGCCCCAGCTCACGACGACAGTTTGAGCCGGTCTCATGTGCTGGGGAACGTGGACTCAGTGAGGACAAGGGCCCTACCTGCACTCAGAAAAACAGTCTGCTCAGCCTTCCATCCAGGAGCTCACACCGAGTGGCTCGTTGGTTTAGCAGGACGTCGATGTGAGGTCCAAGCTGAGCAAAGAGCACAATTCCTCCTTTACCCTGCTAGGCCTCGGAAAGAGGTTTTGCCAAATACGCCTTACTCAGGCCAGCCCTCCGTCAGTGATCTTGCCACACTTCGATGCCTGCAGAGTAAAAGGTACTTAGCGAAGTTGCCAGCGTTTCGCCATGATCTCCCTTGGCAGCTCCACTACTGCAGGGACTCATGTTTGCTGAGAACTAGGATAGGTGGCCCTGCTTCCAAAAGCAGTCTTTTCCCCTTTGGAAATCTGGATTCTTGTAGCCTCGGAGCTGTTTGCGAAAGCCTAGTAAGGCCCAGCTTCTACTCACTGCAGGCACGCCCGGGGAGGAAACGAGAATGTTCCCCCAGAGAAACAGGCTGCTTGCAAGTGTCGAGGGGCGCTTCTCAGGTGCCCAGTGTGTCCCGTTCGTATCCCTTCGCAGCTCCCATCCTGCAGGTACTTATGCTGGGTGCTAACAAGGGTAGGTGGCTCTGCCGACAAAAGCAGCCTTTTCCCTTTGGAAGCTTGGATTCTAGTGTCTCAGGGTCTGCTTGCCAAACCTTGAAGTTGCCCAGGTTCTAGCCTCCGCAGGTACGCTTGCGTAGCAAACGAGCACTTTCCCCCGAGAAAGCGGGTTCCTGCCACGCTGGAGGAGAGTTAATCCCGCAGACCTCTTTCTTCCATGGAAAGCGCAAGGCCACCCTAGCCTCAGGGTAGTGCCTAAGTTTCCACCGGGCAAGCTATGCGTGCCTCGTTTTCCATGAGTTCTCCACCGATGTTGTGCTTCAATGGAACGCGAGGATAGCTTTCAGGACTGCAAGCACTCTGGCCTCCGCACCTTTTCCCATGCGACCACACGGATTCCCCCAACGTCTCATCTCTGCCTGCTGAGCAACAAGCAGCGTGTAGGCCCTTCAGAACACTTCTTGCATGCAGAGCCCAAGGCGGCACACTGCTCTCTCTCTTCCTTTGGAAACCTAGGTTGCCGCAGCTTGCCCCAGCTCACGACGACAGTCTGAGCCGGTCTCATGTGCTGGGGAACGTGGACTCAGTGAGGATAAGGACCCTACCTGCACTCAGAAAAACACTCTGCGCAGCCTTCCATCGAGGAGCTCACACCGACTGGCTCGTTGGTTTATCAGGACGTCCATGTGAGGTCCAAAATGAGCAAAGAGCACAATTCCTCCTTTACCCTGCTAGGCCTCGGAAAGAGGTTTTGCCAAATACGCCTTACTCAGGCCAGCCCTCCGTCAGTGATTCTTGCCACACTTCGATGCCTGCAGAGTAAAAGGTACTTAGCGAAGTTGCCAGGGTTTCGCCATGGTCTCCCTTGGCAGCTCCACTACTGCAGGGACTCATGTTTGCTGAGAACTAGGATAGGTGGCCCTGCTTCCAAAAGCAGTCTTTTCCCCTTTGGAAATCTGGATTCTTGTAGCCTCGGAGCTGTTTGCGAAAGCCTAGTAAGGCCCAGCTTCGACTCACTGCAGGCACGCGCGGGGAGGAAACGAGAATGTTCCCCCAGAGAAACAGGCTGCTTGCAAGTGTCGAGGGGCGCTTCTCAGGTGCCCAGTGTGTCCCGTTTGTTTTCCTTCGCAGCTCCCATCCTGCAGGTGCTTATGCTGGGTGCTAAGAAGGGTACGTGGCTCTGCCGACAAAAGCAGCCTTTTCCTTTTGGAAGCTTGGATTCTAGTGCCTCAGGGGCTGCTTGCCAAACCTTGAAGTTGCCCAGGTTCTAGCCTCCGCAGGTACGCTTGCGTAGCAAACGAGCACTTTCCCCCGAGAAACCGGGTTCCTGCCACGCTGGAGGAGAGTTAATCCCGCAGACCTCTTTCTTCCATGGAAAGCGCAAGGCCACCCTGAGCCTCAGGGTAGTGCCTAAGTTTCCACCGGGCAAGCTCTGCGTGCCTCGGTTTCCATGAGGTCTCCACCGTTGTTGTGCTTCAATGGAACGCGAGGATAGCTTTCAGGACTGCAAGCACTCTGGCCTCCACACCGTTTCCCATGCTACCACACGGATCCCCCCCACATCTCCTCTCTGCCTGCTGAGCAACAAGCAGCCGTGTAGGTCCTTCGGAACACTTCTTGCATGCAGAGCCCAAGGCGGCACACTGCTCTCTCTCTTCCTTTGGAAACCTAGGTTGCCGCAGCTTGCCCCAGCTCACGACGACAGTCTGAGCCGGTCTCATGTGCTGGGGAACGTGGATTCGTGAGGACAAGGGCTTTACATGCACTCAGAAAAACACTCTGCTCAGCCTTCCATCCAGGAGCTCACACCGACTGGCTCGTTGGTTTATCAGGACGTCCATGTGAGGTCCAAAATGAGCAAAGAGCACAATTCCTCCTTTACACTGCTAGGCCCCCGGAAGAGGTAGAGCCAACAAGGCTCGCTCAGGCCAGGCCTCTTTCAAGGATCTTGCCACACTTCGAAGCCTGCACAGTAAAAGGTACTTAGCGAAGTTGCCAGGGTTTCGCCATGCTCTCCCTTGGCAGCTCCACTACTGCAGGGACTCATGTTTGCTGAGAACTAGGATAGGTGGCCCTGCTTCCAAAAGCAGTCTTTTCCCCTTTGGAAATCTGGATTCTTGTAGCCTCGGAGCTGTTTGCGAAAACCTAGTAAGGCCCAGCTTCTACTCACTGCAGGCACGCCCGGGGAGCAAACGAGAATGTTCCCCCAGAGAAACAGGCTGCTTGCAAGTGTCGAGGGGCGCTTCTCAGGTGCCCAGTGTGTCCCGTTCGTTTCCCTTCGCAGCTCCCATCCTGCAGGTACTTATGCTGGGTGCTAACAAGGGTAGGTGGCTCTGCCGACAAAAGCAGCCTTTTCCCTTTGGAAGCTTGGATTCTAGTGTCTCAGGGTCTGCTTGCCAAACCTTGAAGTTGCCCAGGTTCTAGCCTCCACAGGTACGCTTGCGTAGCAAACGAGCACTTTCCCCCGAGAAACTGGGTTCCTGCCACGCTGGAGGAGAGTTAATCCCGCAGACCTCGTTCCTCCTGGGAAAGCGCAAGGCCACCCTGAGCCTCAGGGTAGTGCCTAAGTTTCCACCGGGCAAGCTCTGCGTGCCTCGGTTTCCATGAGGTCTCCACCGTTGTTGTGCTTCAATGGAACGCGAGGATAGCTTTCAGGACTCCAAGCACTCTGGCCTCCGCACCGTTTCCCATGCTACAACACGGATCCCCCCCACATCTCCTCGCTGCCTGCTGAGCAGCAATCAGCCGTGTAGGTCCTTCGGAACACTTCTTGCATGCAGAGCCCAAGGCGGCACACTGTTCTCTCACTTCCTTTGGAAACCTAGGTAGCCGCAGCTTGCCCCAGCTCACGACGACAGTCTGAGCCGGTCTCATGTGCTGGGGAACGTGGATTCAGTGAGGACAAGGGCTTTACATGCACTCAGAAAAACACTCTGCTCAGCCTTCCATCCAGGAGCTCACACCGACTGGCTCGTTTGTTTAGCAGGACGTCGATGTGACGTCCAAGCTGAGCAAAGAGCACAATTCCTCCTTTACACTGCTAGGCCCCCGGAAGAGGTAGAGCCAACTAGGCTCGCTCAGGCCATTCCTCCTTCAAGGATCTTGCCACACTTCGAAGCCGGCACAGTAAAAGATACATAGCGAAGTTGCCAGGGTTTCGCCATGCTCTCCCTCGGCAGCTCCACTACTGCAGGGACTCATGTTTGCTGTGAACTAGGATAGGTGGCCCTGCTTCCAAAAGCAGAATTTTCCCCTTTGGAAATCTGGATTCTTGTAGCCTCGGAGCTGTTTGCGAAAGCCTAGGAAGGCCTAGCTTCTACTCACTGAAGGCTCGCGCGGGGAGGAAACGAGAATGTTCCCCCAGAGAAACAGGCTGCTTGCAAGTGTCGAGGGGCGCTTCTCAGGTGCCCAGTGTGTCCCGTTTGTTTCCCTTCGCAGCTCCCGTCCTGCAGGTACTTATGCTGGGTGCTAACAAGGGTAGGTGGCTCTGCCGACAAAAGCAGCCTTTTCCCTTTGGAAGCTTGGATTCTAGTGTCTCAGGGGCTGCTTGCCAAACCTTGAAGTTGCCCAGGTTCTTGCCTCTGCAGGTACGCTTGCGTAGCAAACGAGCACTTTCCCCCGAGAAAGCGGGTTCCTGCCACGCTGGAGGAGAGTTAATCCCGCAGACCTCTTTCTTCCATGGAAAGCGCAAGGCCACCCTAGCCTCAGGGTAGTGCCTAAGTTTCCACCGTGCAAGCTCTGCGTGCCTCGGTTTCCATGAGGTCTCCACCGTTGTTGTGCTTCAATGGAACGCGAGAATAGCTTTCAGGACTCCAAGCACTCTGGCCTCCGCACCGTTTCCCATGCTACCACACGGATCCCCCCCACATCTCCTCTCTGCCTGCTGAGCAACAAGCAGCCGTGTAAGTCCTTCGGAACACTTCTTGCATGCAGAGCCCAAGGCGGCACATTGCTCTCTCTCTTCCTTTGGAAACCTAGGTTGCCGCAGCTTGCCCCAGCTCACGACGACAGTCTGAGCCGGTCTCATGTGCTGGGGAACGTGGATTTGTGAGGACAAGGGCTTTACATGCACTCAGAAAAACACTCTGCTCAGCCTTCCATCCAGGAGCTCACACCGACTGGCTCGTTGGTTGAGCAGGACGTCCATGTAAGGTCCAAGCTGAGCAAAGAGCACAATTCCTCCTTTACACTGCTAGCCCCCCGGAAGAGGTAGAGCCAACTAGACTCGCTCAGGCCAGGCCTCTTTCAAGTATCTTGCCACACTTCGAAGCCTGCACAGTAAAAGATACTTAGCGAAGTTGCCAGCGTTTCGCCATGCTCTCCCTTGGCAGCTCCACTACTGCAGGGACTCATGTTTGCAGTGAACTAGGATAGGTGGCCCTGCTTCCAAAAGCAGTCTTTTCCCCTTTGGAAATCTGGATTCTTGTAGCCTCGGAGCTGTTTGCGAAAGCCTAGGAAGGCCCAGCTTCTACTCACTGCAGGCACTCCCGGGGAGGAAACGAGTATGTTCCCCCAGAGAAACAGGCTGCTTGCTAGTGTCAAGGGGCGCTTCTCAGGTGCCCAGTGTGTCCCGTTTGTTTCGCTTCGCAGCTCCCATCCTGCAGGTGCTTATGCTGGGTGCTAACAAGGGTAGGTAGCTCTGCCGACAAAAGCAGGGTTTTCCTTTTGGAAGCTTGGATTCTAGTGTCTCAGGGTCTGCTTGCCAAACCTTGAAGTTGCCCAGGTTATGGCCTCCGCAGGTATGTTGCGTAGAAAACGAGCACTTTCACCCGAGGAACAGGGTTCCTGTCACGCTGGAGGAGAGTTAATCCCGAAGACCTCGTTCTTCCTGGGGAAGCGCAAGGCCACACTGAGCCTCAGGGTAGTGCCTAAGTTTCCACCGGGTAAGCTCTGCGTGCCTCGGTTTCCATGAGGTCTCCACCGATGTTGTGCTTCAATGGAACGCGAGGATAGATTTCAGGACTCCAAGCACTCTGGCCTCCGCACCATTTCCCATGCTACCACACGGATCCCCCCCACGTCTCATCTCTGCCTGCTGAGCAACAAGCAGCGTGTAGGCCCTTCGGAACACTTCTTGCATGCAGAGCCCAAGGTGGCACACTGCTCTCTCTCTTCCTTTGGAAACCTAGGTTGCCGCAGCTTGACCCAGCTCACGACGACAGTCTGAGCCGGTCTCATGTGCTGGAGAACGTGGACTCAGTGAGGATAAGGACCCTACCTGCACTCAGAAAAACACTCTGCGCAGCCTTCCATCGAGGAGCTCACACCGACTGGCTCGTTGGTTTTGCAGGACGTCGATGTGAGGTCCAAGATAAGCAAAGAGCACAATTCCTCCTTTACCCTGCTAGGCGCCCGGAAGAAGTAGAGCCAACTAGTCCTCCCTCAGGCCAGCCCTCCGTCAGTGATCTTGCCACACTTCGAAGCCTGCACAGTAAAAGATACTTAGCGAAGTTGCCAGGGTTTCGCCATGCTCTCCCTTGGCAGCTCCACTACTGCAGGGACTCATGTTTGCTGTGAACTAGTATAGGTGGCCCTGCTTCCAAACCAGGCTTTTCCCCTTTGGAAATCTGGATTCTTGTAGCCTTGGAGCTGTTTGCAAAACACTAGGAAGGCCCAGCTTCTACTCACTGCAGGCACGCCCGGGGAGGAAACGAGAATGTTCCCCCAGGAAAACTGGCTGCTTGCAAGTGTCGAGGGGCGCTTCTCAGGTGCCCAGTGTGTCCCGTTTGTTTTCCTTCGCAGAACCCATCCTGCAGGTACTTATGCTGGGTGCTAACAAGGGTAGGTGGCTCTGCCGACAAAAGCAGCCTTTTCCCTTTGGAAGCTTGGATTCTAGTGTCTCAGGGTCTGCTTGCCAAACCTTGAAGTTGCCCAGGTTCTAGCCTCCGCAGGTATGCTTGCGTAGCAAACGAGCACTTTCCCCCGAGAAAGCGGGTTCCTGCCACGCTGGAGGAGAGTTAATCCCGCAGACCTCGTTCCTCCTGGGAAAGTGCAAGGCCACCCTGAGCCTCAGGGTAGTGCCTAAGTTTCCAACGGGGAAGCTCTGCGTGCCTCGGTTACCATGAGGTCTTCACCGATGTTGTGCTTCAATGGAACGCGAGGATAGATTTCAGGACTCCAAGCACTCTGGCCTCCGCACCTTTTCCCATGCGACCACACGGATCCCCCCCACGTCTCATCTCTGCCTGCTGAGCAACAAGCAGCGTGTAGGCCCTTCAGAACACTTCTTGCATGCAGAGCCCAAGGCGGCACACTGCTCTCTCTCTTCCTTTGGAAACCTAGGTTGCCGCAGCTTGCCCCAGCTCACGACGACAGTCTGAGCCGGTCTCATGTGCTGGGGAACGTGGACTCAGTGAGGATAAGGACCCTACCTGCACTCAGAAAAACACTCTGCGCAGCCTTCCATCGAGGAGCTCACACCGACTGGCTCGTTGTTTTATCAGGACGTCCATGTGAGGTCCAAGCTGAGCAAAGAGCACAATTCCTCCTTTACACTGCTAGCCCCCCGGAAGAGGTAGAGCCAACTAGACTCGCTCAGCCCAGGCCTCTTTCTAGTATCTTGCCACACTTCGAAGCCTGCACAGTAAAAGATACTTAGCGAAGTTGGCAGCGTTTCGCCATGCTCTCCCTTGGCAGCTCCACTACTGCAGGGACTCATGTTTGCAGTGAACTAGGATAGGTGGCCCTGCTTCCAAAAGCAGTCTTTTCCCCTTTGGAAATCTGGATTCTTGTAGCCTCGGAGCTGTTTGCGAAAGCCTAGGAAGACCCAGCTTCTACTAACTGCAGGCACTCCCGGGGAGGAAACGAGTATGTTCCCCCAGAGAAACAGGCTGCTTGCTAGTGTCAAGGGGCGCTTCTCAGGTGCCCAGTGTGTCCCATTTGTTTCGCTTCGCAGCTCCCATCCTGCAGGTGCTTATGCTGGGTGCTAACAAGGGTAGGTAGCTCTGCCGACAAAAGCAGCGTTTTCCTTTTGGAAGCTTGGATTCTAGTGTCTCAGGGTCTGCTTGCCAAACCTTGAAGTTGCCCAGGTTATGGCCTCCGCAGGTACGTTGCGTAGAAAACGAGCACTTTCACCCGAGGAACAGGGTTCCTGTCACGCTGGAGGAGAGTTAATCCCGAAGACCTCGTTCTTCCTGGGGAAGCGCAAGGCCACCCTGAGCCTCAGGGTAGTGCCTAAGTTTCCACCGGGTAAGCTCTGCGTGCCTCGGTTTCCATGAGGTGTCCACCGATGTTGTGCTTCAATGGAACGCGAGGATAGATTTCAGGACTCCAAGCACTCTGCCCTACGCACCATTTCCGATGCTACCACACGGAACCCCCCACGTCTCATCTCTGCCTGCTGAGCAACAAGCAGCGTGTAGGGCCTTCGGAACACTTCTTGCATGCAGAGCCCAAGGTGGCACACTGCTCTCTCACTTCCTTTGGAAACCTAGGTTGCCGCAGCTTGCCCCAGCTCACGACGACAGTCTGAGCCGGTCTCATTTGCTGGGGAACGTGGATTTGTGAGGACAAGGGCGTTACATGCACTCAGAAAAACACTCTGCTCAGCCTTCCATCCAGGAGCTCACACCGACTGGCTCGTTGGTTGAGCAGGACGTCCATGTGAGGTCCAAGCTGAGCAAAGAGCACAATTCCTCCTTTACCCTGCTAGGCCTCGTAAAGAGTTTTTGCCAAATAGGCCTTGCTCAGGCCAGCCCTCCGTCAGTGATCTTGCCACACTTCGACGCCTGCACAGTAGAAGATACTTAGCGAAGTTGCCAGGGTTTCGCCATGCTCTCCCTTGGCAGCTCCACTACTGCAGGGACTCATGTTTGCTGAGAACTAGGATAGGTGGCCCTGCTTCCAAAAGCAGTCTTTTCCCCTTTGGAAATCTGGATTCTTGTAGCCTCGGAGCTGTTTGCGAAAGCCTAGGAAGGCCCAGCTTCTACTCACTGCAGGCACGCCCGGGGAGGAAACGAGAATGTTCCCCCAGAGAAACAGGCTGCTTGCAAGTGTCGAGGGGCGCTTCTCAGGTGCCCAGTGTGTCCCGTTCGTATCCCTTCGCAGCTCCCATCCTGCAGGTACTTATGCTGTGTGCTAACAAGGGTAGGTGGCTCTGCCGACAAAAGCAGCCTTTTCCCTTTGGAAGCTTGGATTCTAGTGTCTCAGGGTCTGCTTGCCAAACCTTGAAGTTGCCCAGGTTCTAGCCTCCGCAGGTACGCTTGCGTAGCAAACGAGCACTTTCCCCCGAGAAACCGGGTTCCTGCCACGCTGGAGGAGAGTTAATCCCGCAGACCTCTTTCTTCCATGGAAAGCGCAAGGCCACCCTGAGCCTCAGGGTAGTGCCTAAGTTTCCACCGGGCAAGCTCTGCGTGCCTCGGTTTCCATGAGGTCTCCACCGTTGTTGTGCTTCAATGGAACGCGAGAATAGCTTTCAGGACTCCAAGCACTCTGGCCTCCGCACCGTTTCCCATGCTACCACACGGATCCCCCCCACATCTCCTCTCTGCCTGCTGAGCAACAGGCATCCTTGTAGGCCCTTTGGAGCACTTCTTGCATGGAGAGCCCAAGGCGGCACACTGCTCTCTCTCTTCCTTTGGAAACCTAGGTTGCCGCAGCTTGCCCCAGCTCACGACGACAGTCTGAGCCGGTCTCATGTGCTGGGGAACGTGGACTCAGTGAGGACAAGGGCCCTACCTGCACTCAGAAAAACACTCTGCTCAGCCTTCCATCCAGGAGCTCAAACCGACTGGCTCGTTGGTTTAGCAGGACGTCGATGTGAGGTCCAAGCTGAGCAAAGAGCACAATTCCTCCTTTACACTGCTAGGCCCCCGGAAGAGGGAGCGCCAACTAGGCTCGCTCAGGCCAGGCCTCCTGCAAGGATCTTGCCACACATCGAAGCCTGCACAGTAAAAGATACTTAGCGAAGTTGCCAGCGTTTCGCCATGCTCTCCCTTGGCAGCTCCACTACTGCAGGGACTCATGTTTGCAGTGAACTAGGATAGGTGGCCCTGCTTCCAAAAGCAGTCTTTTCCCCTTTGGAAATCTGGATTCTTGTAGCCTCGGAGCTGTTTGCGAAAGCCTAGGAAGGCCCAGCTTCTACTCACTGCAGGCACGCCCGGGGAGGAAACGAGTATGTTCCCCCAGAGAAACAGGCTGCTTGCTAGTGTCAAGGGGCGCTTCTCAGGTGCACAGTGTGTCCCGTTTGTTTCGCTTCGCAGCTCCCATCCTGCAGGTGCTTATGCTGGGTGCTAACAAGGTTAGGTAGCTCTGCCGACAAAAGCAGCGTTTTCCCTTTGGAAGCTTGGATTCTAGTGTCTCAGGGTCTGCTTGCCAAACCTTGAATTTGCCCAGGTTATGGACTCCGCTGGTACGTTGCGTAGAAAACAAGCACTTTCCCCCGAAAAAGCGGGTTCCTGCCACGCTGGAGGAGAGTTAATCCCGCAGACCTCGTTCCTCCTGGGAAAGTGCAAGGCCACCCTGAGCCTCAGGGTAGTGCCTAAGTTTCCAACGGGGAAGCTCTGCGTGCCTCGGTTACCATGAGGTCTCCACCGTTGTTGTGCTTCAATGGAACGCGAGAATAGCTTTCAGGACTCCAAGCACTCTGGCCTCCGCACCGTTTCCCATGCTACCACACGGATCCCCCCCACATCTCCTCTCTGCCTGCTGAGCAACAAGCATCCTTGTAGGCCCTTTGGAGCACTTCTTGCATGGAGAGCCCAAGGCGGCACACTGCTCTCTCTCTTCCTTTGGAAACCTAGGTTGCCGCAGCTTGCCCCAGCTCACGACGACAGTCTGAGCCGGTCTCATGTGCTGGGGAACGTGGACTCAGTGAGGACAAGGGCCCTACCTGCACTCAGAAAAACACTCTGCTCAGCCTTCCATCCAGGAGCTCAAACCGACTGGCTCGTTGGTTTAGCAGGACGTCGATGTGAGGTCCAAGCTGAGCAAAGAGCACAATTCCTCCTTTACACTGCTAGGCCCCCGGAAGAGGTAGAGCCAACTAGGCTCGCTCAGGCCATTCCTCCTTCAAGGATCTTGCCACACTTCGAAGCCGGCACAGTAAAAGATACATAGCGAAGTTGCCAGGGTTTCGCCATGCTCTCCCTCGGCAGCTCCACTACTGCAGGGACTCATGTTTGCTGTGAACTAGGATAGGTGGCCCTGCTTCCAAAAGCAGACTTTTCCCCTTTGGAAATCTGGATTCGTGTAGCCTCGGAGCTGTTTGCGAAAGCCTAGGAAGGCCTAGCTTCTACTCACTGAAGGCTCGCGCGGGGAGGAAACGAGAATGTTCCCCCAGAGAAACAGGCTGCTTGCAAGTGTCGAGGGGCGCTTCTCAGGTGCCCAGTGTGTCCCGTTTGTTTCCCTTCGCAGCTCCCGTCCTGCAGGTACTTATGCTGGGTGCTAACAAGGGTAGGTGGCTCTGCCGACAAAAGCAGCCTTTTCCCTTTGGAAGCTTGGATTCTAGTGTCTCAGGGGCTGCTTGCCAAACCTTGAAGTTGCCCAGGTTCTTGCCTCTGCAGGTACGCTTGCGTAGCAAACGAGCACTTTCCCCCGAGAAAGCGGGTTCCTGCCACGCTGGAGGAGAGTTAATCCCGCAGACCTCTTTCTTCCATGGAAAACGCAAGGCCACCCTAGCCTCAGGGTAGTGCCTAAGTTTCCACCGTGCAAGCTCTGCGTGCCTCGGTTTCCATGAGGTCTCCACCGTTGTTGTGCTTCAATGGAACGCGCGAATAGCTTTCAGGACTCCAAGCACTCTGGCCTCCGCACCGTTTCCCATGCTACCACACGGATCCCCCCCACATCTCCTCTCTGCCTGCTGAGCAACAAGCATCCTTGTAGGCCCTTTGGAGCACTTCTTGCATGGAGAGCCCAAGGCGGCACACTGCTCTCTCTCTTCCTTTGGAAACCTAGGTTGCCGCAGCTTGCCCCAGCTCACGACGACAGTCTGAGACGGTCTCATGTGCTGGGGAACGTGGATTTGTGAGGACAAGGGCTTTACATGCACTCAGAAAAACACTCTGCTCAGCCTTCCATCCAGGAGCTCACACCGACTGGCTCGTTGGTTGAGCAGGACGTCCATGTGAGGTCCAAGCTGAGCAAAGAGCACAATTCCTCCTTTACACTGCTAGCCCCCCGGAAGAGGTAGAGCCAACTAGACTCGCTCAGCCCAGGCCTCTTTCAAGTATCTTGCCACACTTCGAAGCCTGCACAGTAAAAGATACTTAGCGAAGTTGGCAGCGTTTCGCCATGCTCTCCCTTGGCAGCTCCACTACTGCAGGGACTCATGTTTGCAGTGAACTAGGATAGGTGGCCCTGCTTCCAAAAGCAGTCTTTTCCCCTTTGGAAATCTGGATTCTTGTAGCCTCGGAGCTGTTTGCGAAAGCCTAGGAAGACCCAGCTTCTACTCACTGCAGGCACTCCCGGGGAGGAAACGAGTATGTTCCCCCAGAGAAACAGGCTGCTTGCTAGTGTCAAGGGGCGCTTCTCAGGTGCCCAGTGTGTCCCGTTTGTTTCGCTTCGCAGCTCCCATCCTGCAGGTGCTTATGCTGGGTGCTAACAAGGGTAGGTAGCTCTGCCGACAAAAGCAGCGTTTTCCTTTTGGAAGCTTGGATTCTAGTGTCTCAGGGTCTGCTTGCCAAACCTTGAAGTTGCCCAGGTTATGGCCTCCGCAGGTACATTGCGTAGAAAACGAGCACTTTCACCCGAGGAACAGGGTTCCTGTCACGCTGGAGGAGAGTTAATCCCGAAGACCTCGTTCTTCCTGGGGAAGCGCAAGGCCACCCTGAGCCTCAGGGTAGTGCCTAAGTTTCCACCGGGTAAGCTCTGCGTGCCTCGGTTTCCATGAGGTGTCCACCGATGTTGTGCTTCAATGGAACGCGAGGATAGATTTCAGGACTCCAAGCACTCTGGCCTCCGCACCATTTCCCATGCTACCACACGGAACCCCCCACGTCTCATCTCTGCCTGCTGAGCAACAAGCAGCGTGTAGGGCTTTCGGAACACTTCTTGCATGCAGAGCCCAAGGTGGCACACTGCTCTCTCTCTTCCTTTGGAAACCTAGGTTGCCGCAGCTTGCCCCAGCTCACGACGACAGTCTGAGCCGGTCTCATTTGCTGGGGAACGTGGATTTGTGAGGACAAGGGCGTTACATGCACTCAGAAAAACACTCTGCTCAGCCTTCCATCCAGGAGCTCACACCGACTGGCTCGTTGGTTGAGCAGGACGTCCATGTGAGGTCCAAGCTGAGCAAAGAGCACAATTCCTCCTTTACCCTGCTAGGCCTCGTAAAGAGTTTTTGCCAAATAGGCCTTGCTCAGGCCAGCCCTCCGTCAGTGATCTTGCCACACTTCGACGCCTGCACAGTAAAAGATACTTAGCGAAGTTGCCAGGGTTTCGCCATGCTCTCCCTTGGCAGCTCCACTACTGCAGGGACTCATGTTTGCTGAGAACTAGGATAGGTGGCCCTGCTTCCAAAAGCAGTCTTTTCCCCTTTGGAAATCTGGATTCTTGTAGCCTCGGAGCTGTTTGCGAAAGCCTAGGAAGGCCCAGCTTCTACTCACTGCAGGCACGCCCGGGGAGGAAACGAGAATGTTCCCCCAGAGAAACAGGCTGCTTGCAAGTGTCGAGGGGCGCTTCTCAGGTGCCCAGTGTATCCCGTTTGTTTTCCTTCGCAGCTCCCATCCTGCAGGTGCTTATGCTGGGTGCTAAGAAGGGTACGTGGCTCTGCCGACAAAAGCAGCCTTTTCCCTTTGGAAGCTTGGATTCTAGTGCCTCAGGGGCTGCTTGCCAAACCTTGAAGTTGCCCAGGTTCTAGCCTCCGCAGGTACGCTTGCGTAGCAAACGAGCACTTTCCCCCGAGAAACCGGGTTCCTGCCACGCTGGAGGAGAGTTAATCCCGCAGACCTCTTTCTTCCATGGAAAGCGCAAGGCCACCCTGAGCCTCAGGGTAGTGCCTAAGTTTCCACCGGGCAAGCTCTGCGTGCCTCGGTTTCCATGAAGTCTCCACCGTTGTTGTGCTTCAATGGAACGCGAGAATAGCTTTCAGGACTCCAAGCACTCTGGCCTCCGCACCGTTTCCCATGCTACCACACGGATCCCCCCCACATCTCCTCTCTGCCTGCTGAGCAACAGGCATCCTTGTAGGCCCTTTGGAGCACTTCTTGCATGGAGAGCCCAAGGCGGCACACTGCTCTCTCTCTTCCTTTGGAAACCTAGGTTGCCGCAGCTTGCCCCAGCTCACGACGACAGTCTGAGCCGGTCTCATGTGCTGGGGAACGTGGACTCAGTGAGGACAAGGGCCCTACCTGCACTCAGAAAAACACTCTGCTCAGCCTTCCATCCAGGAGCTCAAACCGACTGGCTCGTTGGTTTAGCAGGACGTCGATGTGAGGTCCAAGCTGAGCAAAGAGCACAATTCCTCCTTTACACTGCTAGGCCCCCGGAAGAGGGAGCGCCAACTAGGCTCGCTCAGGCCAGGCCTCCTGCAAGGATCTTGCCACACTTCGAAGCCTGCACAGTAAAAGATACTTAGCGAAGTTGCCAGCGTTTCGCCATGCTCTCCCTTGGCAGCTCCACTACTGCAGGGACTCATGTTTGCAGTGAACTAGGATAGGTGGCCCTGCTTCCAAAAGCAGTCTTTTCCCCTTTGGAAATCTGGATTCTTGTAGCCTCGGAGCTGTTTGCGAAAGCCTAGGAAGGCCCAGCTTCTACTCACTGCAGGCACGCCCGGGGAGGAAACGAGTATGTTCCCCCAGAGAAACAGGCTGCTTGCTAGTGTCAAGGGGCGCTTCTCAGGTGCACAGTGTGTCCCGTTTGTTTCGCTTCGCAGCTCCCATCCTGCAGGTGCTTATGCTGGGTGCTAACAAGGTTAGGTAGCTCTGCCGACAAAAGCAGCGTTTTCCCTTTGGAAGCTTGGATTCTAGTGTCTCAGGGTCTGCTTGCCAAACCTTGAATTTGCCCAGGTTATGGACTCCGCTGGTACGTTGCGTAGAAAACAAGCACTTTCCCCCGAAAAAGCGGGTTCCTGCCACGCTGGAGGAGAGTTAATCCCGCAGACCTCGTTCCTCCTGGGAAAGTGCAAGGCCACCCTGAGCCTCAGGGTAGTGCCTACGTTTCCAACGGGGAAGCTCTGCGTGCCTCGGTTACCATGAGGTCTCCACCGTTGTTGTGCTTCAATGGAACGCGAGAATAGCTTTCAGGACTCCAAGCACTCTGGCCTCCGCACCGTTTCCCATGCTACCACACGGATCCCCCCCACATCTCCTCTCTGCCTGCTGAGCAACAAGCATCCTTATAGGCCCTTTGGAGCACTTCTTGCATGGAGAGCCCAAGGCGGCACACTGCTCTCTCTCTTCCTTTGGAAACCTAGGTTGCCGCAGCTTGCCCCAGCTCACGACGACAGTCTGAGCCGGTCTCATGTGCTGGGGAACGTGGACTCAGTGAGGACAAGGGCCCTACCTGCACTCAGAAAAACACTCTGCTCAGCCTTCCATCCAGGAGCTCAAACCGACTGGCTCGTTGGTTTAGCAGGACGTCGATGTGAGGTCCAAGCTGAGCAAAGAGCACAATTCCTCCTTTACAATGCTAGGCCCCCGGAAGAGGGAGAGCCAACTAGGCTCGCTCAGGCCAGGCCTCCTGCAAGGATCTTGCCACACTTCGAAGCCTGCACAGTAAAAGATACTTAGCGAAGTTGCCAGCGTTTCGCCATGCTCTCCCTTGGCAGCTCCACTACTGCAGGGACTCATGTTTGCAGTGAACTAGGATAGGTGGCCCTGCTTCCAAAAGCAGTCTTTTCCCCTTTGGAAATCTGGATTCTTGTAGCCTCGGAGCTGTTTGCGAAAGCCTAGGAAGGCCCAGCTTCTACTCACTGCAGGCACGCCCGGGGAGGAAACGAGTATGTTCCCCCAGAGAAACAGGCTGCTTGCTAGTGTCAAGGGGCGCTTCTTAGGTGCCCAGTGTGTCCCGTTTGTTTCGCTTCGCAGCTCCCATCCTGCAGGTGCTTATGCTGGGTGCTAACAAGGGTAGGTGGCTCTGCCGACAAAAGCAGCGTTTTCCCTTTGGAAGCTTGGATTCTAGTGTCTCAGGGTCTGCTTGCCAAACCTTGAATTTGCCCAGGTTATGGACTCCGCTGGTACGTTGCGTAGAAAACGAGCACTTTCACCCGAGGAACAGGGTTCCTGTCACGCTGGAGGAGAGTTAATCCCGAAGACCTCGTTCTTCCTGGGGAAGCGCAAGGCCACCCTGAGCCTCAGGGTAGTGCCTAAGTTTCCACCGGGTAACCTCTGCGTGCCTCGGTTTCCATGAGGTCTTCACCGATGTTGTGCTTCAATGGAACGCGAGGATAGATTTCAGGACTCCAAGCACTCTGGCCTCCGCACCATTTCCAATGCGACCACACGGATCCCCCCCACGTCTCATCTCTGCCTGCTGAGCAACAAGCAGCGTGTAGGCCCTTCAGAACACTTCTTGCATGCAGAGCCCAAGGCGGCACACTGCTCTCTCTCTTCCTTTGGAAACCTAGGTTGCCGCAGCTTGCCCCAGCTCACGACGACCGTCTGAGCCGGTCTCATGTGCTGGGGAACGTGGACTCAGTGAGGACAAGGGCCCTACCTGCACTCAGAAAAACAGTCTGCTCAGCCTTCCATCCAGGAGCTCACACCGACTGACTCGTTGGTTTAGCAGGACGTCGATGTGAGGTCCAAGCTGAGCAAAGAGCACAATTCCTCCTTTACCCTGCTAGGCCTCGGAAAGAGTTTTTGCCAAATAGGGCTTGCTCAGGCCAACCCTCCGTCAGTGATCTTGCCACACTTCGACGCCTGCACAGTAAAAGATACTTAGCGAAGTTGCCAGGGTTTCGCCATGCTCTCCCTTGGCAGCTCCACTACTGCAGGGACTCATGTTTGCTGTGAACTAGGATAGGTTGCCCTGCTTCCAAAAGCAGTCTTTTCCCCTTTGGAAATCTGGATTCTTGTAGCCTCGGAGCTGTTTGCGAAAGCCTAGGAAGGCCCAGCTTCTACTCACTGCAGGCACGCCCGGGAAGAAAACGAGTATGTTCCCCCAGAGAAACAGGCTGCTTGCAAGTGTTGAGGGGCGCTTCTCAGGTGCCCAGTGTGTCCCGTTCGTTTCCCTTCGCAGCTCCCATCCTGCAGGTACTTATGCTGGGTGCTAACAAGGGTAGGTGGCTCTGCCGACAAAAGCAGCCTTTTCCCTTGGAAGCTTGGATTCTAGTGTCTCAGGGGCTGCTTGCCAAACCTTGAAGTTGCCCAGGTTCTAGCCTCCGCAGGTACGCTTGCGTAGCAAACGAGCACTTTCCCCCGAGAAACCGGGTTCCTGCCACGCTGGAGGAGAGTTAATCCCGCATAACTCTTTCTTCCATGGAAAGCGCAAGGCCACCCTGAGCCTCAGGGTAGTGCCTAAGTTTCCACCGGGCAAGCTCTGCGTGCCTCGTTTTCCATGAGTTCTCCACCGATGTTGTGCTTCAATGGAACGCGAGGATAGATTTCAGGACTCCAAGCACTCTGGCCTCCGCACCTTTTCCCATGCGACCACACGGATCCACCCCACGTCTCATCTCTGCCTGCTGAGCAACAAGCAGCGTGTAGGCCCTTCAGAACACTTCTTGCATGCAGAGCCCAAGGCGGCACACTGCTCTCTCTCTTCCTTTGGAAACCTAGGTTGCCGCAACTTGACCCAGCTCACGACGACAGTCTGAGCCGGTCTCATGTGCTGGGGAACGTGGACTCAGTGAGGATAAGGACCCTACCTGCACTCAGAAAAACACTCTGCGCAGCCTTCCATCGAGGAGCTCACACCGACTGGCTCGTTGGTTTTGCAGGACGTCGATGTGAGGTCCAAGATAAGCAAAGAGCACAATTCCTCCTTTACCCTGCTAGGCGCCCGGAAGAAGTAGAGCCAACTAGTCCTCGCTCAGGCCAGCCCTCCGTCAGTGATCTTGCCACACTTCGACGCCTGCACAGTAAAAGATACTTAGCAAAGTTGCCAGGGTTTCGCCATGCTCTCCCTTGGCAGCTCCACTACTGCAGGGACTCATGTTTGCTGTGAACTAGTATAGGTGGCCCTGCTTCCAAACCAGGCTTTTCCCCTTTGGAAATCTGGATTCTTGTAGCCTTGGAGCTGTTTGCAAAACACTAGGAAGGCCCAGCTTCTACTCACTGCAGGCACGCCCGGGGAGGAAACGAGAATGTTCCCCCAGGAAAACTGGCTGCTTGCAAGTGTCGAGGGGCGCTTCTCAGGTGCCCAGTGTGTCACGTTTGTTTTCCTTCGCAGCTCCCATCCTGCAGGTACTTATGCTGGGTGCTAACATGGGTAGGTGGCTCTGCCGACAAAAGCAGCCTTTTCCCTTTGGAAGCTTGGATTCTAGTGTCTCAGGGGCTGCTTGCCAAACCTTGAATTTGCCCAGGTTCTAGCCTCCGCAGGTATGCTTGCGTAGCAAACGAGCACTTTTCCCCGAGAAAGCGGGTTCCTGCCACGCTGGAGGAGAGTTAATCCCGCAGACCTCGTTCCTCCTGGGAAAGTGCAAGGCCACCCTGAGCCTCAGGGTAGTGCCTAAGTTTCCAACGGGGAAGCTCTGCGTGCCTCGGTTACCATGAGATCTCCACCGTTGTTTTGCTTCAATGGAAGGCGAGGATAGCTTTCAGGACTCCAAGCACTCTGGCCTCCACACCGTTTCCCATGCTACCACACGGATCCCCCCCACATCTCCTCTCTGCCTGCTGAGCAACAAGCATCCTTGTAGGCCCTTTGGAGCACTTCTTGCATGCAGAGCCCAAGGCGGCACACTGCTCTCTCACTTCCTTTGGAAAACTAGGTTGCCGCAGCTTGCCCCAGCTCACGACGACAGTTTGAGCCGGTCTCATGTGCTGGGGAACGTGGACTCAGTGAGGACAAGGGCCCTACCTGCACTCAGAAAAACAGTCTGCTCAGCCTTCCATCCAGGAGCTCACACCGACTGGCTCGTTGGTTTAGCAGGACGTCGATGTGAGGTCCAAGCTGAGCAAAGAGCACAATTCCTCCTTTACCCTGCTAGGCCTCGGAAAGAGGTTTTGCCAAATACGCCTTACTCAGGCCAGCCCTCCGTCAGTGATTCTTGCCACACTTCGATGCCTGCAGAGTAAAAGATACTTAGCGAAGTTGCCAGGGTTTCGCCATGCTCTCCCTTGGCAGCTCCACTACTGCAGGGACTCATGTTTGCTGAGAACTAGGATAGGTGGCCCTGCTTCCAAAAGCAGTCTTTTCCCCTTTGGAAATCTGGATTCTTGTAGCCTCGGAGCTGTTTGCGAAAGCCTAGTAAGGCCCAGCTTCTACTCACTGCAGGCACGCCCGGGGAGGAAACGAGAATGTTCCCCCAGAGAAACAGGCTGCTTGCAAGTGTCGAGGGGCGCTTCTCAGGTGCCCAGTGTGTCCCGTTTGTTTTCCTTCGCAGCTCCCATCCTGCAGGTGCTTATGCTGGGTGCTAAGAAGGGTACGTGGCTCTGCCGACAAAAGCAGCCTTTTCCCTTTGGAAGCTTGGATTCTAGTGTCTCAGGGGCTGCTTGCCAAACCTTGAAGTTGCCCAGGTTCTAGCCTCCGCAGGTACGCTTGCGTAGCAAACGAGCACTTTCCCCCGAGAAACCGGGTTCCTGCCACGCTGGAGGAGAGTTAATCCCGCAGACCTCTTTCTTCCATGGAAAGCGCAAGGCCACCCTGAGCCTCAGGGTAGTGCCTAAGTTTCCACCGGGCAAGCTCTGCGTGCCTCGGTTTCCATGAGGTCTCCACCGTTGTTGTGCTTCAATGGAACGCGAGGATAGCTTTCAGGACTGCAAGCACTCTGGCCTCCACACCGTTTCCCATGCTACCACACGGATCCCCCCCACATCTCCTCTCTGCCTGCTGAGCAACAAGCAGCCGTGTAGGTCCTTCGGAACACTTCTTGCATGCAGAGCCCAAGGCGGCACACTGCTCTCTCTCTTCCTTTGGAAACCTAGGTTGCCGCAGCTTGCCCCAGCTCACGACGACAGTCTGAGCCGGTCTCATGTGCTGGGGAACGTGGATTCGTGAGGACAAGGGCTTTACATGCACTCAGAAAAACACTCTGCTCAGCCTTCCATCCAGGAGCTCACACCGACTGGCTCGTTGGTTTATCAGGACGTCCATGTGAGGTCCAAAATGAGCAAAGAGCACAATTCCTCCTTTACACTGCTAGGCCCCCGGAAGAGGTAGAGCCAACAAGGCTCGCTCAGGCCAGGCCTCTTTCAAGGATCTTGCCACACTTCGAAGCCTGCACAGTAAAAGATACTTAGCGAAGTTGCCAGGGTTTCGCCATGCTCTCCCTTGGCAGCTCCACTACTGCAGGGACTCATGTTTGCTGAGAACTAGGATAGGTGGCCCTGCTTCCAAAAGCAGTCTTTTCCCCTTTGGAAATCTGGATTCTTGTAGCCTCGGAGCTGTTTGCGAAAGCCTAGTAAGGCCCAGCTTCTACTCACTGCAGGCACGCCCGGGGAGGAAACGAGAATGTTCCCCCAGAGAAACAGGCTGCTTGCAAGTGTCGAGGGGCGCTTCTCAGGTGCCCAGTGTGTCCCGTTCGTTTCCCTTCGCAGCTCCCATCCTGCAGGTACTTATGCTGGGTGCTAACAAGGGTAGGTGGCTCTGCCGACAAAAGCAGCCTTTTCCCTTTGGAAGCTTGGATTCTAGTGTCTCAGGGTCTGCTTGCCAAACCTTGAAGTTGCCCAGGTTCTAGCCTCCACAGGTACGCTTGCGTAGCAAACGAGCACTTTCCCCCGAGAAACCGGGTTCCTGCCACGCTGGAGGAGAGTTAATCCCGCAGACCTCGTTCCTCCTGGGAAAGCGCAAGGCCACCCTGAGCCTCAGGGTAGTGCCTAAGTTTCCACCGGGCAAGCTCTGCGTGCCTCGGTTTCCATGAGGTTTCCACCGTTGTTGTGCTTCAATGGAACGCGAGGATAGCTTTCAGGACTCCAAGCACTCTAACCTCCGCACCGTTTCCCATGCTACAACACGGATCCCCCCCACATCTCCTCGCTGCCTGCTGAGCAGCAATCAGCCTTGTAGGTCCTTCGGAACACTTCTTGCATGCAGAGCCCAAGGCGGCACACTGCTCTCTCACTTCCTTTGGAAACCTAGGTAGCCGCAGCTTGCCCCAGCTCACGACGACAGTCTGAGCCGGTCTCATGTGCTGGGGAACGTGGATTCAGTGAGGACAATGGCTTTACATGCACTCAGAAAAACACTCTGCTCAGCCTTCCATCCAGGAGCTCACACCGACTGGCTCGTTTGTTAAGCAGGACGTCGATGTGACGTCCAAGCTGAGCAAAGAGCACAATTCCTCCTTTACACTGCTAGGCCCCCGGAAGAGGTAGAGCCAACTAGGCTCGCTCAGGCCATTCCTCCTTCAAGGATCTTGCCACACTTCGAAGCCGGCACAGTAAAAGATACATAGCGAAGTTGCCAGGGTTTCGCCATGCTCTCCCTCGGCAGCTCCACTACTGCAGGGACTCATGTTTGCTGTGAACTAGGATAGGTGGCCCTGCTTCCAAAAGCAGACTTTTCCCCTTTGGAAATCTGGATTCTTGTAGCCTCGGAGCTGTTTGCGAAAGCCTAGGAAGGCCTAGCTTCTACTCACTGAAGGCTCGCGCGGGGAGGAAACGAGAATGTTCCCCCAGAGAAACAGGCTGCTTGCAAGTGTCGAGGGGCGCTTCTCAGGTGCCCAGTGTGTCCCGTTTGTTTCCCTTCGCAGCTCCCGTCCTGCAGGTACTTATGCTGGGTGCTAACAAGGGTAGGTGGCTCTGCCGACAAAAGCAGCCTTTTCCCTTTGGAAGCTTGGATTCTAGTGTCTCAGGGGCTGCTTGCCAAACCTTGAAGTTGCCCAGGTTCTTGCCTCTGCAGGTACGCTTGCGTAGCAAACGAGCACTTTCCCCCGAGAAAGCGGGTTCCTGCCACGCTGGAGGAGAGTTAATCCCGCAGACCTCTTTCTTCCATGGAAAGCGCAAGGCCACCCTAGCCTCAGGGTAGTGCCTAAGTTTCCACCGTGCAAGCTCTGCGTGCCTCGGTTTCCATGAGGTCTCCACCGTTGTTGTGCTTCAATGGAACGCGAGAATAGCTTTCAGGACTCCAAGCACTCTGGCCTCCGCACCGTTTCCCATGCTACCACACGGATCCCCCCCACATCTCCTCTCTGCCTGCTGAGCAACAAGCAGCCGTGTAAGTCCTTCGGAACACTTCTTGCATGCAGAGCCCAAGGCGGCACACTGCTCTCTCTCTTCCTTTGGAAACCTAGGTTGCCGCAGCTTGCCCCAGCTCACGACGACAGTCTGAGCCGGTCTCATGTGCTGGGGAACGTGGATTTGTGAGGACAAGGGCTTTACATGCACTCAGAAAAACACTCTGCTCAGCCTTCCATCCAGGAGCTCACACCGACTGGCTCGTTGGTTGAGCAGGACGTCCATGTGAGGTCCAAGCTGAGCAAAGAGCACAATTCCTCCTTTACACTGCTAGCCCCCCGGAAGAGGTAGAGCCAACTAGACTCGCTCAGGCCAGGCCTCTTTCAAGTATCTTGCCACACTTCGAAGCCTGCACAGTAAAAGATACTTAGCGAAGTTGCCAGCGTTTCGCCATGCTCTCCCTTGGCAGCTCCACTACTGCAGGCACTCATGTTTGCAGTGAACTAGGATAGGTGGCCCTGCTTCCAAAAGCAGTCTTTTCCCCTTAGGAAATCTGGATTCTTGTAGCCTCGGAGCTGTTTGCGAAAGCCTAGGAAGGCCCAGCTTCTACTCACTGCAGGCACTCCCGGGGAGGAAACGAGTATGTTCCCCCAGAGAAACAGGCTGCTTGCTAGTGTCAAGGGGTGCTTCTCAGGTGCCCAGTGTGTCCCGTTTGTTTCGCTTCGCAGCTCCCATCCTGCAGGTGCTTATGCTGGGTGCTAACAAGGGTAGGTAGCTCTGCCGACAAAAGCAGCGTTTTCCTTTTGGAAGCTTGGATTCTAGTGTCTCAGGGTCTGCTTGCCAAACCTTGAAGTTGCCCAGGTTATGGCCTCCGCAGGTACGTTGCGTAGAAAACGAGCACTTTCACCCGAGGAACAGGGTTCCTGTCACGCTGGAGGAGAGTTAATCCCGAAGACCTCGTTCTTCCTGGGGAAGCGCAAGGCCACCCTGAGCCTCAGGGTAGTGCCTAAGTTTCCACCGGGTAAGCTCTGCGTGCCTCGGTTTCCATGAGGTCTCCACCGATGTTGTGCTTCAATGGAACGCGAGGATAGATTTCAGGACTCCAAGCACTCTGGCCTCCGCACCATTTCCCATGCAACCACACGGATCCCCCCCACGTCTCATCTCTGCCTGCTGAGCAACAAGCAGCGTGTAGGCCCTTCGGAACACTTCTTGCATGCAGAGCCCAAGGTGGCAAACTGCTCTCTCTCTTCCTTTGGAAACCTAGGTTGCCGCAGCTTGACCCAGCTCACGACGACAGTCTGAGCCGGTCTCATGTGCTGGGGAACGTGGACTCAGTGAGGATAAGGACCCTACCTGCACTCAGAAAAACACTCTGCGCAGCCTTCCATCGAGGAGCTCACACCGACTGGCTCGTTGGTTTTGCAGGACGTCGATGTGAGGTCCAAGATAAGCAAAGAGCACAATTCCTCCTTTACCCTGCTAGGCGCCCGGAAGAAGTAGAGCCAACTAGTCCTCGCTCAGGCCAGCCCTCCGTCAGTGATCTTGCCACACTTCGAAGCCTGCACAGTAAAAGATACTTAGCGAAGTTGCAAGGGTTTCGCCATGCTCTCCCTTGGCAGCTCCACTACTGCAGGGACTCATGTTTGCTGTGAACTAGTATAGGTGGCCCTGCTTCCAAACCAGGCTTTTCCCCTTTGGAAATCTGGATTCTTGTAGCCTTGGAGCTGTTTGCAAAACACTAGGAAGGCCCAGCTTCTACTCACTGCAGGCACGCCCGGGGAGGAAACGAGAATGTTCCCCCAGGAAAACTGGCTGCTTGCAAGTGTCGAGGGGCGCTTCTCAGGTGCCCAGTGTGTCCCGTTTGTTTTCCTTCGCAGAACCCATCCTGCAGGTACTTATGCTGGGTGCTAACAAGGGTAGGTGGCTCTGCCGACAAAAGCAGCCTTTTCCCTTTGGAAGCTTGGATTCTAGTGTCTCAGGGTCTGCTTGCCAAACCTTGAAGTTGCCCAGGTTCTAGCCTCCGCAGGTATGCTTGCGTAGCAAACGAGCACTTTCCCCCGAGAAAGCCGGTTCCTGCCACGCTGGAGGAGAGTTAATCCCGCAGACCTCGTTCCTCCTGGGAAAGTGCAAGGCCACCCTGAGCCTCAGGGTAGTGCCTAAGTTTCCAACGGGGAAGCTCTGCGTGCCTCGGTTACCATGAGGTCTCCACCGTTGTTTTGCTTCAATGGAAGGCGAGGATAGCTTTCAGGACTCCAAGCACTCTGGCCTCCACACCGTTTCCCATGCTACCACACGGATCCCCCCCACATCTCCTCTCTGCCTGCTGAGCAACAAGCATCCTTGTAGGCCCTTTGGAGCACTTCTTGCATGCAGAGCCCAAGGCAGCACACTGCTCTCTCACTTCCTTTGGAAAACTAGGTTGCCGCAGCTTGCCCCAGCTCACGACGACAGTTTGAGCCGGTCTCATGTGCTGGGGAACGTGGACTCAGTGAGGACAAGGGCCCTACCTGCACTCAGAAAAACAGTCTGCTCAGCCTTCCATCCAGGAGCTCACACCGAGTGGCTCGTTGGTTTAGCAGGACGTCGATGTGAGGTCCAAGCTGAGCAAAGAGCACAATTCCTCCTTTACCCTGCTAGGCCTCGGAAAGAGGTTTTGCCAAATACGCCTTACTCAGGCCAGCCCTCCGTCAGTGATCTTGCCACACTTCGATGCCTGCAGAGTAAAAGGTACTTAGCGAAGTTGCCAGCGTTTCGCCATGCTCTCCCTTGGCAGCTCCACTACTGCAGGGACTCATGTTTGCTGAGAACTAGGATAGGTGGCCCTGCTTCCAAAAGCAGTCTTTTCCCCTTTGGAAATCTGGATTCTTGTAGCCTCGGAGCTGTTTGCGAAAGCCTAGTAAGGCCCAGCTTCTACTCACTGCAGGCACGCCCGGGGAGGAAACGAGAATGTTCCCCCAGAGAAACAGGCTGCTTGCAAGTGTCGAGGGGCGCTTCTCAGGTGCCCAGTGTGTCCCGTTCGTATCCCTTCGCAGCTCCCATCCTGCAGGTACTTATGCTGGGTGCTAACAAGGGTAGGTGGCTCTGCCGACAAAAGCAGCCTTTTCCCTTTGGAAGCTTGGATTCTAGTGTCTCAGGGTCTGCTTGCCAAACCTTGAAGTTGCCCAGGTTCTAGCCTCCGCAGGTACGCTTGCGTAGCAAACGAGCACTTTCCCCCGAGAAAGCGGGTTCCTGCCACGCTGGAGGAGAGTTAATCCCGCAGACCTCTTTCTTCCATGGAAAGCGCAAGGCCACCCTAGCCTCAGGGTAGTGCCTAAGTTTCCACCGGGCAAGCTATGCGTGCCTCGTTTTCCATGAGTTCTCCACCGATGTTGTGCTTCAATGGAACGCGAGGATAGCTTTCAGGACTGCAAGCACTCTGGCCTCCGCACCTTTTCCCATGCGACCACACGGATTCCCCCAACGTCTCATCTCTGCCTGCTGAGCAACAAGCAGCGTGTAGGCCCTTCAGAACACTTCTTGCATGCAGAGCCCAAGGCGGCACACTGCTCTCTCTCTTCCTTTGGAAACCTAGGTTGCCGCAGCTTGCCCCAGCTCACGACGACAGTCTGAGCCGGTCTCATGTGCTGGGGAACGTGGACTCAGTGAGGATAAGGACCCTACCTGCACTCAGAAAAACACTCTGCGCAGCCTTCCATCGAGGAGCTCACACCGACTGGCTCGTTGGTTTATCAGGACGTCCATGTGAGGTCCAAAATGAGCAAAGAGCACAATTCCTCCTTTACCCTGCTAGGCCTCTGAAAGAGGTTTTGCCAAATACGCCTTACTCAGGCCAGCCCTCCGTCAGTGATTCTTGCCACACTTCGATGCCTGCAGAGTAAAAGGTACTTAGCGAAGTTGCCAGGGTTTCGCCATGGTCTCCCTTGGCAGCTCCACTACTGCAGGGACTCATGTTTGCTGAGAACTAGGATAGGTGGCCCTGCTTCCAAAAGCAGTCTTTTCCCCTTTGGAAATCTGGATTCTTGTAGCCTCGGAGCTGTTTGCGAAAGCCTAGTAAGGCCCAGCTTCGACTCACTGCAGGCACGCCCGGGGAGGAAACGAGAATGTTCCCCCAGAGAAACAGGCTGCTTGCAAGTGTCGAGGGGCGCTTCTCAGGTGCCCAGTGTGTCCCGTTTGTTTTCCTTCGCAGCTCCCATCCTGCAGGTGCTTATGCTGGGTGCTAAGAAGGGTACGTGGCTCTGCCGACAAAAGCAGCCTTTTCCTTTTGGAAGCTTGGATTCTAGTGCCTCAGGGGCTGCTTGCCAAACCTTGAAGTTGCCCAGGTTCTAGCCTCCGCAGGTACGCTTGCGTAGCAAACGAGCACTTTCCCCCGAGAAACCGGGTTCCTGCCACGCTGGAGGAGAGTTAATCCCGCAGACCTCTTTCTTCCATGGAAAGCGCAAGGCCACCCTGAGCCTCAGGGTAGTGCCTAAGTTTCCACCGGGCAAGCTCTGCGTGCCTCGGTTTCCATGAGGTCTCCACCGTTGTTGTGCTTCAATGGAACGCGAGGATAGCTTTCAGGACTGCAAGCACTCTGGCCTCCACACCGTTTCCCATGCTACCACACGGATCCCCCCCACATCTCCTCTCTGCCTGCTGAGCAACAAGCAGCCGTGTAGGTCCTTCGGAACACTTCTTGCATGCAGAGCCCAAGGCGGCACACTGCTCTCTCTCTTCCTTTGGAAACCTAGGTTGCCGCAGCTTGCCCCAGCTCACGACGACAGTCTGAGCCGGTCTCATGTGCTGGGGAACGTGGATTCGTGAGGACAAGGGCTTTACATGCACTCAGAAAAACACTCTGCTCAGCCTTCCATCCAGGAGCTCACACCGACTGGCTCGTTGGTTTATCAGGACGTCCATGTGAGGTCCAAAATGAGCAAAGAGCACAATTCCTCCTTTACACTGCTAGGCCCCCGGAAGAGGTAGAGCCAACAAGGCTCGCTCAGGCCAGGCCTCTTTCAAGGATCTTGCCACACTTCGAAGCCTGCACAGTAAAAGGTACTTAGCGAAGTTGCCAGGGTTTCGCCATGCTCTCCCTTGGCAGCTCCACTACTGCAGGGACTCATGTTTGCTGAGAACTAGGATAGGTGGCCCTGCTTCCAAAAGCAGTCTTTTCCCCTTTGGAAATCTGGATTCTTGTAGCCTCGGAGCTGTTTGCGAAAACCTAGTAAGGCCCAGCTTCTACTCACTGCAGGCACGCCCGGGGAGCAAACGAGAATGTTCCCCCAGAGAAACAGGCTGCTTGCAAGTGTCGAGGGGCGCTTCTCAGGTGCCCAGTGTGTCCCGTTCGTTTCCCTTCGCAGCTCCCATCCTGCAGGTACTTATGCTGGGTGCTAACAAGGGTAGGTGGCTCTGCCGACAAAAGCAGCCTTTTCCCTTTGGAAGCTTGGATTCTAGTGTCTCAGGGTCTGCTTGCCAAACCTTGAAGTTGCCCAGGTTCTAGCCTCCACAGGTACGCTTGCGTAGCAAACGAGCACTTTCCCCCGAGAAACTGGGTTCCTGCCACGCTGGAGGAGAGTTAATCCCGCAGACCTCGTTCCTCCTGGGAAAGCGCAAGGCCACCCTGAGCCTCAGGGTAGTGCCTAAGTTTCCACCGGGCAAGCTCTGCGTGCCTCGGTTTCCATGAGGTCTCCACCGTTGTTGTGCTTCAATGGAACGCGAGGATAGCTTTCAGGACTCCAAGCACTCTGGCATCCGCACCGTTTCCCATGCTACAACACGGATCCCCCCCACATCTCCTCGCTGCCTGCTGAGCAGCAATCAGCCGTGTAGGTCCTTCGGAACACTTCTTGCATGCAGAGCCCAAGGCGGCACACTGTTCTCTCACTTCCTTTGGAAACCTAGGTAGCCGCAGCTTGCCCCAGCTCACGACGACAGTCTGAGCCGGTCTCATGTGCTGGGGAACGTGGATTCAGTGAGGACAAGGGCTTTACATGCACTCAGAAAAACACTCTGCTCAGCCTTCCATCCAGGAGCTCACACCGACTGGCTCGTTTGTTTAGCAGGACGTCGATGTGACGTCCAAGCTGAGCAAAGAGCACAATTCCTCCTTTACACTGCTAGGCCCCCGGAAGAGGTAGAGCCAACTAGGCTCGCTCAGGCCATTCCTCCTTCAAGGATCTTGCCACACTTCGAAGCCGGCACAGTAAAAGATACATAGCGAAGTTGCCAGGGTTTCGCCATGCTCTCCCTCGGCAGCTCCACTACTGCAGGGACTCATGTTTGCTGTGAACTAGGATAGGTGGCCCTGCTTCCAAAAGCAGAATTTTCCCCTTTGGAAATCTGGATTCTTGTAGCCTCGGAGCTGTTTGCGAAAGCCTAGGAAGGCCTAGCTTCTACTCACTGAAGGCTCGCGCGGGGAGGAAACGAGAATGTTCCCCCAGAGAAACAGGCTGCTTGCAAGTGTCGAGGGGCGCTTCTCAGGTGCCCAGTGTGTCCCGTTTGTTTCCCTTCGCAGCTCCCGTCCTGCAGGTACTTATGCTGGGTGCTAACAAGGGTAGGTGGCTCTGCCGACAAAAGCAGCCTTTTCCCTTTGGAAGCTTGGATTCTAGTGTCTCAGGGGCTGCTTGCCAAACCTTGAAGTTGCCCAGGTTCTTGCCTCTGCAGGTACGCTTGCGTAGCAAACGAGCACTTTCCCCCGAGAAAGCGGGTTCCTGCCACGCTGGAGGAGAGTTAATCCCGCAGACCTCTTTCTTCCATGGAAAGCGCAAGGCCACCCTAGCCTCAGGGTAGTGCCTAAGTTTCCACCGTGCAAGCTCTGCGTGCCTCGGTTTCCATGAGGTCTCCACCGTTGTTGTGCTTCAATGGAACGCGAGAATAGCTTTCAGGACTCCAAGCACTCTGGCCTCCGCACCGTTTCCCATGCTACCACACGGATCCCCCCCACATCTCCTCTCTGCCTGCTGAGCAACAAGCAGCCGTGTAAGTCCTTCGGAACACTTCTTGCATGCAGAGCCCAAGGCGGCACATTGCTCTCTCTCTTCCTTTGGAAACCTAGGTTGCCGCAGCTTGCCCCAGCTCACGACGACAGTCTGAGCCGGTCTCATGTGCTGGGGAACGTGGATTTGTGAGGACAAGGGCTTTACATGCACTCAGAAAAACACTCTGCTCAGCCTTCCATCCAGGAGCTCACACCGACTGGCTCGTTGGTTGAGCAGGACGTCCATGTAAGGTCCAAGCTGAGCAAAGAGCACAATTCCTCCTTTACACTGCTAGCCCCCCGGAAGAGGTAGAGCCAACTAGACTCGCTCAGGCCAGGCCTCTTTCAAGTATCTTGCCACACTTCGAAGCCTGCACAGTAAAAGATACTTAGCGAAGTTGCCAGCGTTTCGCCATGCTCTCCCTTGGCAGCTCCACTACTGCAGGGACTCATGTTTGCAGTGAACTAGGATAGGTGGCCCTGCTTCCAAAAGCAGTCTTTTCCCCTTTGGAAATCTGGATTCTTGTAGCCTCGGAGCTGTTTGCGAAAGCCTAGGAAGGCCCAGCTTCTACTCACTGCAGGCACTCCCGGGGAGGAAACGAGTATGTTCCCCCAGAGAAACAGGCTGCTTGCTAGTGTCAAGGGGCGCTTCTCAGGTGCCCAGTGTGTCCCGTTTGTTTCGCTTCGCAGCTCCCATCCTGCAGGTGCTTATGCTGGGTGCTAACAAGGGTAGGTAGCTCTGCCGACAAAAGCAGGGTTTTCCTTTTGGAAGCTTGGATTCTAGTGTCTCAGGGTCTGCTTGCCAAACCTTGAAGTTGCCCAGGTTATGGCCTCCGCAGGTATGTTGCGTAGAAAACGAGCACTTTCACCCGAGGAACAGGGTTCCTGTCACGCTGGAGGAGAGTTAATCCCGAAGACCTCGTTCTTCCTGGGGAAGCGCAAGGCCACACTGAGCCTCAGGGTAGTGCCTAAGTTTCCACCGGGTAAGCTCTGCGTGCCTCGGTTTCCATGAGGTCTCCACCGATGTTGTGCTTCAATGGAACGCGAGGATAGATTTCAGGACTCCAAGCACTCTGGCCTCCGCACCATTTCCCATGCTACCACACGGATCCCCCCCACGTCTCATCTCTGCCTGCTGAGCAACAAGCAGCGTGTAGGCCCTTCGGAACACTTCTTGCATGCAGAGCCCAAGGTGGCACACTGCTCTCTCTCTTCCTTTGGAAACCTAGGTTGCCGCAGCTTGACCCAGCTCACGACGACAGTCTGAGCCGGTCTCATGTGCTGGAGAACGTGGACTCAGTGAGGATAAGGACCCTACCTGCACTCAGAAAAACACTCTGCGCAGCCTTCCATCGAGGAGCTCACACCGACTGGCTCGTTGGTTTTGCAGGACGTCGATGTGAGGTCCAAGATAAGCAAAGAGCACAATTCCTCCTTTACCCTGCTAGGCGCCCGGAAGAAGTAGAGCCAACTAGTCCTCCCTCAGGCCAGCCCTCCGTCAGTGATCTTGCCACACTTCGAAGCCTGCACAGTAAAAGATACTTAGCGAAGTTGCCAGGGTTTCGCCATGCTCTCCCTTGGCAGCTCCACTACTGCAGGGACTCATGTTTGCTGTGAACTAGTATAGGTGGCCCTGCTTCCAAACCAGGCTTTTCCCCTTTGGAAATCTGGATTCTTGTAGCCTTGGAGCTGTTTGCAAAACACTAGGAAGGCCCAGCTTCTACTCACTGCAGGCACGCCCGGGGAGGAAACGAGAATGTTCCCCCAGGAAAACTGGCTGCTTGCAAGTGTCGAGGGGCGCTTCTCAGGTGCCCAGTGTGTCCCGTTTGTTTTCCTTCGCAGAACCCATCCTGCAGGTACTTATGCTGGGTGCTAACAAGGGTAGGTGGCTCTGCCGACAAAAGCAGCCTTTTCCCTTTGGAAGCTTGGATTCTAGTGTCTCAGGGTCTGCTTGCCAAACCTTGAAGTTGCCCAGGTTCTAGCCTCCGCAGGTATGCTTGCGTAGCAAACGAGCACTTTCCCCCGAGAAAGCGGGTTCCTGCCACGCTGGAGGAGAGTTAATCCCGCAGACCTCGTTCCTCCTGGGAAAGTGCAAGGCCACCCTGAGCCTCAGGGTAGTGCCTAAGTTTCCAACGGGGAAGCTCTGCGTGCCTCGGTTACCATGAGGTCTCCACCGTTGTTTTGCTTCAATGGAAGGCGAGGATAGCTTTCAGGACTCCAAGCACTCTGGCCTCCACACCGTTTCCCATGCTACCACACGGATCCCCCCCACATCTCCTCTCTGCCTGCTGAGCAACAAGCATCCTTGTAGGCCCTTTGGAGCACTTCTTGCATGCAGAGCCCAAGGCGGCACACTGCTCTCTCACTTCCTTTGGAAAACTAGGTTGCCGCAGCTTGCCCCAGCTCACGACGACAGTTTGAGCCGGTCTCATGTGCTGGGGAACGTGGACTCAGTGAGGACAAGGGCCCTACCTGCACTCAGAAAAACAGTCTGCTCAGCCTTCCATCCAGGAGCTCACACCGACTGGCTAGTTGGTTTAGCAGGACGTCGATGTGAGGTCCAAGCTGAGCAAAGAGCACAATTCCTCCTTTACCCTGCTAGGACTCGGAAAGAGGTTTTGCCAAATACGCCTTACTCAGGCCAGCCCTCCGTCAGTGATTCTTGCCACACTTCGATGCCTGCAGAGTAAAAGGTACTTAGCGAAGTTGCCAGGGTTTCGCCATGCTCTCCCTTGGCAGCTCCACTACTGCAGGGAGTCATTTTTGCTGTGAACTAAGATAGGTAGCCCTGCTTCCAAAAGCAGTCTTTTCCCCTTTGGAAATCTGGATTCTTGTAGCCTCGGAGCTGTTTGCGAAAGCCTAGGAAGGCCCAGCTTCTACTCAATGCAGGCATGCCCGGGGAGGAAACGAGAATGTTCCCCCAGAGAAACAGGCTGCTTGCAAGTGTCGAGGGGCGCTTCTCAGGTGCCCAGTGTGTCCCGTTTGTTTCGCTTCGCAGCTCCCATCCTGCAGGTGCTTATGCTGGGTGCTAACAAGGGTAGGTAGCTCTGCCGACAAAAGCAGCGTTTTCCTTTTGGAACCTTGGATTCTAGTGTCTCAGGGTCTGCTTGCCAAACCTTGAAGTTGCCCAGGTTATGGCCTCCGCAGGTACGTTGCGTAGAAAACGAGCACTTTCACCCGAGGAACAGGGTTCCTGTCACGCTGGAGGAGAGTTAATCCCGAAGACCTCGTTCTTCCTGGGGAAGCGCAAGGCCACCCTGAGCCTCAGGGTAGTGCCTAAGTTTCCACCGGGTAAGCTCTGCGTGCCTCGGTTTCCATGAGGTGTCCACCGATGTTGTGCTTCAATGGAACGCGAGGATAGATTTCAGGACTCCAAGCACTCTGGCCTCCGCACCATTTCCCATGCTACCACACGGAACCCCCCGCGTCTCATCTCTGCCTGCTGAGCAACAAGCAGCGTGTAGGGCCTTCGGAACACTTCTTGCATGCAGAGCCCAAGGTGGCACACTGCTCTCTCTCTTCCTTTGGAAACCTAGGTTGCCGCAGCTTGCCCCAGCTCACGACGACAGCCTGAGCCGGTCTCATGTGCTGGGGAACGTGGATTTGTGAGGACAAGGGCGTTACATGCACTCAGAAAAACACTCTGCTCAGCCTTCCATCCAGGAGCTCACACCGACTGGCTCGTTGGTTGAGCAGGACGTCCATGTGAGGTCCAAGCTGAGCAAAGAGCACAATTCCTCCTTTACCCTGCTAGGCCTCGTAAAGAGTTTTTGCCAAATAGGCCTTGCTCAGGCCAGCCCTCCGTCAGTGATCTTGCCACACTTCGACGCCTGCACAGTAAAAGATACTTAGCGAAGTTGCCAGGGTTTCGCCATGCTCTCCCTTGGCAGCTCCACTACTGCAGGGACTCATGTTTGCTGAGAACTAGGATAGGTGGCCCTGCTTCCAAAAGCAGTCTTTTCCCCTTTGGAAATCTGGATTCTTGTAGCCTCGGAGCTGTTTGCGAAAGCCTAGGAAGGCCCAGCTTCTACTCACTGCAGGCACGCCCGGGGAGGAAACGAGAATGTTCCCCCAGAGAAACAGGCTGCTTGCAAGTGTCGAGGGGCGCTTCTCAGGTGCCCAGTGTGTCCCGTTTGTTTTCCTTAGCAGAACCCATCCTGCAGGTACTTATGCTGGGTGCTAACAAGGGTAGGTGGCTCTGCCGACAAAAGCAGCCTTTTCCCTTTGGAAGCTTGGATTCTAGTGTCTCAGGGGCTGCTTGCCAAACCTTGAAGTTGCCCAGGTTCTAGCCTCCGCAGGTACGCTTGCGTAGCAAACGAGCACTTTCCCCCGAGAAACCGGGTTCCTGCCACGCTGGAGGAGAGTTAATCCCGCAGACCTCTTTCTTCCATGGAAAGCGCAAGGCCACCCTGAGCCTCAGGGTAGTGCCTAAGTTTCCACCGGGCAAGCTCTGCGTGCCTCGGTTTCCATGAGGTCTCCACCGTTGTTGTGCTTCAATGGAACGCGAGAATAGCTTTCAGGACTCCAAGCACTCTGGCCTCCGCACCGTTTCCCATGCTACCACACGGATCCCCCCCACATCTCCTCTCTGCCTGCTGAGCAACAGGCATCCTTGTAGGCCCTTTGGAGCACTTCTTGCATGGAGAGCCCAAGGCGGCACACTGCTCTCTCTCTTCCTTTGGAAACCTAGGTTGCCGCAGCTTGCCCCAGCTCACGACGACAGTCTGAGCCGGTCTCATGTGCTGGGGAACGTGGACTCAGTGAGGACAAGGGCCCTACCTGCACTCAGAAAAACACTCTGCTCAGCCTTCCATCCAGGAGCTCAAACCGACTGGCTCGTTGGTTTAGCAGGACGTCGATGTGAGGTCCAAGCTGAGCAAAGAGCACAATTCCTCCTTTACACTGCTAGGCCCCCGGAAGAGGGAGCGCCAACTAGGCTCGCTCAGGCCAGGCCTCCTGCAAGGATCTTGCCACACTTCGAAGCCTGCACAGTAAAAGATACTTAGCGAAGTTGCCAGCGTTTCGCCATGCTCTCCCTTGGCAGCTCCACTACTGCAGGGAATCATGTTTGCAGTGAACTAGGATAGGTGGCCCTGCTTCCAAAAGCAGTCTTTTCCCCTTTGGAAATCTGGATTCTTGTAGCCTCGGAGCTGTTTGCGAAAGCCTAGGAAGGCCCAGCTTCTACTCACTGCAGGCACGCCCGGGGAGGAAACGAGTATGTTCCCCCAGAGAAACAGGCTGCTTGCTAGTGTCAAGGGGCGCTTCTCAGGTGCACAGTGTGTCCCGTTTGTTTCGCTTCGCAGCTCCCATCCTGCAGGTGCTTATGCTGGGTGCTAACAAGGTTAGGTAGCTCTGCCGACAAAAGCAGCGTTTTCCCTTTGGAAGCTTGGATTCTAGTGTCTCAGGGTCTGCTTGCCAAACCTTGAATTTGCCCAGGTTATGGACTCCGCTGGTACGTTGCGTAGAAAACAAGCACTTTCCCCCGAAAAAGCGGGTTCCTGCCACGCTGGAGGAGAGTTAATCCCGCAGACCTCTTTCCTCCTGGGAAAGTGCAAGGCCACCCTGAGCCTCAGGGTAGTGCCTAAGTTTCCAACGGGGAAGCTCTGCGTGCCTCGGTTACCATGAGGTCTCCACCGTTGTTGTGCTTCAATGGAACGCGAGAATAGCTTTCAGGACTCCAAGCACTCTGGCCTCCGCACCGTTTCCCATGCTACCACACGGATCCCCCCCACATCTCCTCTCTGCCTGCTGAGCAACAAGCATCCTTGTAGGCCCTTTGGAGCACTTCTTGCATGGAGAGCCCAAGGCGGCACACTGCTCTCTCTCTTCCTTTGGAAACCTAGGTTGCCGCAGCTTGCCCCAGCTCACGACGACAGTCTGAGCCGGTCTCATGTGCTGGGGAACGTGGACTCAGTGAGGACAAGGGCCCTACCTGCACTCAGAAAAACACTCTGCTCAGCCTTCCATCCAGGAGCTCAAACCGACTGGCTCGTTGGTTTAGCAGGACGTCGATGTGAGGTCCAAGCTGAGCAAAGAGCACAATTCCTCCTTTACAATGCTAGGCCCCCGGAAGAGGGAGAGCCAACTAGGCTCGCTCAGGCCAGGCCTCCTGCAAGGATCTTGCCACACTTCGAAGCCTGCACAGTAAAAGATACTTAGCGAAGTTGCCAGCGTTTCGCCATGCTCTCCCTTGGCAGCTCCACTACTGCAGGGACTCATGTTTGCAGTGAACTAGGATAGGTGGCCCTGCTTCCAAAAGCAGTCTTTTCCCCTTTGGAAATCTGGATTCTTGTAGCCTCGGAGCTGTTTGCGAAAGCCTAGGAAGGCCCAGCTTCTACTCACTGCAGGCACGCCCGGGGAGGAAACGAGTATGTTCCCCCAGAGAAACAGGCTGCTTGCTAGTGTCAAGGGGCGCTTCTTAGGTGCCCAGTGTGTCCCGTTTGTTTCGCTTCGCAGCTCCCATCCTGCAGGTGCTTATGCTGGGTGCTAACAAGGGTAGGTAGCTCTGCCGACAAAAGCAGCGTTTTCCCTTTGGAAGCTTGGATTCTAGTGTCTCAGGGTCTGCTTGCCAAACCTTGAATTTGCCCAGGTTATGGACTCCGCTGGTACGTTGCGTAGAAAACGAGCACTTTCACCCGAGGAACAGGGTTCCTGTCACGCTGGAGGAGAGTTAATCCCGAAGACCTCGTTCTTCCTGGGGAAGCGCAAGGCCACCCTGAGCCTCAGGGTAGTGCCTAAGTTTCCACCGGGTAACCTCTGCGTGCCTCGGTTTCCATGAGGTCTCCACCGATGTTGTGCTTCAATGGAACGCGAGGATAGATTTCAGGACTCCAAGCACTCTGGCCTCCGCACCATTTCCAATGCGACCACACGGATCCCCCCCACGTCTCATCTCTGCCTGCTGAGCAACAAGCAGCGTGTAGGCCCTTCAGAACACTTCTTGCATGCAGAGCCCAAGGCGGCACACTGCTCTCTCTCTTCCTTTGGAAACCTAGGTTGCCGCAGCTTGCCCCAGCTCACGACGACAGTCTGAGCCGGTCTCATGTGCTGGGGAACGTGGACTCAGTGAGGACAAGGGCCCTACCTGCACTCAGAAAAACAGTCTGCTCAGCCTTCCATCCAGGAGCTCACACCGACTGACTCGTTGGTTTAGCAGGACGTCGATGTGAGGTCCAAGCTGAGCAAAGAGCACAATTCCTCCTTTACCCTGCTAGGCCTCGGAAAGAGTTTTTGCCAAATAGGCCTTGCTCAGGCCAGCCCTCCGTCAGTGATCTTGCCACACTTCGACGTCGGCCTGCACAGTAAAAGTTACTTAGCGAAGTTGCCAGGGTTTCGCCATGCTCTCCCTTGGCAGCTCCACTACTGCAGGGACTCATGTTTGCTGTGAACTAGGATAGGTTGCCCTGCTTCCAAAAGCAGTCTTTTCCCCTTTGGAAATCTGGATTCTTGTAGCCTCGGAGCTGTTTGCGAAAGCCTAGGAAGGCCCAGCTTCTACTCACTGCAGGCACGCCCGGGAAGAAAACGAGTATGTTCCCCCAGAGAAACAGGCTGCTTGCAAGTGTTGAGGGGCGCTTCTCAGGTGCCCAGTGTGTCCCGTTCGTTTCCCTTCGCAGCTCCCATCCTGCAGGTACTTATGCTGGGTGCTAACAAGGGTAGGTGGCTCTGCCGACAAAAGCAGCCTTTTCCCTTGGAAGCTTGGATTCTAGTGTCTCAGGGGCTGCTTGCCAAACCTTGAAGTTGCCCAGGTTCTAGCCTCCGCAGGTACGCTTGCGTAGCAAACGAGCACTTTCCCCCGAGAAACCGGGTTCCTGCCACGCTGGAGGAGAGTTAATCCCGCATACCTCTTTCTTCCATGGAAAGCGCAAGGCCACCCTGAGCCTCAGGGTAGTGCCTAAGTTTCCACCGGCAAGCTCTGCGTGCCTCGTTTTCCATGAGTTCTTCACCGATGTTGTGCTTCAATGGAACGCGAGGATAGATTTCAGGACTCCAAGCACTCTGGCCTCCGCACCTTTTCCCATGCGACCACACGGATCCACCCCACGTCTCATCTCTGCCTGCTGAGCAACAAGCAGCGTGTAGGCCCTTCAGAACACTTCTTGCATGCAGAGCCCAAGGCGGCACACTGCTCTCTCTCTTCCTTTGGAAACCTAGGTTGCCGCAACTTGACCCAGCTCACGACGACAGTCTGAGCCGGTCTCATGTGCTGGGGAACGTGGACTCAGTGAGGATAAGGACCCTACCTGCACTCAGAAAAACACTCTGCGCAGCCTTCCATCGAGGAGCTCACACCGACTGGCTCGTTGGTTTTGCAGGACGTCGATGTGAGGTCCAAGATAAGCAAAGAGCACAATTCCTCCTTTACCCTGCTAGGCGCCCGGAAGAAGTAGAGCCAACTAGTCCTCGCTCAGGCCAGCCCTCCGTCAGTGATCTTGCCACACTTCGACGCCTGCACAGTAAAAGATACTTAGCGAAGTTGCCAGGGTTTCGCCATGCTCTCCCTTGGCAGCTCCACTACTGCAGGGACTCATGTTTGCTGTGAACTAGTATAGGTGGCCCTGCTTCCAAACCAGGCTTTTCCCCTTTGGAAATCTGGATTCTTGTAGCCTTGGAGCTGTTTGCAAAACACTAGGAAGGCCCAGCTTCTACTCACTGCAGGCACGCCCGGGGAGGAAACGAGAATGTTCCCCCAGGAAAACTGGCTGCTTGCAAGTGTCGAGGGGCGCTTCTCAGGTGCCCAGTGTGTCCCGTTTGTTTTCCTTCGCAGCTCCCATCCTGCAGGTACTTATGCTGGGTGCTAACAAGGGTAGGTGGCTCTGCCGACAAAAGCAGCCTTTTCCCTTTGGAAGCTTGGATTCTAGTGTCTCAGGGGCTGCTTGCCAAACCTTGAATTTGCCCAGGTTCTAGCCTCCGCAGGTATGCTTGCGTAGCAAACGAGCACTTTTCCCCGAGAAAGCGGGTTCCTGCCACGCTGGAGGAGAGTTAATCCCGCAGACCTCGTTCCTCCTGGAAAGTGCAAGGCCACCCTGAGCCTCAGGGTAGTGCCTAAGTTTCCAACGGGGAAGCTCTGCGTGCCTCGGTTACCATGAGGTCTCCACCGTTGTTTTGCTTCAATGGAAGGCGAGGATAGCTTTCAGGACTCCAAGCACTCTGGCCTCCACACCGTTTCCCATGCTACCACACGGATCCCCCCCACATCTCCTCTCTGCCTGCTGAGCAACAAGCATCCTTGTAGGCCCTTTGGAGCACTTCTTGCATGCAGAGCCCAAGGCGGCACACTGCTCTCTCACTTCCTTTGGAAAACTAGGTTGCCGCAGCTTGCCCCAGCTCACGACGACAGTTTGAGCCGGTCTCATGTGCTGGGGAACGTGGACTCAGTGAGGACAAGGGCCCTACCTGCACTCAGAAAAACAGTCTGCTCAGCCTTCCATCCAGGAGCTCACACCGACTGGCTCGTTGGTTTAGCAGGACGTCGATGTGAGGTCCAAGCTGAGCAAAGAGCACAATTCCTCCTTTACCCTGCTAGGCCTCGGAAAGAGGTTTTGCCAAATACGCCTTACTCAGGCCAGCCCTCCGTCAGTGATTCTTGCCACACTTCGATGCCTGCAGAGTAAAAGGTACTTAGCGAAGTTGCAGGGTTTCGCCATGCTCTCCCTTGGCAGCTCCACTACTGCAGGGACTCATGTTTGCTGAGAACTAGGATAGGTGGCCCTGCTTCCAAAAGCAGTCTTTTCCCCTTTGGAAATCTGGATTCTTGTAGCCTCGGAGCTGTTTGCGAAAGCCTAGTAAGGCCCAGCTTCTACTCACTGCAGGCACGCCCGGGGAGGAAACGAGAATGTTCCCCCAGAGAAACAGGCTGCTTGCAAGTGTCGAGGGGCGCTTCTCAGGTGCCCAGTGTGTCCCGTTTGTTTTCCTTCGCAGCTCCCATCCTGCAGGTGCTTATGCTGGGTGCTAAGAAGGGTACGTGGCTCTGCCGACAAAAGCAGCCTTTTCCCTTTGGAAGCTTGGATTCTAGTGTCTCAGGGGCTGCTTGCCAAACCTTGAAGTTGCCCAGGTTCTAGCCTCCGCAGGTACGCTTGCGTAGCAAACGAGCACTTTCCCCCGAGAAACCGGGTTCCTGCCACGCTGGAGGAGAGTTAATCCCGCAGACCTCTTTCTTCCATGGAAAGCGCAAGGCCACCCTGAGCCTCAGGGTAGTGCCTAAGTTTCCACCGGGCAAGCTCTGCGTGCCTCGGTTTCCATGAGGTCTCCACCGTTGTTGTGCTTCAATGGAACGCGAGGATAGCTTTCAGGACTGCAAGCACTCTGGCCTCCACACCGTTTCCCATGCTACCACACGGATCCCCCCCACATCTCCTCTCTGCCTGCTGAGCAACAAGCAGCCGTGTAGGTCCTTCGGAACACTTCTTGCATGCAGAGCCCAAGGCGGCACACTGCTCTCTCTCTTCCTTTGGAAACCTAGGTTGCCGCAGCTTGCCCCAGCTCACGACGACAGTCTGAGCCGGTCTCATGTGCTGGGGAACGTGGATTCGTGAGGACAAGGGCTTTACATGCACTCAGAAAAACACTCTGCTCAGCCTTCCATCCAGGAGCTCACACCGACTGGCTCGTTGGTTTATCAGGACGTCCATGTGAGGGCCAAAATGAGCAAAGAGCACAATTCCTCCTTTACACTGCTAGGCCCCCGGAAGAGGTAGAGCCAACAAGGCTCGCTCAGGCCAGGCCTCTTTCAAGGATCTTGCCACACTTCGAAGCCTGCACAGTAAAAGATACTTAGCGAAGTTGCCAGGGTTTCGCCATGCTCTCCCTTGGCAGCTCCACTACTGCAGGGACTCATGTTTGCTGAGAACTAGGATAGGTGGCCCTGCTTCCAAAAGCAGTCTTTTCCCCTTTGGAAATCTGGATTCTTGTAGCCTCGGAGCTGTTTGCGAAAGCCTAGTAAGGCCCAGCTTCTACTCACTGCAGGCACGCCCGGGGAGGAAACGAGAATGTTCCCCCAGAGAAACAGGCTGCTTGCAAGTGTCGAGGGGCGCTTCTCAGGTGCCCAGTGTGTCCCGTTTGTTTCCCTTCGCAGCTCCCATCCTGCAGGTACTTATGCTGGGTGCTAACAAGGGTAGGTGGCTCTGCCGACAAAAGCAGCCTTTTCCCTTTGGAAGCTTGGATTCTAGTGTCTCAGGGTCTGCTTGCCAAACCTTGAAGTTGCCCAGGTTCTAGCCTCCACAGGTACGCTTGCGTAGCAAACGAGCACTTTCCCCCGAGAAAGCGGGTTCCTGCCACGCTGGAGGAGAGTTAATCCCGCAGACCTCGTTCCTCCTGGGAAAGCGCAAGGCCACCCTGAGCCTCAGGGTAGTGCCTAAGTTTCCACCGGGCAAGCTCTGCGTGCCTCGGTTTCCATGAGGTTTCCACCGTTGTTGTGCTTCAATGGAACGCGAGGATAGCTTTCAGGACTCCAAGCACTCTGACCTCCGCACCATTTCCCATGCTACAACACGGATCCCCCCCACATCTCCTCGCTGCCTGCTGAGCAGCAATCAGCCGTGTAGGTCCTTCGGAACACTTCTTGCATGCAGAGCCCAAGGCGGCACACTGCTCTCTCACTTCCTTTGGAAACCTAGGTAGCCGCAGCTTGCCCCAGCTCACGACGACAGTCTGAGCCGGTCTCATGTGCTGGGGAACGTGGATTCAGTGAGGACAATGGCTTTACATGCACTCAGAAAAACACTCTGCTCAGCCTTCCATCCAGGAGCTCACACCGACTGGCTCGTTTGTTTAGCAGGACGTCGATGTGACGTCCAAGCTGAGCAAAGAGCACAATTCCTCCTTTACACTGCTAGGCCCCCGGAAGAGGTAGAGCCAACTAGGCTCGCTCAGGCCATTCCTCCTTCAAGGATCTTGCCACACTTCGAAGCCGGCACAGTAAAAGATACATAGCGAAGTTGCCAGGGTTTCGCCATGCTCTCCCTCGGCAGCTCCACTACTGCAGGGACTCATGTTTGCTGTGAACTAGGATAGGTGGCCCTGCTTCCAAAAGCAGACTTTTCCCCTTTGGAAATCTGGATTCTTGTAGCCTCGGAGCTGTTTGCGAAAGCCTAGGAAGGCCTAGCTTCTACTCACTGAAGGCTCGCGCGGGGAGGAAACGAGAATGTTCCCCCAGAGAAACAGGCTGCTTGCAAGTGTCGAGGGGCGCTTCTCAGGTGCCCAGTGTGTCCCGTTTGTTTCCCTTCGCAGCTCCCGTCCTGCAGGTACTTATGCTGGGTGCTAACAAGGGTAGGTGGCTCTGCCGACAAAAGCAGCCTTTTCCCTTTGGAAGCTTGGATTCTAGTGTCTCAGGGGCTGCTTGCCAAACCTTGAAGTTGCCCAGGTTCTTGCCTCTGCAGGTACGCTTGCGTAGCAAATGAGCACTTTCCCCCGAGAAAGCGGGTTCCTGCCACGCTGGAGGAGAGTTAATCCCGCAGACCTCTTTCTTCCATGGAAAGCGCAAGGCCACCCTAGCCTCAGGGTAGTGCCTAAGTTTCCACCGTGCAAGCTCTGCGTGCCTCGGTTTCCATGAGGTCTCCACCGTTGTTGTGCTTCAATGGAACGCGAGAATAGCTTTCAGGACTCCAAGCACTCTGGTCTCCGCACCGTTTCCCATGCTACCACACGGATCCCCCCCACATCTCCTCTCTGCCTGCTGAGCAACAAGCAGCCGTGTAAGTCCTTCGGAACACTTCTTGCATGCAGAGCCCAAGGCGGCACACTGCTCTCTCTCTTCCTTTGGAAACCTAGGTTGCCGCAGCTTGCCCCAGCTCACGACGACAGTCTGAGCCGGTCTCATGTGCTGGGGAACGTGGATTTGTGAGGACAAGGGCTTTACATGCACTCAGAAAAACACTCTGCTCAGCCTTCCATCCAGGAGCTCACACCGACTGGCTCGTTGGTTGAGCAGGACGTCCATGTGAGGTCCAAGCTGAGCAAAGAGCACAATTCCTCCTTTACACTGCTAGCCCCCCGGAAGAGGTAGAGCCAACTAGACTCGCTCAGGCCAGGCCTCTTTCAAGTATCTTGCCACACTTCGAAGCCTGCACAGTAAAAGATACTTAGCGAAGTTGCCAGCGTTTCGCCATGCTCTCCCTTGGCAGCTCCACTACTGCAGGGACTCATGTTTGCAGTGAACTAGGATAGGTGGCCCTGCTTCCAAAAGCAGTCTTTTCCCCTTTGGAAATCTGGATTCTTGTAGCCTCGGAGCTGTTTGCGAAAGCCTAGGAAGGCCCAGCTTCTACTCACTGCAGGCACTCCCGGGGAGGAAACGAGTATGTTCCCCCAGAGAAACAGGCTGCTTGCTAGTGTCAAGGGGCGCTTCTCAGGTGCCCAGTGTGTCCCGTTTGTTTCGCTTCGCAGCTCCCATCCTGCAGGTGCTTATGCTGGGTGCTAACAAGGGTAGGTAGCTCTGCCGAGAAAAGCAGCGTTTTCCTTTTGGAAGCTTGGATTCTAGTGTCTCAGGGTCTGCTTGCCAAACCTTGAAGTTGCCCAGGTTATGGCCTCCGCAGGTACGTTGCGTAGAAAACGAGCACTTTCACCCGAGGAACAGGGTTCCTGTCACGCTGGAGGAGAGTTAATCCCGAAGACCTCGTTCTTCCTGGGGAAGCGCAAGGCCACCCTGAGCCTCAGGGTAGTGCCTAAGTTTCCACCGGGTAAGCTCTGCGTGCCTCGGTTTCCATGAGGTCTCCACCGATGTTGTGCTTCAATGGAACGCGAGGATAGATTTCAGGACTCCAAGCACTCTGGCCTCCGCACCATTTCCCATGCTACCACACGGATCCCCCCCACGTCTCATCTCTGCCTGCTGAGCAACAAGCAGCGTGTAGGCCCTTCGGAACACTTCTTGCATGCAGAGCCCAAGGTGGCACACTGCTCTCTCTCTTCCTTTGGAAACCTAGGTTGCCGCAGCTTGACCCAGCTCACGACGACAGTCTGAGCCGGTCTCATGTGCTGGGGAACGTGGACTCAGTGAGGATAAGGACCCTACCTGCACTCAGAAAAACACTCTGCGCAGCCTTCCATCGAGGAGCTCACACCGACTGGCTCGTTGGTTTTGCAGGACGTCGATGTGAGGTCCAAGATAAGCAAAGAGCACAATTCCTCCTTTACCCTGCTAGGCGCCCGGAAGAAGTAGAGCCAACTAGTCCTCGCTCAGGCCAGCCCTCCGTCAGTGATCTTGCCACACTTCAAAGCCTGCACAGTAAAAGATACTTAGAGAAGTTGCCAGGGTTTCGCCATGCTCTCCCTTGGCAGCTCCACTACTGCAGGGACTCATGTTTGCTGTGAACTAGTATAGGTGGCCCTGCTTCCAAACCAGGCTTTTCCCCTTTGGAAATCTGGATTCTTTTAGCCTTGGAGCTGTTTGCAAAACACTAGGAAGGCCCAGCTTCTACTCACTGCAGGCACGCCCGGGGAGGAAACGAGAATGTTCCCCCAGGAAAACTGGCTGCTTGCAAGTGTCGAGGGGCGCTTCTCAGGTGCCCAGTGTGTCCCGTTTGTTTTCCTTCGCAGCTCCCATCCTGCAGGTACTTATGCTGGGTGCTAACAAGGGTAGGTGGCTCTGCCGACAAAAGCAGCCTTTTCCCTTTGGAAGCTTGGATTCTAGTGTCTCAGGGTCTGCTTGCCAAACCTTGAAGTTGCCCAGGTTCTAGCCTCCGCAGGTATGCTTGCGTAGCAAACGAGCACTTTCCCCCGAGAAAGCGGGTTCCTGCCACGCTGGAGGAGAGTTAATCCCGCAGACCTCGTTCCTCCTGGGAAAGTGCAAGGCCACCCTGAGCCTCAGGGTAGTGCCTAAGTTTCCAACGGGGAAGCTCTGCGTGCCTCGGTTACCATGAGGTCTCCACCGTTGTTTTGCTTCAATGGAAGGCGAGGATAGCTTTCAGGACTCCAAGCACTCTGGCCTCCACACCGTTTCCCATGCTACCACACGGATCCCCCCCACATCTCCTCTCTGCCTGCTGAGCAATAAGCATCCTTGTAGGCCCTTTGGAGCACTTCTTGCATGCAGAGCCCAAGGCGGCACACTGCTCTCTCACTTCCTTTGGAAACCTAGGTTGCCGCAGCTTGCCCCAGCTCACGACGACAGTTTGAGCCGGTCTCATGTGCTGGGGAACGTGGACTCAGTGAGGACAAGGGCCCTACCTGCACTCAGAAAAACAGTCTGCTCAGCCTTCCATCCAGGAGCTCACACCGAGTGGCTCGTTGGTTTAGCAGGACGTCGATGTGAGGTCCAAGCTGAGCAAAGAGCACAATTCCTCCTTTACCCTGCTAGGCCTCGGAAAGAGGTTTTGCCAAATACGCCTTACTCAGGCCAGCCCTCCGTCAGTGATCTTGCCACACTTCGATGCCTGCAGAGTAAAAGGTACTTAGCGAAGTTGCCAGCGTTTCGCCATGCTCTCCCTTGGCAGCTCCACTACTGCAGGGACTCATGTTTGCTGAGAACTAGGATAGGTGGCCCTGCTTCCAAAAGCAGTCATTTCCCCTTTGGAAATCTGGATTCTTGTAGCCTCGGAGCTGTTTGCGAAAGCCTAGTAAGGCCCAGCTTCTACTCACTGCAGGCACGCCCGGGGAGGAAACGAGAATGTTCCCCCAGAGAAACAGGCTGCTTGCAAGTGTCGAGGGGCGCTTCTCAGGTGCCCAGTGTGTCCCGTTCGTATCCCTTCGCAGCTCCCATCCTGCAGGTACTTATTCTGTGTGCTAACAAGGGTAGGTGGCTCTGCCGACAAAAGCAGCCTTTTCCCTTTGGAAGCTTGGATTCTAGTGTCTCAGGGTCTGCTTGCCAAACCTTGAAGTTGCCCAGGTTCTAGCCTCCGCAGGTACGCTTGCGTAGCAAACGAGCACTTTCCCCCGAGAAAGCGGGTTCCTGCCACGCTGGAGGAGAGTTAATCCCGCAGACCTCTTTCTTCCATGGAAAGCGCAAGGCCACCCTAGCCTCAGGGTAGTGCCTAAGTTTCCACCGTGCAAGCTCTGCGTGCCTCGTTTTCCATGAGTTCTCCACCGATGTTGTGCTTCAATGGAACGCGAGGATAGCTTTCAGGACTGCAAGCACTCTGGCCTCCGCACCTTTTCCCATGCGACCACATGGATCCCCCCCACGTCTCATCTCTGCCAGCTGAGCAACAAGCAGCGTGTAGGCCCTTCAGAACACTTCTTGCATGCAGAGCCCAAGGCGGCACACTGCTCTCTCTCTTCCTTTGGAAACCTAGGTTGCCGCAGCTTGCCCCAGCTCACGACGACAGTCTGAGCCGGTCTCATGTGCTGGGGAACGTGGACTCAGTGAGGATAAGGACCCTACCTGCACTCAGAAAAACACTCTGCGCAGCCTTCCATCGAGGAGCTCACACCGACTGGCTCGTTGGTTTTGCAGGACGTCGATGTGAGGTCCAAGATAAGCAAAGAGCACAATTCCTCCTTTACCCTGCTAGGCGCCCGGAAGAAGTAGAGCCAACTAGTCCTCGCTCAGGCCAGCCCTCCGTCAGTGATCTTGCCACACTTCGACGCCTGCACAGTAAAAGATACTTAGCGAAGTTGCCAGGGTTTCGCCATGCTCTCCCTTGGCAGCTCCACTACTGCAGGGACTCATGTTTGCTGTGAACTAGTATAGGTGGCCCTGCTTCCAAACCAGGCTTTTCCCCTTTGGAAATCTGGATTCTTGTAGCCTTGGAGCTGTTTGCAAAACACTAGGAAGGCCCAGATTCTACTCACTGCAGGCACGCCCGGGGAGGAAACGAGAATGTTCCCCCAGGAAAACTGGCTGCTTGCAAGTGTCGAGGGGCGCTTCTCAGGTGCCCAGTGTGTCCCGTTTGTTTTCCTTCGCAGCTCCCATCCTGCAGGTACTTATGCTGGGTGCTAACAAGGGTAGGTGGCTCTGCCGACAAAAGCAGCCTTTTCCCTTTGGAAGCTTGGATTCTAGTGTCTCAGGGGCTGCTTGCCAAACCTTGAATTTGCCCAGGTTCTAGCCTCCGCAGGTATGCTTGCGTAGCAAACGAGCACTTTTCCCCGAGAAAGCGGGTTCCTGCCACGCTGGAGGAGAGTTAATCCCGCAGACCTCGTTCCTCCTGGGAAAGTGCAAGGCCACCCTGAGCCTCAGGGTAGTGCCTAAGTTTCCAACGGGGAAGCTCTGCGTGCCTCGGTTACCATGAGGTCTCCACCGTTGTTTTGCTTCAATGGAAGGCGAGGATAGCTTTCAGGACTCCAAGCACTCTGGCCTCCACACCGTTTCCCATGCTACCACACGGATCCCCCCCACATCTCCTCTCTGCCTGCTGAGCAACAAGCATCCTTGTAGGCCCTTTGGAGCACTTCTTGCATGCAGAGCCCAAGGCGGCACACTGCTCTCTCACTTCCTTTGGAAACCTAGGTTGCCGCAGCTTGCCCCAGCTCACGACGACAGTTTGAGCCGGTCTCATGTGCTGGGGAACGTGGACTCAGTGAGGACAAGGGCCCTACCTGCACTCAGAAAAACAGTCTGCTCAGCCTTCCATCCAGGAGCTCACACCGACTGGCTCGTTGGTTTAGCAGGACGTCGATGTGAGGTCCAAGCTGAGCAAAGAGCACAATTCCTCCTTTACCCTGCTAGGCCTCGGAAAGAGGTTTTGCCAAATACGCCTTACTCAGGCCAGCCCTCCGTCAGTGATTCTTGCCACACTTCGATGCCTGCAGAGTAAAAGGTACTTAGCGAAGTTGCCAGGGTTTCGCCATGCTCTCCCTTGGCAGCTCCACTACTGCAGGGACTCATGTTTGCTGAGAACTAGGATAGGTGGCCCTGCTTCCAAAAGCAGTCTTTTCCCCTTTGGAAATCTGGATTCTTGTAGCCTCGGAGCTGTTTGCGAAAGCCTAGTAAGGCCCAGCTTCTACTCACTGCAGGCACGCCCGGGGAGGAAACGAGAATGTTCCCCCAGAGAAACAGGCTGCTTGCAAGTGTCGAGGGGCGCTTCTCAGGTGCCCAGTGTGTCCCGTTTGTTTTCCTTCGCAGCTCCCATCCTGCAGGTGCTTATGCTGGGTGCTAAGAAGGGTACGTGGCTCTGCCGACAAAAGCAGCCTTTTCCCTTTGGAAGCTTGGATTCTAGTGTCTCAGGGGCTGCTTGCCAAACCTTGAAGTTGCCCAGGTTCTAGCCTCCGCAGGTACGCTTGCGTAGCAAACGAGCACTTTCCCCCGAGAAACCGGGTTCCTGCCACGCTGGAGGAGAGTTAATCCCGCAGACCTCTTTCTTCCATGGAAAGCGCAAGGCCACCCTGAGCCTCAGGGTAGTGCCTAAGTTTCCACCGGGCAAGCTCTGCGTGCCTCGGTTTCCATGAGGTCTCCACCGTTGTTGTGCTTCAATGGAACGCGAGGATAGCTTTCAGGACTGCAAGCACTCTGGCCTCCACACCGTTTCCCATGCTACCACACGGATCCCCCCCACATCTCCTCTCTGCCTGCTGAGCAACAAGCAGCCGTGTAGGTCCTTCGGAACACTTCTTGCATGCAGAGCCCAAGGCGGCACACTGCTCTCTCTCTTCCTTTGGAAACCTAGGTTGCCGCAGCTTGCCCCAGCTCACGACGACAGTCTGAGCCGGTCTCATGTGCTGGGGAACGTGGATTCGTGAGGACAAGGGCTTTACATGCACTCAGAAAAACACTCTGCTCAGCCTTCCATCCAGGAGCTCACACCGACTGGCTCGTTGGTTTATTAGGACGTCCATGTGAGGTCCAAAATGAGCAAAGAGCACAATTCCTCCTTTACACTGCTAGGCCCCCGGAAGAGGTAGAGCCAACAAGGCTCGCTCAGGCCAGGCCTCTTTCAAGGATCTTGCCACACTTCGAAGCCTGCACAGTAAAAGATACTTAGCGAAGTTGCCAGGGTTTCGCCATGCTCTCCCTTGGCAGCTCCACTACTGCAGGGACTCATGTTTGCTGAGAACTAGGATAGGTGGCCCTGCTTCCAAAAGCAGTCTTTTCCCCTTTGGAAATCTGGATTCTTGTAGCCTCGGAGCTGTTTGCGAAAGCCTAGTAAGGCCCAGCTTCTACTCACTGCAGGCACGCCCGGGGAGGAAACGAGAATGTTCCCCCAGAGAAACAGGCTGCTTGCAAGTGTCGAGGGGCGCTTCTCAGGTGCCCAGTGTGTCCCGTTCGTTTCCCTTCGCAGCTCCCATCCTGCAGGTACTTATGCTGGGTGCTAACAAGGGTAGGTGGCTCTGCCGACAAAAGCAGCCTTTTCCCTTTGGAAGCTTGGATTCTAGTGTCTCAGGGTCTGCTTGCCAAACCTTGAAGTTGCCCAGGTTCTAGCCTCCACAGGTACGCTTGCGTAGCAAACGAGCACTTTCCCCCGAGAAAGCGGGTTCCTGCCACGCTGGAGGAGAGTTAATCCCGCAGACCTCGTTCCTCCTGGGAAAGCGCAAGGCCACCCTGAGCCTCAGGGTAGTGCCTAAGTTTCCACCGGGCAAGCTCTGCGTGCCTCGGTTTCCATGAGGTTTCCACCGTTGTTGTGCTTCAATGGAACGCGAGGATAGCTTTCAGGACTCCAAGCACTCTGACCTCCGCACCGTTTCCCATGCTACAACACGGATCCCCCCCACATCTCCTCGCTGCCTGCTGAGCAGCAATCAGCCGTGTAGGTCCTTCGGAACACTTCTTGCATGCAGAGCCCAAGGCGGCACACTGCTCTCTCACTTCCTTTGGAAACCTAGGTAGCCGCAGCTTGCCCCAGCTCACGACGACAGTCTGAGCCGGTCTCATGTGCTGGGGAACGTGGATTCAGTGAGGACAATGGCTTTACATGCACTCAGAAAAACACTCTGCTCAGCCTTCCATCCAGGAGCTCACACCGACTGGCTCGTTTGTTTAGCAGGACGTCGATGTGACGTCCAAGCTGAGCAAAGAGCACAATTCCTCCTTTACACTGCTAGGCCCCCGGAAGAGGTAGAGCCAACTAGGCTCGCTCAGGCCATTCCTCCTTCAAGGATCTTGCCACACTTCGAAGCCGGCACAGTAAAAGATACATAGCGAAGTTGCCAGGGTTTCGCCATGCTCTCCCTCGGCAGCTCCACTACTGCAGGGACTCATGTTTGCTGTGAACTAGGATAGGTGGCCCTGCTTCCAAAAGCAGACTTTTCCCCTTTGGAAATCTGGATTCTTGTAGCCTCGGAGCTGTTTGCGAAAGCCTAGGAAGGCCTAGCTTCTACTCACTGAAGGCTCGCGCGGGGAGGAAACGAGAATGTTCCCCCAGAGAAACAGGCTGCTTGCAAGTGTCGAGGGGCGCTTCTCAGGTGCCCAGTGTGTCTCGTTTGTTTCCCTTCGCAGCTCCCGTCCTGCAGGTACTTATGCTGGTTGCTAACAAAGGTAGGTGGCTCTGCCGACAAAAGCAGCCTTTTCCCTTTGGAAGCTTGGATTCTAGTGTCTCAGGGGCTGCTTGCCAAACCTTGAAGTTGCCCAGGTTCTAGCCTCTGCAGGTACGCTTGCGTAGCAAACGAGCACTTTCCCCCGAGAAAGCGGGTTCCTGCCACGCTGGAGGAGAGTTAATCCCGCAGACCTCTTTCTTCCATGGAAAGCGCAAGGCCACCCTAGCCTCAGGGTAGTGCCTAAGTTTCCACCATGCAAGCTCTGCTTGCCTCGGTTTCCATGAGGTCTCCACCGTTGTTGTGCTTCAATGGAACGCGAGGATAGCTTTCAGGACTCCAAGCACTCTGGCCTCCGCACCGTTTCCCATGCTACCACACGGATCCCCCCCACATCTCCTCTCTGCCTGCTGAGCAACAAGCATCCTTGTAGGCCCTTTGGAGCACTTCTTGCATGGAGAGCCCAAGGCGGCACACTGCTCTCTCTCTTCCTTTGGAAACCTAGGTTGCCGCAACTTGACCCAGCTCACGACGACAGTCTGAGCCGGTCTCATGTGCTGGGGAACGTGGACTCAGTGAGGATAAGGACCCTACCTGCACTCAGAAAAACACTCTGCGCAGCCTTCCATCGAGGAGCTCACACCGACTGGCTCGTTGGTTTTGCAGGACGTCGATGTGAGGTCCAAGATAAGCAAAGAGCACAATTCCTCCTTTACCCTGCTAGGCGCCCGGAAGAAGTAGAGCCAACTAGTCCTCGCTCAGGCCAGCCCTCCGTCAGTGATCTTGCCACACTTCGACGCCTGCACAGTAAAAGATACTTAGCGAAGTTGCCAGGGTTTCGCCATGCTCTCCCTTGGCAGCTCCACTACTGCAGGGACTCATGTTTGCTGTGAACTAGTATAGGTGGCCCTGCTTCCAAACCAGGCTTTTCCCCTTTGGAAATCTGGATTCTTGTAGCCTTGGAGCTGTTTGCAAAACACTAGGAAGGCCCAGCTTCTACTCACTGCAGGCACGCCCGGGGAGGAAACGAGAATGTTCCCCCAGGAAAACTGGCTGCTTGCAAGTGTCGAGGGGCGCTTCTCAGGTGCCCAGTGTGTCCCGTTTGTTTTCCTTCGCAGCTCCCATCCTGCAGGTACTTATGCTGGGTGCTAACAAGGGTAGGTGGCTCTGCCGACAAAAGCAGCCTTTTCCCTTTGGAAGCTTGGATTCTAGTGTCTCAGGGGCTGCTTGCCAAACCTTGAATTTGCCCAGGTTCTAGCCTCCGCAGGTATGCTTGCGTAGCAAACGAGCACTTTTCCCCGAGAAAGCGGGTTCCTGCCACGCTGGAGGAGAGTTAATCCCGCAGACCTCGTTCCTCCTGGGAAAGTGCAAGGCCACCCTGAGCCTCAGGGTAGTGCCTAAGTTTCCAACGGGGAAGCTCTGCGTGCCTCGGTTACCATGAGGTCTCCACCGTTGTTTTGCTTCAATGGAAGGCGAGGATAGCTTTCAGGACTCCAAGCACTCTGGCCTCCACACCGTTTCCCATGCTACCACACGGATCCCCCCCACATCTCCTCTCTGCCTGCTGAGCAACAAGCATCCTTGTAGGCCCTTTGGAGCACTTCTTGCATGCAGAGCCCAAGGCGGCACACTGCTCTCTCACTTCCTTTGGAAAACTAGGTTGCCGCAGCTTGCCCCAGCTCACGACGACAGTTTGAGCCGGTCTCATGTGCTGGGGAACGTGGACTCAGTGAGGACAAGGGCCCTACCTGCACTCAGAAAAACAGTCTGCTCAGCCTTCCATCCAGGAGCTCACACCGACTGGCTCGTTGGTTTAGCAGGACGTCGATGTGAGGTCCAAGCTGAGCAAAGAGCACAATTCCTCCTTTACCCTGCTAGGCCTCGGAAAGAGGTTTTGCCAAATACGCCTTACTCAGGCCAGCCCTCCGTCAGTGATTCTTGCCACACTTCGATGCCTGCAGAGTAAAAGGTACTTAGCGAAGTTGCCAGGGTTTCGCCATGCTCTCCCTTGGCAGCTCCACTACTGCAGGGACTCATGTTTGCTGAGAACTAGGATAGGTGGCCCTGCTTCCAAAAGCAGTCTTTTCCCCTTTGGAAATCTGGATTCTTGTAGCCTCGGAGCTGTTTGCGAAAGCCTAGTAAGGCCCAGCTTCTACTCACTGCAGGCACGCCCGGGGAGGAAACGAGAATGTTCCCCCAGAGAAACAGGCTGCTTGCAAGTGTCGAGGGGCGCTTCTCAGGTGCCCAGTGTGTCCCGTTTGTTTTCCTTCGCAGCTCCCATCCTGCAGGTGCTTATGCTGGGTGCTAAGAAGGGTACGTGGCTCTGCCGACAAAAGCAGCCTTTTCCCTTTGGAAGCTTGGATTCTAGTGTCTCAGGGGCTGCTTGCCAAACCTTGAAGTTGCCCAGGTTCTAGCCTCCGCAGGTACGCTTGCGTAGCAAACGAGCACTTTCCCCCGAGAAACCGGGTTCCTGCCACGCTGGAGGAGAGTTAATCCCGCAGACCTCTTTCTTCCATGGAAAGCGCAAGGCCACCCTGAGCCTCAGGGTAGTGCCTAAGTTTCCACCGGGCAAGCTCTGCGTGCCTCGGTTTCCATGAGGTCTCCACCGTTGTTGTGCTTCAATGGAACGCGAGGATAGCTTTCAGGACTGCAAGCACTCTGGCCTCCACACCGTTTCCCATGCTACCACACGGATCCCCCCCACATCTCCTCTCTGCCTGCTGAGCAACAAGCAGCCGTGTAGGTCCTTCGGAACACTTCTTGCATGCAGAGCCCAAGGCGGCACACTGCTCTCTCTCTTCCTTTGGAAACCTAGGTTGCCGCAGCTTGCCCCAGCTCACGACGACAGTCTGAGCCGGTCTCATGTGCTGGGGAACGTGGATTCGTGAGGACAAGGGCTTTACATGCACTCAGAAAAACACTCTGCTCAGCCTTCCATCCAGGAGCTCACACCGACTGGCTCGTTGGTTTATCAGGACGTCCATGTGAGGTCCAAAATGAGCAAAGAGCACAATTCCTCCTTTACACTGCTAGGCCTCCGGAAGAGGTAGAGCCAACAAGGCTCGCTCAGGCCAGGCCTCTTTCAAGGATCTTGCCACACTTCGAAGCCTGCACAGTAAAAGATACTTAGCGAAGTTGCCAGGGTTTCGCCATGCTCTCCCTTGGCAGCTCCACTACTGCAGGGACTCATGTTTGCTGAGAACTAGGATAGGTGGCCCTGCTTCCAAAAGCAGTCTTTTCCCCTTTGGAAATCTGGATTCTTGTAGCCTCGGAGCTGTTTGCGAAAGCCTAGTAAGGCCCAGCTTCTACTCACTGCAGGCACGCCCGGGGAGGAAACGAGAATGTTCCCCCAGAGAAACAGGCTGCTTGCAAGTGTCGAGGGGCGCTTCTCAGGTGCCCAGTGTGTCCCGTTCGTTTCCCTTCGCAGCTCCCATCCTGCAGGTACTTATGCTGGGTGCTAACAAGGGTAGGTGGCTCTGCCGACAAAAGCAGCCTTTTCCCTTTGGAAGCTTGGATTCTAGTGTCTCAGGGTCTGCTTGCCAAACCTTGAAGTTGCCCAGGTTCTAGCCTCCACAGGTACGCTTGCGTAGCAAACGAGCACTTTCCCCCGAGAAAGCGGGTTCCTGCCACGCTGGAGGAGAGTTAATCCCGCAGACCTCGTTCCTCCTGGGAAAGCGCAAGGCCACCCTGAGCCTCAGGGTAGTGCCTAAGTTTCCACCGGGCAAGCTCTGCGTGCCTCGGTTTCCATGAGGTTTCCACCGTTGTTGTGCTTCAATGGAACGCGAGGATAGCTTTCAGGACTCCAAGCACTCTGACCTCCGCACCGTTTCCCATGCTACAACACGGATCCCCCCCACATCTCCTCGCTGCCTGCTGAGCAGCAATCAGCCGTGTAGGTCCTTCGGAACACTTCTTGCATGCAGAGCCCAAGGCGGCACACTGCTCTCTCACTTCCTTTGGAAACCTAGGTAGCCGCAGCTTGCCCCAGCTCACGACGACAGTCTGAGCCGGTCTCATGTGCTGGGGAACGTGGATTCAGTGAGGACAATGGCTTTACATGCACTCAGAAAAACACTCTGCTCAGCCTTCCATCCAGGAGCTCACACCGACTGGCTCGTTTGTTTAGCAGGACGTCGATGTGACGTCCAAGCTGAGCAAAGAGCACAATTCCTCCTTTACACTGCTAGGCCCCCGGAAGAGGTAGAGCCAACTAGGCTCGCTCAGGCCATTCCTCCTTCAAGGATCTTGCCACACTTCGAAGCCGGCACAGTAAAAGATACATAGCGAAGTTGCCAGGGTTTCGCCATGCTCTCCCTCGGCAGCTCCACTACTGCAGGGACTCATGTTTGCTGTGAACTAGGATAGGTGGCCCTGCTTCCAAAAGCAGACTTTTCCCCTTTGGAAATCTGGATTCTTGTAGCCTCGGAGCTGTTTGCGAAAGCCTAGGAAGGCCTAGCTTCTACTCACTGAAGGCTCGCGCGGGGAGGAAACGAGAATGTTCCCCCAGAGAAACAGGCTGCTTGCAAGTGTCGAGGGGCGCTTCTCAGGTGCCCAGTGTGTCCCGTTTATTTCCCTTCGCAGCTCCCGTCCTGCAGGTACTCATGCTGGGTGCTAACAAGGGTAGGTGGCTCTGCCGACAAAAGCAGCCTTTTCCCTTTGGAAGCTTGGATTCTAGTGTCTCAGGGGCTGCTTGCCAAACCTTGAAGTTGCCCAGGTTCTTGCCTCTGCAGGTACGCTTGCGTAGCAAACGAGCACTTTCCCCCGAGAAAGCGGGTTCCTGCCACGCTGGAGGAGAGTTAATCCCGCAGACCTCTTTCTTCCATGGAAAGCGCAAGGCCACCCTAGCCTCAGGGTAGTGCCTAAGTTTCCACCGTGCAAGCTCTGCGTGCCTCGGTTTCCATGAGGTCTCCACCGTTGTTGTGCTTCAATGGAACGCGAGAATAGCTTTCAGGACTCCAAGCACTCTGGCCTCCGCACCGTTTCCCATGCTACCACACGGATCCCCCCCACATCTCCTCTCTGCCTGCTGAGCAACAAGCAGCCGTGTAAGTCCTTCGGAACACTTCTTGCATGCAGAGCCCAAGGCGGCACACTGCTCTCTCTCTTCCTTTGGAAACCTAGGTTGCCGCAGCTTGCCCCAGCTCACGACGACAGTCTGAGCCGGTCTCATGTGCTGGGGAACGTGGATTTGTGAGGACAAGGGCTTTACATGCACTCAGAAAAACACTCTGCTCAGCCTTCCATCCAGGAGCTCACACCGACTGGCTCGTTGGTTGAGCAGGACGTCCATGTGAGGTCCAAGCTGAGCAAAGAGCACAATTCCTCCTTTACACTGCTAGCCCCCCGGAAGAGGTAGAGCCAACTAGACTCGCTCAGGCCAGGCCTCTTTCAAGTATCTTGCCACACTTCGAAGCCTGCACAGTAAAAGATACTTAGCGAAGTTGCCAGCGTTTCGCCATGCTCTCCCTTGGCAGCTCCACTACTGCAGGGACTCATGTTTGCAGTGAACTAGGATAGGTGGCCCTGCTTCCAAAAGCAGTCTTTTCCCCTTTGGAAATCTGGATTCTTGTAGCCTCGGAGCTGTTTGCGAAAGCCTAGGAAGGCCCAGCTTCTACTCACTGCAGGCACTCCCGGGGAGGAAACGAGTATGTTCCCCCAGAGAAACAGGCTGCTTGCTAGTGTCAAGGGGCGCTTCTCAGGTGCCCAGTGTGTCCCGTTTGTTTCGCTTCGCAGCTCCCATCCTGCAGGTGCTTATGCTGGGTGCTAACAAGGGTAGGTAGCTCTGCCGACAAAAGCAGCGTTTTCCTTTTGGAAGCTTGGATTCTAGTGTCTCAGGGTCTGCTTGCCAAACCTTGAAGTTGCCCAGGTTATGGCCTCCGCAGGTACGTTGCGTAGAAAACGAGCACTTTCACCCGAGGAACAGGGTTCCTGTCACGCTGGAGGAGAGTTAATCCCGAAGACCTCGTTCTTCCTGGGGAAGCGCAAGGCCACCCTGAGCCTCAGGGTAGTGCCTAAGTTTCCACCGGGTAAGCTCTGCGTGCCTCGGTTTCCATGAGGTCTCCACCGATGTTGTGCTTCAATGGAACGCGAGGATAGATTTCAGGACTCCAAGCACTCTGGCCTCCGCACCATTTCCCATGCTACCACACGGATCCCCCCCACGTCTCATCTCTGCCTGCTGAGCAACAAGCAGCGTGTAGGCCCTTCGGAACACTTCTTGCATGCAGAGCCCAAGGTGGCACACTGCTCTCTCTCTTCCTTTGGAAACCTAGGTTGCCGCAGCTTGACCCAGCTCACGACGACAGTCTGAGCCGGTCTCATGTGCTGGGGAACGTGGACTCAGTGAGGATAAGGACCCTACCTGCACTCAGAAAAACACTCTGCGCAGCCTTCCATCGAGGAGCTCACACCGACTGGCTCGTTGGTTTTGCAGGACGTCGATGTGAGGTCCAAGATAAGCAAAGAGCACAATTCCTCCTTTACCCTGCTAGGCGCCCGGAAGAAGTAGAGCCAACTAGTCCTCGCTCAGGCCAGCCCTCCGTCAGTGATCTTGCCACACTTCGAAGCCTGCACAGTAAAAGATACTTAGCGAAGTTGCCAGGGTTTCGCCATGCTCTCCCTTGGCAGCTCCACTACTGCAGGGACTCATGTTTGCTGTGAACTAGTATAGGTGGCCCTGCTTCCAAACCAGGCTTTTCCCCTTTGGAAATCTGGATTCTTTTAGCCTTGGAGCTGTTTGCAAAACACTAGGAAGGCCCAGCTTCTACTCACTGCAGGCACGCCCGGGGAGGAAACGAGAATGTTCCCCCAGGAAAACTGGCTGCTTGCAAGTGTCGAGGGGCGCTTCTCAGGTGCCCAGTGTGTCCCGTTTGTTTTCCTTCGCAGCTCCCATCCTGCAGGTACTTATGCTGGGTGCTAACAAGGGTAGGTGGCTCTGCCGACAAAAGCAGCCTTTTCCCTTTGGAAGCTTGGATTCTAGTGTCTCAGGGTCTGCTTGCCAAACCTTGAAGTTGCCCAGGTTCTAGCCTCCGCAGGTATGCTTGCGTAGCAAACGAGCACTTTCCCCCGAGAAAGCGGGTTCCTGCCACCCTGGAGGAGAGTTAATCCCGCAGACCTCGTTCCTCCTGGGAAAGTGCAAGGCCACCCTGAGCCTCAGGGTAGTGCCTAAGTTTCCAACGGGGAAGCTCTGCGTGCCTCGGTTACCATGAGGTCTCCACCGTTGTTTTGCTTCAATGGAAGGCGAGGATAGCTTTCAGGACTCCAAGCACTCTGGCCTCCACACCGTTTCCCATGCTACCACACGGATCCCCCCCACATCTCCTCTCTGCCTGCTGAGCAATAAGCATCCTTGTAGGCCCTTTGGAGCACTTCTTGCATGCAGAGCCCAAGGCGGCACACTGCTCTCTCACTTCCTTTGGAAACCTAGGTTGCCGCAGCTTGCCCCAGCTCACGACGACAGTTTGAGCCGGTCTCATGTGCTGGGGAACGTGGACTCAGTGAGGACAAGGGCCCTACCTGCACTCAGAAAAACAGTCTGCTCAGCCTTCCATCCAGGAGCTCACACCGAGTGGCTCGTTGGTTTAGCAGGACGTCGATGTGAGGTCCAAGCTGAGCAAAGAGCACAATTCCTCCTTTACCCTGCTAGGCCTCGGAAAGAGGTTTTGCCAAATACGCCTTACTCAGGCCAGCCCTCCGTCAGTGATCTTGCCACACTTCGATGCCTGCAGAGTAAAAGGTACTTAGCGAAGTTGCCAGCGTTTCGCCATGCTCTCCCTTGGCAGCTCCACTACTGCAGGGACTCATGTTTGCTGAGAACTAGGATAGGTGGCCCTGCTTCCAAAAGCAGTCATTTCCCCTTTGGAAATCTGGATTCTTGTAGCCTCGGAGCTGTTTGCGAAAGCCTAGTAAGGCCCAGCTTCTACTCACTGCAGGCACGCCCGGGGAGGAAACGAGAATGTTCCCCCAGAGAAACAGGCTGCTTGCAAGTGTCGAGGGGCGCTTCTCAGGTGCCCAGTGTGTCCCGTTCGTATCCCTTCGCAGCTCCCATCCTGCAGGTACTTATTCTGTGTGCTAACAAGGGTAGGTGGCTCTGCCGACAAAAGCAGCCTTTTCCCTTTGGAAGCTTGGATTCTAGTGTCTCAGGGTCTGCTTGCCAAACCTTGAAGTTGCCCAGGTTCTAGCCTCCGCAGGTACGCTTGCGTAGCAAACGAGCACTTTCCCCCGAGAAAGCGGGTTCCTGCCACGCTGGAGGAGAGTTAATCCCGCAGACCTCTTTCTTCCATGGAAAGCGCAAGGCCACCCTAGCCTCAGGGTAGTGCCTAAGTTTCCACCGTGCAAGCTCTGCGTGCCTCGTTTTCCATGAGTTCTCCACCGATGTTGTGCTTCAATGGAACGCGAGGATAGCTTTCAGGACTGCAAGCACTCTGGCCTCCGCACCTTTTCCCATGCGACCACATGGATCCCCCCCACGTCTCATCTCTGCCAGCTGAGCAACAAGCAGCGTGTAGGCCCTTCAGAACACTTCTTGCATGCAGAGCCCAAGGCGGCACACTGCTCTCTCTCTTCCTTTGGAAACCTAGGTTGCCGCAGCTTGCCCCAGCTCACGACGACAGTCTGAGCCGGTCTCATGTGCTGGGGAACGTGGACTCAGTGAGGATAAGGACCCTACCTGCACTCAGAAAAACACTCTGCGCAGCCTTCCATCGAGGAGCTCACACCGACTGGCTCGTTGGTTTTGCAGGACGTCGATGTGAGGTCCAAGATAAGCAAAGAGCACAATTCCTCCTTTACCCTGCTAGGCGCCCGGAAGAAGTAGAGCCAACTAGTCCTCGCTCAGGCCAGCCCTCCGTCAGTGATCTTGCCACACTTCGACGCCTGCACAGTAAAAGATACTTAGCGAAGTTGCCAGGGTTTCGCCATGCTCTCCCTTGGCAGCTCCACTACTGCAGGGACTCATGTTTGCTGTGAACTAGTATAGGTGGCCCTGCTTCCAAACCAGGCTTTTCCCCTTTGGAAATCTGGATTCTTGTAGCCTTGGAGCTGTTTGCAAAACACTAGGAAGGCCCAGCTTCTACTCACTGCAGGCACGCCCGGGGAGGAAACGAGAATGTTCCCCCAGGAAAACTGGCTGCTTGCAAGTGTCGAGGGGCGCTTCTCAGGTGCCCAGTGTGTCCCGTTTGTTTTCCTTCGCAGCTCCCATCCTGCAGGTACTTATGCTGGGTGCTAACAAGGGTAGGTGGCTCTGCCGACAAAAGCAGCCTTTTCCCTTTGGAAGCTTGGATTCTAGTGTCTCAGGGGCTGCTTGCCAAACCTTGAATTTGCCCAGGTTCTAGCCTCCGCAGGTATGCTTGCGTAGCAAACGAGCACTTTTCCCCGAGAAAGCGGGTTCCTGCCACGCTGGAGGAGAGTTAATCCCGCAGACCTCGTTCCTCCTGGGAAAGTGCAAGGCCACCCTGAGCCTCAGGGTAGTGCCTAAGTTTCCAACGGGGAAGCTCTGCGTGCCTCGGTTACCATGAGGTCTCCACCGTTGTTTTGCTTCAATGGAAGGCGAGGATAGCTTTCAGGACTCCAAGCACTCTGGCCTCCACACCGTTTCCCATGCTACCACACGGATCCCCCCCACATCTCCTCTCTGCCTGCTGAGCAATAAGCATCCTTGTAGGCCCTTTGGAGCACTTCTTGCATGCAGAGCCCAAGGCGGCACACTGCTCTCTCACTTCCTTTGGAAACCTAGGTTGCCGCAGCTTGCCCCAGCTCACGACGACAGTTTGAGCCGGTCTCATGTGCTGGGGAACGTGGACTCAGTGAGGACAAGGGCCCTACCTGCACTCAGAAAAACAGTCTGCTCAGCCTTCCATCCAGGAGCTCACACCGAGTGGCTCGTTGGTTTAGCAGGACGTCGATGTGAGGTCCAAGCTGAGCAAAGAGCACAATTCCTCCTTTACCCTGCTAGGCCTCGGAAAGAGGTTTTGCCAAATACGCCTTACTCAGGCCAGCCCTCCGTCAGTGATCTTGCCACACTTCGATGCCTGCAGAGTAAAAGGTACTTAGCGAAGTTGCCAGCGTTTCGCCATGCTCTCCCTTGGCAGCTCCACTACTGCAGGGACTCATGTTTGCTGAGAACTAGGATAGGTGGCCCTGCTTCCAAAAGCAGTCATTTCCCCTTTGGAAATCTGGATTCTTGTAGCCTCGGAGCTGTTTGCGAAAGCCTAGTAAGGCCCAGCTTCTACTCACTGCAGGCACGCCCGGGGAGGAAACGAGAATGTTCCCCCAGAGAAACAGGCTGCTTGCAAGTGTCGAGGGGCGCTTCTCAGGTGCCCAGTGTGTCCCGTTCGTATCCCTTCGCAGCTCCCATCCTGCAGGTACTTATTCTGTGTGCTAACAAGGGTAGGTGGCTCTGCCGACAAAAGCAGCCTTTTCCCTTTGGAAGCTTGGATTCTAGTGTCTCAGGGTCTGCTTGCCAAACCTTGAAGTTGCCCAGGTTCTAGCCTCCGCAGGTACGCTTGCGTAGCAAACGAGCACTTTCCCCCGAGAAAGCGGGTTCCTGCCACGCTGGAGGAGAGTTAATCCCGCAGACCTCTTTCTTCCATGGAAAGCGCAAGGCCACCCTAGCCTCAGGGTAGTGCCTAAGTTTCCACCGTGCAAGCTCTGCGTGCCTCGTTTTCCATGAGTTCTCCACCGATGTTGTGCTTCAATGGAACGCGAGGATAGCTTTCAGGACTGCAAGCACTCTGGCCTCCGCACCTTTTCCCATGCGACCACATGGATCCCCCCCACGTCTCATCTCTGCCAGCTGAGCAACAAGCAGCGTGTAGGCCCTTCAGAACACTTCTTGCATGCAGAGCCCAAGGCGGCACACTGCTCTCTCTCTTCCTTTGGAAACCTAGGTTGCCGCAGCTTGCCCCAGCTCACGACGACAGTCTGAGCCGGTCTCATGTGCTGGGGAACGTGGACTCAGTGAGGATAAGGACCCTACCTGCACTCAGAAAAACACTCTGCGCAGCCTTCCATCGAGGAGCTCACACCGACTGGCTCGTTGGTTTTGCAGGACGTCGATGTGAGGTCCAAGATAAGCAAAGAGCACAATTCCTCCTTTACCCTGCTAGGCGCCCGGAAGAAGTAGAGCCAACTAGTCCTCGCTCAGGCCAGCCCTCCGTCAGTGATCTTGCCACACTTCGACGCCTGCACAGTAAAAGATACTTAGCGAAGTTGCCAGGGTTTCGCCATGCTCTCCCTTGGCAGCTCCACTACTGCAGGGACTCATGTTTGCTGTGAACTAGTATAGGTGGCCCTGCTTCCAAACCAGGCTTTTCCCCTTTGGAAATCTGGATTCTTGTAGCCTTGGAGCTGTTTGCAAAACACTAGGAAGGCCCAGCTTCTACTCACTGCAGGCACGCCCGGGGAGGAAACGAGAATGTTCCCCCAGGAAAACTGGCTGCTTGCAAGTGTCGAGGGGCGCTTCTCAGGTGCCCAGTGTGTCCCGTTTGTTTTCCTTCGCAGCTCCCATCCTGCAGGTACTTATGCTGGGTGCTAACAAGGGTAGGTGGCTCTGCCGACAAAAGCAGCCTTTTCCCTTTGGAAGCTTGGATTCTAGTGTCTCAGGGGCTGCTTGCCAAACCTTGAATTTGCCCAGGTTCTAGCCTCCGCAGGTATGCTTGCGTAGCAAACGAGCACTTTTCCCCGAGAAAGCGGGTTCCTGCCACGCTGGAGGAGAGTTAATCCCGCAGACCTCGTTCCTCCTGGGAAAGTGCAAGGCCACCCTGAGCCTCAGGGTAGTGCCTAAGTTTCCAACGGGGAAGCTCTGCGTGCCTCGGTTACCATGAGGTCTCCACCGTTGTTTTGCTTCAATGGAAGGCGAGGATAGCTTTCAGGACTCCAAGCACTCTGGCCTCCACACCGTTTCCCATGCTACCACACGGATCCCCCCCACATCTCCTCTCTGCCTGCTGAGCAACAAGCATCCTTGTAGGCCCTTTGGAGCACTTCTTGCATGCAGAGCCCAAGGCGGCACACTGCTCTCTCACTTCCTTTGGAAACCTAGGTTGCCGCAGCTTGCCCCAGCTCACGACGACAGTTTGAGCCGGTCTCATGTGCTGGGGAACGTGGACTCAGTGAGGACAAGGGCCCTACCTGCACTCAGAAAAACAGTCTGCTCAGCCTTCCATCCAGGAGCTCACACCGACTGGCTCGTTGGTTTAGCAGGACGTCGATGTGAGGTCCAAGCTGAGCAAAGAGCACAATTCCTCCTTTACCCTGCTAGGCCTCGGAAAGAGGTTTTGCCAAATACGCCTTACTCAGGCCAGCCCTCCGTCAGTGATTCTTGCCACACTTCGATGCCTGCAGAGTAAAAGGTACTTAGCGAAGTTGCCAGGGTTTCGCCATGCTCTCCCTCGGCAGCTCCACTACTGCAGGGACTCATGTTTGCTGAGAACTAGGATAGGTGGCCCTGCTTCCAAAAGCAGTCTTTTCCCCTTTGGAAATCTGGATTCTTGTAGCCTCGGAGCTGTTTGCGAAAGCCTAGTAAGGCCCAGCTTCTACTCACTGCAGGCACGCCCGGGGAGGAAACGAGAATGTTCCCCCAGAGAAACAGGCTGCTTGCAAGTGTCGAGGGGCGCTTCTCAGGTGCCCAGTGTGTCCCGTTTGTTTTCCTTCGCAGCTCCCATCCTGCAGGTGCTTATGCTGGGTGCTAAGAAGGGTACGTGGCTCTGCCGACAAAAGCAGCCTTTTCCCTTTGGAAGCTTGGATTCTAGTGTCTCAGGGGCTGCTTGCCAAACCTTGAAGTTGCCCAGGTTCTAGCCTCCGCAGGTACGCTTGCGTAGCAAACGAGCACTTTCCCCCGAGAAACCGGGTTCCTGCCACGCTGGAGGAGAGTTAATCCCGCAGACCTCTTTCTTCCATGGAAAGCGCAAGGCCACCCTGAGCCTCAGGGTAGTGCCTAAGTTTCCACCGGGCAAGCTCTGCGTGCCTCGGTTTCCATGAGGTCTCCACCGTTGTTGTGCTTCAATGGAACGCGAGGATAGCTTTCAGGACTGCAAGCACTCTGGCCTCCACACCGTTTCCCATGCTACCACACGGATCCCCCCCACATCTCCTCTCTGCCTGCTGAGCAACAAGCAGCCGTGTAGGTCCTTCGGAACACTTCTTGCATGCAGAGCCCAAGGCGGCACACTGCTCTCTCTCTTCCTTTGGAAACCTAGGTTGCCGCAGCTTGCCCCAGCTCACGACGACAGTCTGAGCCGGTCTCATGTGCTGGGGAACGTGGATTCGTGAGGACAAGGGCTTTACATGCACTCAGAAAAACACTCTGCTCAGCCTTCCATCCAGGAGCTCACACCGACTGGCTCGTTGGTTTATCAGGACGTCCATGTGAGGTCCAAAATGAGCAAAGAGCACAATTCCTCCTTTACACTGCTAGGCCCCCGGAAGAGGTAGAGCCAACAAGGCTCGCTCAGGCCAGGCCTCTTTCAAGGATCTTGCCACACTTCGAAGCCTGCACAGTAAAAGATACTTAGCGAAGTTGCCAGGGTTTCGCCATGCTCTCCCTTGGCAGCTCCACTACTGCAGGGACTCATGTTTGCTGAGAACTAGGATAGGTGGCCCTGCTTCCAAAAGCAGTCTTTTCCCCTTTGGAAATCTGGATTCTTGTAGCCTCGGAGCTGTTTGCGAAAGCCTAGTAAGGCCCAGCTTCTACTCACTGCAGGCACGCCCGGGGAGGAAACGAGAATGTTCCCCCAGAGAAACAGGCTGCTTGCAAGTGTCGAGGGGCGCTTCTCAGGTGCCCAGTGTGTCCCGTTCGTTTCCCTTCGCAGCTCCCATCCTGCAGGTACTTATGCTGGGTGCTAACAAGGGTAGGTGGCTCTGCCGACAAAAGCAGCCTTTTCCCTTTGGAAGCTTGGATTCTAGTGTCTCAGGGTCTGCTTGCCAAACCTTGAAGTTGCCCAGGTTCTAGCCTCCACAGGTACGCTTGCGTAGCAAACGAGCACTTTCCCCCGAGAAAGCGGGTTCCTGCCACGCTGGAGGAGAGTTAATCCCGCAGACCTCGTTCCTCCTGGGAAAGCGCAAGGCCACCCTGAGCCTCAGGGTAGTGCCTAAGTTTCCACCGGGCAAGCTCTGCGTACCTCGGTTTCCATGAGGTTTCCACCGTTGTTGTGCTTCAATGGAACGCGAGGATAGCTTTCAGGACTCCAAGCACTCTGACCTCCGCACCGTTTCCCATGCTACAACACGGATCCCCCCCACATCTCCTCGCTGCCTGCTGAGCAGCAATCAGCCGTGTAGGTCCTTCGGAACACTTCTTGCATGCAGAGCCCAAGGCGGCACACTGCTCTCTCACTTCCTTTGGAAACCTAGGTAGCCGCAGCTTGCCCCAGCTCACGACGACAGTCTGAGCCGGTCTCATGTGCTGGGGAACGTGGATTCAGTGAGGACAATGGCTTTACATGCACTCAGAAAAACACTCTGCTCAGCCTTCCATCCAGGAGCTCACACCGACTGGCTCGTTTGTTTAGCAGGACGTCGATGTGACGTCCAAGCTGAGCAAAGAGCACAATTCCTCCTTTACACTGCTAGGCCCCCGGAAGAGGTAGAGCCAACTAGGCTCGCTCAGGCCATTCCTCCTTCAAGGATCTTGCCACACTTCGAAGCCGGCACAGTAAAAGATACATAGCGAAGTTGCCAGGGTTTCGCCATGCTCTCCCTCGGCAGCTCCACTACTGCAGGGACTCATGTTTGCTGTGAACTAGGATAGGTGGCCCTGCTTCCAAAAGCAGACTTTTCCCCTTTGGAAATCTGGATTCTTGTAGCCTCGGAGCTGTTTGCGAAAGCCTAGGAAGGCCCAGCTTCTACTCACTGAAGGCTCGCGTGGGGAGGAAACGAGAATGTTCCCCCAGAGAAACAGGCTGCTTGCAAGTGTCGAGGGGCGCTTCTCAGGTGCCCAGTGTGTCTCGTTTGTTTCCCTTCGCAGCTCCCGTCCTGCAGGTACTTATGCTGGTTGCTAACAAAGGTAGGTGGCTCTGCCGACAAAAGCAGCCTTTTCCCTTTGGAAGCTTGGATTCTAGTGTCTCAGGGGCTGCTTGCCAAACCTTGAAGTTGCCCAGGTTCTAGCCTCTGCAGGTACGCTTGCGTAGCAAACGAGCACTTTCCCCCGAGAAAGCGGGTTCCTGCCACGCTGGAGGAGAGTTAATCCCGCAGACCTCTTTCTTCCATGGAAAGCGCAAGGCCACCCTAGCCTCAGGGTAGTGCCTAAGTTTCCACCATGCAAGCTCTGCTTGCCTCGGTTTCCATGAGGTCTCCACCGTTGTTGTGCTTCAATGGAACGCGAGGATAGCTTTCAGGACTCCAAGCACTCTGGCCTCCGCACCGTTTCCCATGCTACCACACGGATCCCCCCCACATCTCCTCTCTGCCTGCTGAGCAACAAGCATCCTTGTAGGCCCTTTGGAGCACTTCTTGCATGGAGAGCCCAAGGCGGCACACTGCTCTCTCTCTTCCTTTGGAAACCTAGGTTGCCGCAGCTTGCCCCAGCTCACGACGACAGTCTGAGCCGGTCTCATGTGCTGGGGAACGTGGACTCAGTGAGGACAAGGGCCCTACCTGCACTCAGAAAAACACTCTGCTCAGCCTTCCATCCAGGAGCTCTAACCGACTGGCTCGTTGGTTTAGCAGGACGTCGATGTGAGGTCCAAGCTGAGCAAAGAGCACAATTCCTCCTTTACACTGCTAGGCCCCCGGAAGAGGGAGAGCCAACTAGGCTCGCTCAGGCCAGGCCTCCTTCAAGGATCTTGCCACACTTCGAAGCCTGCACGGTAAAAGATACTTAGCGAAGTTGCCAGGGTTTCGCCATGCTCTCCCTTGGCAGCTCCACTACTGCAGGGACTCATGTTTGCTGAGAACTAGGATAGGTGGCCCTGCTTCCAAAAGCAGTCTTTTCCCCTTTGGAAATCTGGATTCTTGTAGCCTCGGAGCTGTTTGCGAAAGCCTAGTAAGGCCCAGCTTCTACTCACTGCAGGCACGCCCGGGGAGGAAACGAGAATGTTCCCCCAGAGAAACAGGCTGCTTGCAAGTGTCGAGGGGCGCTTCTCAGGTGCCCAGTGTGTCCCGTTCGTTTCCCTTCGCAGCTCCCATCCTGCAGGTGCTTATGGTGGGTGCTAACAAGGGTAGGTGGCTCTGCCGACAAAAGCAGCCTTTTCCCTTTGGAAGCTTGGATTCTAGTGTCTCAGGGTCTGCTTGCCAAACCTTGAAGTTGCCCAGGTTCTAGCCTCCACAGGTACGCTTGCGTAGCAAACGAGCACTTTCCCCCGAGAAAGCGGGTTCCTGCCACGCTGGAGGAGAGTTAATCCCGCAGACCTCGTTCCTCCTGGGAAAGCGCAAGGCCACCCTGAGCCTCAGGGTAGTGCCTAAGTTTCCACCGGGCAAGCTCTGCGTACCTCGGTTTCCATGAGGTTTCCACCGTTGTTGTGCTTCAATGGAACGCGAGGATAGCTTTCAGGACTCCAAGCACTCTGACCTCCGCACCGTTTCCCATGCTACAACACGGATCCCCCCCACATCTCCTCGCTGCCTGCTGAGCAGCAATCAGCCGTGTAGGTCCTTCGGAACACTTCTTGCATGCAGAGCCCAAGGCGGCACACTGCTCTCTCACTTCCTTTGGAAACCTAGGTAGCCGCAGCTTGCCCCAGCTCACGACGACAGTCTGAGCCGGTCTCATGTGCTGGGGAACGTGGATTCAGTGAGGACAATGGCTTTACATGCACTCAGAAAAACACTCTGCTCAGCCTTCCATCCAGGAGCTCACACCGACTGGCTCGTTTGTTTAGCAGGACGTCGATGTGACGTCCAAGCTGAGCAAAGAGCACAATTCCTCCTTTACACTGCTAGGCCCCCGGAAGAGGTAGAGCCAACTAGGCTCGCTCAGGCCATTCCTCCTTCAAGGATCTTGCCACACTTCGAAGCCGGCACAGTAAAAGATACATAGCGAAGTTGCCAGGGTTTCGCCATGCTCTCCCTCGGCAGCTCCACTACTGCAGGGACTCATGTTTGCTGTGAACTAGGATAGGTGGCCCTGCTTCCAAAAGCAGACTTTTCCCCTTTGGAAATCTGGATTCTTGTAGCCTCGGAGCTGTTTGCGAAAGCCTAGGAAGGCCCAGCTTCTACTCACTGAAGGCTCGCGTGGGGAGGAAACGAGAATGTTCCCCCAGAGAAACAGGCTGCTTGCAAGTGTCGAGGGGCGCTTCTCAGGTGCCCAGTGTGTCTCGTTTGTTTCCCTTCGCAGCTCCCGTCCTGCAGGTACTTATGCTGGTTGCTAACAAAGGTAGGTGGCTCTGCCGACAAAAGCAGCCTTTTCCCTTTGGAAGCTTGGATTCTAGTGTCTCAGGGGCTGCTTGCCAAACCTTGAAGTTGCCCAGGTTCTAGCCTCTGCAGGTACGCTTGCGTAGCAAACGAGCACTTTCCCCCGAGAAAGCGGGTTCCTGCCACGCTGGAGGAGAGTTAAT